>NC_134982.1:30337030-30647030 GCF_965638725.1 Aptenodytes patagonicus
GTTCCATGATCTTACCGGGCATGGAGGTAAGGCTGACTAGTCTTGTTCCTGCATACTGGTTTTGTTAGAGAACCTTTTAATTTGGCTATAGGAAATACCGGGGTGGTTGTCTTTCAGGAATATCATTATACTTTTTTCACCTTTCATTAACTTTTCTATTCAGTTTTTTCCAGCTTTTCAGCTGAGTTCAACATGTGTTTTTTCCCAATTGCCAGAGCATGTATCTCCCATTTCCAGTTTACAGGGATAGATTATAAACTGACCAAAGTATTTGCTCGTTTCTTTCACAGAATCACAGAATGGTTGAGGTTGGAAGGGACCTCTGCAGGTCATCTGGTCCAACCCCTCTGCTCAAGTAGGGCCACCTAGACCTGTCTGCTCAAGACCGTCCAGGTGGCTTTTGAAGACCTCCAAGGAGGCGGACTCTACAACATCTCTGGGCAACCTGTTCCAGGGCTGTGTCACCCTCAGAGTAAAAAAGTGTTTCAGGTGGAACCTCCTGTGTTTCAGGTTGTGCCCATTGCCTCTGGTCCTGTCACTGGGCACCACTGCGAAGAGCCTAGCTCCATCTTCTTTACGCTCTCCCTTCAGATATTTGTATACATTGATAAGATATCCCCTGAGCCTTCCCTTCTCCAGGCTGAACAGTCCCAGCTCTCCCAGCCTTTCCTCACAGGAGAGATGCTCCAGTCCCTTCATCACCTTCGTGGCCCTTGGCTGGTCTCTCTCCAATATGTCCATGTCTCTCTTCTACTGGGGAGCCCAGGCTTGGACATAGAACCCAGGCATGTCTCACCAGCACTGAGCAGAGGGGAAGGATCATCTCCTTCAACCTGCTGGCAATACTCTACCTAGTGCACGACAGGATAACATTAGCCTTCTCTGCCGCCACAGTACATTGCTGGCTTATGTTCAACTTGGTTGAAGTCATGGTCTCCTAGGACCAATGTGATCATGGTCCTCTAGGACCTCTGGGTCCTTTTTTGCAAAGCTGCTTTCCAGCTGGATGGCCCCCAGTATATATTAGTGCATGGGGATGTTCCAGGTGCAGGGCTTTGCACTTCTCCCTGCTGAACTCCGTAAGGTTCCTGTCAGCCCGTTTCTCCAGCCCGTTGAAGTCCCTCTGAAGGGCAGCATGACTCTCTGGTACATCAGCCACTCCTCCTGATTCTGTATCAACAGCAAACTTGCTAAGGGTACAGTCTGCCCCGTCATCCAGATCATTAATGAAGGTGTTAAATAGGATTGGACCCAGTATTGACCCCTGAGGTATACTGCTAGTTAATGGCATCCAACCAGACTGATCACCACCCTCTAGGCCTCGCTGTTCAGCCAGTTTTCAGTCCAACTCATTGTCTCCCTATCCAGCTCGTACTTCACCAGCTTTAGACATAAGTTTCCCTTAGACATATGAAGAACCCAATCTCCTAAGTGTTACTTCTTCCCAGAAAAAGTCACTCCTGTCTTCCTGACTTACTGCAAGCTGATTTCTCCTAGCTTTTTATGGCATCATTGTCTTGGTGTCTTCTGGATTTGTATTCAGCATAAGGAATAGATTGTACATGGCTCTAAATCAGGTGCAGAGGAGGGAGAAAAGACAGGGAGAGAAGACAGGGAGCTCTGCTCCTTCGTATGCTACTCATAAAGGCCAGTCCCCACTGCAGCCTCTGCACATAGATGCTTTACCTCCCATCCCACCACTGTTCGGATTCGAGGCAATCTGAGTGAGCAGAAAAGATAAGGAGGATTTAGGACCATGGTTTCATCCCTGTTGTATCAGTTATGACTTCTCACTGCATGTGAATGACTAAACAGCCATTAAATGCCTCGGATGGCTGTTTCCTTAGGTATATTAACCTGGCTCTCTTCTTTTGGGACATATGGGGTGTAATTTAATCATGATATTTTTTCCACCCTCGGATTATACAATAGGTAAATTAAAATTGAAGCACTGAGGTGACGTCTTTTGCTATAATTAACTGAAATGATTATGCAGTATTTACAATTACTTTATTTTTTTTCACATAATGCTGGTGGTATCTAGAGCTTTGTTTATCGATTTCAGTTCTATATTATGCATACACTGAGAGAAATGCATAATTTAATAATATATTCTCTCATGCTTTGTTTTCCAGTTTCCTGACTTAATCCCTATGAAACCCTATTAGTTGTGTTCTCAATGAATATTTACCTCACATTCACCTTATTTTAGCCTTTGTCCTAGTGACAAAGGTTCCTGTAGTAGCATGTGTAAAACCAGGATATGACAAATGGGGTGCCCTATCTTTCACTTAGATACCCGGAGTTAAAATACCAACTCCACAGCTGGCATAGCAAGATTAAATCTGCATTCTGTACCAGTGCAAAAGTACTCCTGAAGTCAAAAGTGATCAGATCTTCCTGCAAAAGGACGGTAGCAACCTCCAGTCAAGAGTCACAGATGTCACTAGACTAATGAAAACTGAGCCTGGAATTAATGTTGACCATCAAATCCTGAATTTCACCACGTGTGAAAATCAAGCCCTCTCTTGCTCCTGCTTTCTGTATGTATGGGACCACAGGATTATGGCTTTAAGTTGTAAAGAGATATGAAGTCACAAAAGTTGCACATGGGGAGGTTTAGATTGGATATTAGGAAAAATTTCTTCACCGAAAAAAGGGTTATCAAGCATTGGAAGAGGCTGCCCAGGGAAGTGGTTGAGTCACCATCCCTGGAGGTATTTAGAAGTTGTGTACATGTGGCACTTAGGGACATGGTTTAGTGGTGGACTTGGCAGTGCTAGGTTTACGGTTGGACTCAATGATCTTAAAGGTCTTTTCCAACCTAAATGATTCTATGATTCTATGATTTTTACAGGTACTCCTCCACTCCAAGGGAGAGATGTAACCTGCAGGAATAACAACCTCCTAAATCTACCACAAAGTCAAGAATATTAAAGCAGGCTAGGGCTGGATGCTATCTATGGTAAATAGCTCTAAAGATAATAGAGGGAACTTCCTAATGCCTGTGAGGTTATCTTTTCATCAGCCCTCAAGATAATTCATTTGCCTGTGCTAGGGTGTTTCCACTGAGCAGTCAAATTAGACTAAACCTGTATCAGCACAGCACTTCGAAACGTGTTTTACAACCACACTTGAGCAAATGACAAATTTAAGCGGTATACAGTTTGGCTGGTCACTATGTATAATTCAAACCAATATCAGCTGATTTGCATCTCACATTCTGGCATTGGTAATTGTTGCATTTAAGCCCAACTATATCAAAGCCTGTCTGCATCCACACAGCCTGTTGAATTATACCTGGGAGTAAGCTGTGCTGTAGACTGTATGAGCTAGAATGTAGCTGGAGGCCATAAGAGAGGCAACTGCATGAAAGGAGGAACACTGCTATAATACTTGTTATGGACTAGGCTTAGACTGCACAAAATTAATAAAAAGAAAAGCAAACAATGCACAAAGCCATGTTTGTCTGTGCAAAACTGTGTGTGTGTCCTTAAGATGTTTCTAATTCTGATGGGGAACTGTGTGGACATTACTTCCTCCTCTAGCAGAGGTGGATTGTAAATCAGTTACAGGAGTGAGTTGAGGAAGAAAGCAACATTATATATCAAGATTATGCCATAGGGTATTAATACATAGTGCTAATGTAGATTCCTGTAAGTAACTGCTCATTTTTCAAAGATAAGATTATTCATGACGCTCTTACTAGATTTGACATCCTATTGTCCATCACAAAGACTAAACGCACAGACCTTTCCTCTGGTACACTGTGCAAAAGATTACAACATTTCCTGCCTAAAATACGTCTAACTTTTAGGAAGTAGAAAAGAAAGAGTAAGAAAATGCCCTCTTAACTACTTTTCAGAGGATACTAATGACTTGGTTATTCACAGTGATTTACTTTTGGTTGGTATTGTTTAGCCCAAACTTTATGATTACCTTTTCTGGCGTGGTCTGCCTGCTATACAATCAAGGTTATAGCAGCCACTTAAGTAGGGGGTTGATGACAAACACAGGCCCGTCCAGCCAAATCTCTATGAAAAATTACAAGTGCAGGAAAGATAGGCTCCATAATACAAGTGTACTCTTATGAGCGAGTAGGCAGCTGTAGAAACAAAGCCTTTTAGAGGCAGTTGGTCCTGCAACCAGAATACTGTTGTTACTGTTGAGACAGATGTTATTGACAGCTGTTGTTAGCAGGAAGCTAATCTTTTCATCTGACTGCATACTCAAATTGTGTTTAAAATATAACCATCTATTTTCTATTACAGTTGTTGAAGACTGGTATTGCACTGTACTTGCATATCTGTGCAATCCCTGGAATCAGACATAATAATCCCTGCTACACAATTAGAGTACTGAGGTTTTTGCTTTGTCTCTGGAAGATGGCTGGTGAGCAAGGAAATGGATTTTAGGCTCTGAGCAGAAAAGCTGCATTTTAAAATCCTTTGTCAAGACCTTATGTCCCTCTTAGACCTCAAGACATCTATGTGCATTGTGAAGTCTAGGCTGCAATTTATGATGAGGTTCTTTTTTTATAGTACAGGAAATCCTAAACTTACCCAAGAAAAATGTAGTCGCAAATGAGAAACATCTTTATGTCCACCAGGTCCTGCTTACGAACGTTCCTTATTTATCTTTCCAAGCAGTTTTCATTTTCAGACATGAAGTGAAAACCAGCAAGGAAGAAATATTTAATGTTGTATTTTATACCCTCTACCACTTTTAGGTTTTATGGTCATTAAAAATTACAGTTCATGAGCATAGTTCAGCACAGTTGTCCTTTTTTCTATTCTGACTTGATTTTTTTTTTTAATTTGATTTGAAAAACACACACCAGAATATACTGTTGTTTGTAGCAGTAGGAAAAAGGATAGCCTGTGAAAAGTGCTTACATGATAACATACTCGCACTAAAGGCTTGCCGTCATGAATGCAATTACAGAAATAGATCCAGGCCTAGATCAGCTTTTGGGCCAAGTTCATATAAAAAGTCCACAGTGGTTTTCCTTGCGACCTTTGTAGAGTAATACTTGCACATGATGAATCACAGAGTTTCCTGAGCTTCAGTAATAAACACCTGGAGACTTTTTATAAAGGAGTCAGCACACCTGGACTCGATATTAGTATTTTTCCCTAAAGTCAAGCAAACTGGATTAGGTAAGAGTATATTTTATTTCAGTTGTCACATGATCTGAGCTTTATAGTCATTGTAATAACAAAACCTCATGTTTAGAACATTGTTAGAGTAAAATTTAACCTTTCCCCAAGCTTGAAATTTTCCAGATGAATCATGAAGTGAAATTCAGTTCGTAACTTATTATATAAAATGTCTTGCATCATCTAAATGTGTTTGTCAGGGTATGTAATACAATTTCTATGGAATTTGTACCTGTAGTGATAGTCAGCAGATACAAAAATATATTCTTTTTACCAACATAGTTGTTAACATATGCCAAATTCTGTGGACATTCTTATTTTTAAAAGTGTGAGTGGAAGATCCAGCTTCCAGGAAGAAGGGAGCTTTCCGGCTCCCACTGAAGTTGAATGAAAATTCCCTGTTCTAAAAATGGCAGTACCTCTTCATGTACTTGAAATTGGGCCATTATTTTCAGGTATACTGCCCTAATAAAAGATCCTACTTTTTCTAGTTAAACTTACAGCTCTAAAGAAAAAATGTTATTCTAAGAACTAACTGGAAAAAGCCCAACTCATGGTTTTTCTGTCACAGAAAGGTCACACTGAAGTTCCACAAACCTGTGTTCTTAGAAAATGAGGAGCCAAAATATTAATAGAAATTATTTTTCCAGTTCTATGCCATTTGCATTATCTCCTCCTCTGGCTTTTGAAGTACTCACAGTATTAAAGACCCATCTGTGAATATATAGTGAATTTCTTTGAAGTCAGTCATGAAAGAGACAAAATACACATTTTTTTTTGTTGTTGATAAAAATACCAACCTTGATAAAAATAAAAACAACCCTGTAGGAGCAAAAAGAAAAAAATCCCTAGAATAACATTTACATGGTCTTTATTATGGTCCTTAATGTCTGACTTTTTTTCACTTATTATTAATAATTGTTTATTGGGAAGAAAGTGAAAATAAAGCACATAAACCATTAAACTTGGTACAGGTTTTACAAAATTATCAGCATTATGGCAGCATTTTCTAAGTGAAGTCCTCGTGAAGCTCAGATAATACATGTGAGCTGGAAGATAAATCCTTGCATTTATTTCATAATCACCCTGTGGTGGATTGGTAGGATAGTGCAGACAAAAATCTGAAAGCACAAACTGATATCATTCTATTACATTTCAAGTCACAGTATAAAAGGAAGATGGCACGTATGATCACTAATGCTTTTGAAATTGCCCTTATCATTGTGGAGGATCTAAGATTTTGGAAGACATTTAAACAGTTTAGCAAGGAACAAGCTGGAAAAAAAACATAAGTGGGCCCTAACTACAAAGTTTTGCCCTGGAATATAGACCTGTAGAGTCTTCTGGACACTTCAGGGACACATTTGTTAGAAAGCTTTTCTTCAGCCATCTCAGTTGAAATGAACATTTTATGAGGCACCGATGTGAGCTTTAGTACTTCAAGCAGAGAGTGCTCTGAGCCAACCACAGAAAATTATCCTTAAATAAATTGAGTTTAATCCCTTCGGTATGAAAGATTTGTGTATACATTGCTGTATGCTGATAGCTTTTAAGCTAATGGGGACAACAAAAGAATTCTGTTGTTTTCACACAAATGTATTTTCTGTTAGCATCATTAATTAGTATAATGTAAAATACTCATTAGAAACTTTGTATTGCATATATAAGCTATCATGATCAGTTTAAGTCTATAATAGGATGACAGGTAAGATTGATTTATACTCTCCGCTTTCCAGGAGGTACCACTAAACTATCATATGAAACATTACAGCTAAACCCACTTTCATTGCAAGAACCAACCAGTCAACAATGCATGCACAATGTCTTCTCAAAAGTTATATCATAGCTTTTCCATATTATCCACAGAGCACAGTGACTGAAAAGCACATACAAGCATGGTTCATCAGGACCAAATCCTAAGTCTTCAGTCTCTTTGCTTGGCATGGAAGTATGGTTGTCCTTTTCCTCCACTGCCAGGATTAGAAAACTAATTTTTATGTGTGCTTATGTCTCTTCCTGAGGGAGAAACAGCAAAACTGAGCAGTAGTGAAAAATCTTCACTGAATGCATGGCATACATGACATGGGACAAAAATAAAAATTGACCTCTTGCCTTTGTAACAAGCTGCCAGCATAATGAAGTCGATGATTTCCTCTCCTAGACTTCTTTCTTTGTTCCTGCACCATCTCCTTTAAGATTGTGGTTAAATTTCAACTGTCTCAAATAGGATCTTTATTGTCTTAGCTGATACAGAGTCTTAATGTGGTAGACCCCAAAGTAGGGGTGTGCCAGAGGGTGTATAGCCTACCTGTGCCATCAAGGAAATAGCAGCTAGTTCAGATCGACCACTGCTGTAAACAGTGACTAACAAAGCAGAGCTCTGGTGCCTTAAAGACTAATTAGAAACTTGGAAGAAAAATGAGCAGTTCCACTGGCAGCAAGAAAAGGACTTCTAAGCAAGATTCCCATATTTGCTAGTTAAAGATCTGGATTGTTGCCCAAAACTTTGTGTGTGTTTGTGTGTGGGAGTGGAGGAGAGGGGTTCCAGAGTTTTTTGTTGCTTGTTTTTAGTTGTAACTAGAGAAGTTTCATGTTAGGCTCAGAAAAAGAACAAAAGCTAGTTGAGAACTTTCTATGTCAGTCTCAGATGAAAGGGATTACTCCTCAGGGTAGCCAAGACTGAATATTTTACCTGTTAAGCAAAAGTTTTCACTATTTTACTTTATGATTCCGCCATCTGTACACATTTAAATGTGAATGTTTCTCCGTCCTTGGGGATAGTTCTCATAGTCTCTTTTTATTTCATTTTTTCATCTTTCCTTGCTATCGAATTGTGTATGCAGCTCTTGCAGAAGGCAACTCACTGTTCCTCAGAGTCTGCTGGGAGGGATAGTAAGGGTGTTAAAGATTACTCTTCCTGCCTCCCTCTAGTAGGTAACTTCTAATAGTAGGTAACTTTGGATAACTTGATCCAGTAGGCATGTGAAGCATACTTTTAAAACCTTTTTTTTTCTTATGAAGTTTCTGATTTCCAGTTAATAGATGATCTTTAAAGCTGTTCTCTTTCTGTTTTCTTTTATTTCTAAATTGCTGTTCTGTGTTTAAGTTTTCATATTATCTACATACTAGATATGTAGATACATAGTAGATACTACTTTTAAACTACATATTTCAAAGAACTGTATTGTTGAGCAGAACTTACAGTGAAACTACAGAACCAGTTTTATGCATTATGAGCATTCATATAATTTTTATTATAGAACCCAGCAGTGTTCAGCCACAGATCTAACATACGTTAGAAAATAAATGGCTATTTTATCTTCCTTTCCTGATACCTCATCTAGGCCCAACCAATAACCCAAATCTCCAAGTTCCCAATCCTGCAATGAGCTCTGCCCTGAGAAACATCTCAGAATTTGACCTACAACTTAAATTTAATTTTAAGAACTTCCAGGTGTAGTCCGTTACTTCGGTTACACTATTGTTTTAATATATTATGCAAACTCTATACTTTGCATTGGAGAGTATTTGTGAAATACAGACTATGTCTCAACTTTTTGTTAGCAATTCAGGAGAATTGCTGGAGGATTGCATCTACCATTGGGACAGACACTGGTGAAATTCTGAGTAAGCAGCACCAGTTTTGTTTCAGTTTTTTTTTTTTGGCTACCCTCCAGTCCCATCTGGGTGGATCAGGAAGTCTGGTGACTTCCAGCTTTTTCAAGATTTACAGCAAAGGAGTATGGCATCGTCATTCAGGTATGGCCAAGGCAACACAGAGTGGAGCAATGAATTCCAGCTGACGTTATTTTGCTCCAACACCATGGAGCAACCAAGGACCTAAAAAGTCCAGAAGAGCTTTAGGCTGCCATGATCTCCCATCTTTCCACAGGTTTACACTATCTTGCAACATGCCATGTGAACACTGACTAACGCTGAATTCAGCAGTGACTTTTGTGGAAAAAAACTCCCCCAAATCTACACCTTTTTCTTTTCAGCTAGTGTTTCCTCTTTATCCTAAACAAAGTGACAAGTACCAACATGAGAGATCTGTAGAGCTATTAACACTGCTGAGTCCCATTGCTGGTCTGTGAAAGGCTTGCAGTTGCCCAGATGCTGTTCTCCAGGTAGTTCAGAGATATGATCTACATGGCCAGTGTGCTCTTGTCACTGTGGCATCACCAGATGGCCACTTCCAGTGTCCTGCTGCCGTTGCAGTGGGAACATTTTTCCTAATAGCTTATCAAATCTTTCTTGCTTCAATTTAAGCAGATTACTTCTTCCTCCCTTTATGGGCATGAATTGCTTACTGTTTTCTTTACAGATTGCTGCCTTTTACATAGTCAAGGACAACTGCTGTCTCCCCTCAGTCATCTCTTTTGTAACACATCTAATTTTTTCAATCTTTCCTCAGGGGTCATCCTCACCAAAATTTTTAGCGTTCTGACTGCTCTCTTTTGAAGCCTTTTAAATTTGATTGCATCTTACTCTGTGGTGTTCTAAGTGTGTACACCAGCCTAAGGAGTGTCTCATTGGCTTAAATAAACAGAAATAACTTCTCCTTTTCCTCACTTATGGTACTTTGTTAGTAAGTGTCCCAGTATACTCTCTCAGAGCTTCTTCTGTGGCACGGCTATTTCTTTAGACAGTTCAGTTCCCTTTTTGTATTTCTGCATTTGATTTTTTTTTCTTCCTAAGTTTAGGAGTTTACATTTATTTTTAATGAATCTAACTGTGCTGTTTTCAGATTGTTTCTAAAATACGAGATCATTTTGAGTACTAGTCCTGCCTTTCAGAGCCCTCACAACTTCTCCCCATCTGATGTGATCCACAGATTTTATTGCTATGTTACCTATACAATCACCAGTGTCATAAAATAAAATGTGGACTGGAACTAGACTGAGGAAGAATTAACTTGCTTCTCATTTACAGTAGTACATTGTTTGAAATCTCTTCACAATCTTCTTTTGAACTATTGATGACTACACCTTGAATATGTTTTTTTAACCAGTTTTGGAACCAGCTGTGATGATTCCATCTAGCCACTATTGGCTGTTCATCACTACCTAATAATTGCCAATAATATACCAATAATTGCCAAACTTTTTGGACCATCGCTTACTACAGTCCACAGTTTCTAGTTGCCCACCATACACTTCATCATCAGACTATGAATTAACAGGCATTACTAAGGTGATGTACATTTTAATGTTAAGTATGATTTCATGGTCACCTTGCTTCAACTGGAGACCACAGTTTGGGACCTGATGTTCCAGCTACTTATAAGTTGATTGTCCAGTAAGTTGCTCTACTATCTTTTTGAGTGTCGGAGACCAGCTGACTGGTCCATGATTATTTGAGTCCTCCTTTCTAGAGATCTAGTTGCCTTTTTTGCTCAGATTTTTCAGTGACTGCTTTGCATTCATTCTTAATCACTTGCCTTCTTTCTTTACTGTTTTTTAGCACACAGCTGGACCGTCCTTGCTGCTAAGGGCGCCTGTAAAGCTCTCCTCGGAATCAGACAGGACTGCTGTACCAGCAGGGAGGTTAAAAGTATGGCCATGGCATAGGTGGACTGCAGCCTCCATAAAAGCTGGGACACCACATGCGCTAGGTTAACGTGGACCACCATTTTCCTGTGGGTACCCAGACAGTGTCTGAGGTAGCTGTTTGATCAGAAAACAGGCATCTCACAGACCACAGCCATTCTGGTATTATTGAAGAACCGTCTAGAAGGACCTCTGTTTCCACCTTGGTTCTCAGGTTTTCAAAACTTTCCGTGCTGATCTCTGATTGTAACACCCACCTTTTCTCCATGTTGGGGTAGCTAACTTGTGCTTTTGGTTTAGCATCTTTTAGCAGCTGTGTCTTTCCTTCACCTATTCTTAGTAGATCCTGCCAATCATTTCTGAGTTGGTTCAAACTAACTTTGCTGTATTCTGTTATTCTAACTGTATTTCTTCTCCCTTTCTTCCTTCAGTGATATGAAAAACATTAAATCAATCAATTGAACTACTCTTAAACAATTTGAAATTCATCTTTATAGATTACAGGATTCTTCTTCAATTGGACTGATTTATTTTGCAGGTTCTTTCTTTGAATATTGGGGAGACTTTGGAACTAATGCTGGTGCTCTTGAGAAACATTAGCTGGGCTTGCACAGGCTTTTACCAGACAGCAAATTTGGCCCTTCATCCACATGCATACTTCCTCTTTTGTGGATGAAAATTCATACCATTTCCTCTTCAGAGAGTCTGATGACCCCATATCTGGGGTACTTCAGAGATGTGTTATATCATTGTTTACAGCAGCAACTTCTGCAATACACCGTAACACAGTTCTTTACATACATTAAGCCAACATCTGCTGCTACATCTGTTATTTACATCAGTAACAGATACTTCTGCACAGGGTAGAAACTGACTCAGTTTGAAGGAAAATAATAATTTTTAATAACTTGAGTTTTGTGTTATAACTTACTACATACATTCATGATCAGAGATTATTTGCAGTGGGAAGATGAGTAACAATAACCTTGATATACAAGCAGCTTTTCTTTTTAAAATAGGGCAAAAATAATCTAAGGAACGCACAGACTTCTTCACTCTCCCTACGTGGCTTCTTGCTTATATAATTATTGAATAACCTTTAAAAAAATCCCATTTCATCCTATCTGATTTTTGGAATACCACTGATGAGTAGGAATTTCTCTTCCAAATGGATCTCTTTTCTTTCTCTGTAACTCTGGCTTTGCTCTGTCTGCAATTGCTGCTGCCTTCAGACTGGAGCAGTGTCCCACTCACACCTGGCGTGGCCTTTTGACCTACAAGCAACTACTCCTATTTATGCATCTTTTTTTTTAGAAATCAGGCCTGATACCTCTAATACCTTTAATACCTTCTGTGAGATGCCTGTCTTTTAACACAAGCAGAACTGCACTGAGCGGAGTTTACGTTTTTGTCATGCTTGTTAAGAAAAGCAGTAGTAAGAGATTAAGTGTCACAGACTAAGTATAGTAGTTGTAGAAATCAAGCAGCCATAGGAGAGAGAAGGTGCAGACCAAACAGGCAAACTTTCCTGTGGCGTCTGGTAATTCTAAGATGTCTATTAGTGCTTGCTGGAGTTGGAAGAGAGTCTCATACGGAAGGGAAAGTCTTCTTACCTCTGTATTTTCCTGTCTCCCTGTTGGCTGCCCTGGTGGGCTGCAGGGTTTTTTTTCACTTGGAATCTGCTTAAGTGCATCTTGATCTTTTAAAAATCTTGTCCTGAATGTTCATGGTGAAATATATTGTAGATGTTTTGTTACCATTTCATGGCTGATTATTCTTAAATCATCTTAAATATCAATTGATTTGTTTCCATGAAAAATGACCAAGCTACTCTGATTACTGAATTTTCAGATTGGGTACATGCAACTGTAGTATCACTGTGAGATTTCTTAAGAATTCAGTACTGGCCCCTTTCTGCTCCCATTGAAAAAAATTACTCAGCACTTAAGAAGTCTTCCTCAAATGTTCAGCTGATACAGTATAGGCTGATTTTTAAATTCATGCTTTGGATTGTCTTGTGCTTTTCACAGCAGACTGCATTATTAATGTAAGTCTGGGCTTACACTGTTCAGTGAGTGGTTCTGTCTTGTTTTTATCCCTTGGTCAATTACTAGTTCATTAAAATATTTGCCTCTGTGATGTTCATTTTTCTTTCTCTGCTCTACTATCCTGTGTATTTGCTTTGCAGAAATGAATCTGTAAGTATTGCTGTACACGTTGCAGTCACACTTCACTTAAGGGCAAGGTTATTCTTTCTTGCATAGCCTTTCCCAGTCACGAGGACTGCAATATAATGATAGAAATCTGTTGCACTGCAAATGTTTTTTGAGGTTTGCATCAACTACAAAACAAGAGGAGTCTAGAACATCATCAAAATACATTTCTAAACACTGGGACAGGAGACTAAATTGGCTGAAGTCTGGCATTTGGAATTTGTATGAGGATAATTGTAATTATAAGGGTTTTTCTCTGCTTAATTAAAGGCACTCCTCTGCAGAAATAAGAAAGCAATTTACTCTGCAACCAGGCTTTGCGCAGTTCTGTCAACGAAGCTTAAGTACCCCCGGCTTTTCTACTCTTCATCTGGTAAGTTCTGGGTTTATCTTCTTAACACGGGTTTGGCATCTACGTTGCTTAATGTTTTTAGGGTAAATTAAGTGATTTTCTTAGGTTGCCTTGCTTCCCACTGGCTTCTGCCTGAAGCTGTTAAAAATTCTCCCTGGTGAGCTGAGGAAATTATGCATTTGAAAAAACTGAGAATGGTCCTTGGAGCCTGAAATAGACAGTCTTTCTGCATACTACCACAAATCAGAGTTAATTAGTAAGTGTTGGAGTATATTACAACCTTTCTTTGCTGGAAACATTCAACTCCATCAAGTAAATGCATTGTGTGGTGATCACAGATGATTTGCAAAAGGAGGTCAGTAAATAAAGAGAAAAAAAGAAAGGCGGAGAAAGGTAGAAAGCTCAGCTAGCTTGGCTTAATACACAGTTTCCAGAGCTAGCAGCAGAGACAGCACACAGACCTGTTTTTCAGTGCTGTGGAGTAAGCATGTTAAGTGAGAAATGCCGAAGTATGCCCTGGTTGGCATAGATATAATTGAGTCAACTGCTATGTGTCTCCGAATCATCTTCAGCCTTCCACGTGTAATCCCGCTCTAAAGAAGTCAGACCATGTGACGCTGCCCTTATGACAAAGGGAAAAAATGCCAGATCTTTTTAATTGCCTTTCAGGAGGATGGGTATTCTGCAAACATACTATGCCATAAATAAAACTGACTAAGATTTTGATATTCCCCTTCTTCCCAGACTTTCAGTTTTTTCTTATTTTTGTGAGACCCAATAAGTAGAAGTGGGAAAAGTCTTTGTGCACCGGCGATTGTGAAAAATGTAAAACACTAGATGTAAGCAGTTACTTCCTGTGTGTCAGGGCCTCCCGCCACTACTCACTTCCTTAATCTGAAATGCTGTGGTATTTTAACTTGTTCCTTGCGGTTATTCAGCCTGGGGAGGCTGGGTCCCTTCTACATGCAGACAACTGCTTTTGCTCTTGAGAAACTTGATAACGTTTCATTTACTGAGTATTACGCCGTAGCTGCCATTTTGTGTGCTGTCACAATCTACATGCCTCTAATCCATCATCCTTAAAAAGGTATGTTTGCAGTAATGATTTGTGGCATTTTCTGTAGCATAATTGTTTTGCACACTTGTATTATGTGTGAAAAGGAGTGTTGGCTTCTCTTCTGGAAACAGTATCTCTGTTTCCTTTGATAATTTGCACCAATCGTTAGGGAGACCGTTACCCTCATTCTGCATTTACCTTTTTCACCATCTTTTTTACATTTGTGTCTAATTTACGATAATCAAAAGCACACATTTCTAGCGATTAAAGATTATTATTAACACTTAAACTAGAAAAAGTTAGAAGACATAATGAAATGCGATGCATTTGACTTGTCAGAATGGAAAAGTGTGATTTCTGAAAGGAAGTGCAATGCTTAATCAAAAATTAGATTTTATTAAGCAAAAATATTTTGCATGCAAAACATTACATCTTCAGCAACTGAAAAGATGAAATATGCATTTGCATACTTTAAGCCATGTTTTACTTTAATCTTTTGTGAAATTTTTTTTTAGTAAATCTTCACATATATATACTAACATGTAATGTTTTACCAACTGGCAGTGCAGTAAGTGAACTTCAAGGATATTATGCTGACAATAAAAAATCAATAGCTAATAAAGATCTCTATTTACTCATAACCGTTGATCCAGTGTGCTCAGCACTACACTAGGTACAAACCAGAGATAGTGCTTAACCTAAAAATTTATTAACAGCACAGTGTATTTCTTCAGCTGGCTGCCTCATGATTTGCTGCCTTACTGTCAGTTTTACGTTTTCCCTTTGGATAAAAAGAGCAAAGAAAGAGAGATTTTCCTAAAGGTGTTTTCAGAGAATTCAATCGATCCTTTAAATGTACAGGCAGAGGGGTGAGCTCAGAGGCTTTACTTATGCAGAGACCAATACAGTTTCCCTATAAAAGGGGAACCTGGGGCGGGGGGTGGTGGTTGGTTGTGTTCAAAGATCTCTACTACATCATTTGCAGGACTGTTTACCACATCTGTTTTTTCCAAAGCTTTAAATTGGTTTGCTTCTCCTAGATGTTTTTAGCACATTTCTTCTAAATATGCTTCTATTTCTGTGAGATGTTTCTAGATTTTTATTAGCTGAATAACTTCCTCACTTATATTTACAGAACACTAAAAAGGCTCCAAAACTCGTATTTACCACTAATCAGCTTGAACTCGTCTTCCTATCTACAGTGACTGACGTGGTATATTATGTGTGAGCCATTTTAGTTCAGAGTTACCCAGAGCTTTGCCACTGTTGAGCACCTTTGCACGTTTCATAAATTGTGGAATTCCTGATTGTCCTATTGAGCTAAAATTCCTGATGTTGTGGGTGTAACTTCATGCTCAGATGAAAATCCTGTCAACTTCCATGAGAGCCTTGCATGAGTAGGACTTGGTAATAATGAGTGAAGACTTCATGATTTTGGCCCACAGATTTTATTTGTGGAGAAGAACACCGGAGTATAAGGAGGATGGCTCCAGAACGCATGTTGGATGAGACAGTAGCCACAGTAACATTGACTATAAAGGCAGTGTTGATAACAGGGACATTGCGTGCCTTATTTTCCCCACACCCCATCAACAGCACCACAGAGGTAGATTATCTGATCTATGTTCAGACTATATATTGCTGGCAGCTTCAGAAGGCAGTCTTGTGAAAGGTATTTGGGCTAATCAGTGCAATACAATGCAGTCCTTGCTCTTTACCGACAAGGATGATTTGGTAGCTATTTTTAGCTAGAATTCTTCCTCCTAGTAAATAAGTTATTCCAGTGCTTTTATTCTAATGCTCTAACTATTTTTCTGTGCTCTTACTGTGCTGAGTTGTCCTCAGCCTTTCTGGAACTCACAGAACATAAACTGTAAGTTTTCTAAAGCTGTAGCTTTTAGGTTTATTTGTTACTTGTCAAGAAAATTAACAATTTGAGATGCTGGTCTCTGAACTCAACTGGACAGATGTTTTATTTCTAAACACATACAGGCTATTTTTGTTGGCTATATAGCAAGTATGATAATTTTCATTTTTATCTATACATAGAATAACATATACTTTTAACATACGAAGTCACATTTATGTGTATGTGCAAAATTTCTAGGTACCACATCAAAAAAGATTTTCTGCCTCTGTTTTTGAGACTAAGCAGGTAAAAAGAGCCAGGCAGCTTCATAGCGTGTATGAGTGGCAGAGCTTGAACTTGTTTAACTTCGTTCTGATCAGACATTCTGTGTAAGAATGGCTGATTAAATGTAATCAGATACAACTGCTGTCTATCAAGGTGCAATGCCATGTGCTGTAGAAATGGTGGATATCTAAGGTTTGCAATAATAACTTTAGTAGTTCCATGTAGTCTTTTGTGTAGTTACTGTACTAACCCTTGAAAAATGCAGTAAAATTAGAACTCCAATAATATGCAAACCAGTAACATTCAGAGATGGAAAATAATAATTTCTTCTGATTTGGGGTATATCTTGCCCTCAACTTTGTTTTGCGTCGAAAGCACACAGCATTTCTAATAGTCAGTATCTTTCAGGCACAGCACCTCAAATGAGTGGCATCTTCATGATAGCAGGCACGGTGCTTATAGTCGGTCCTTAGTATAACTTCCGAGACTTACTGCCTTGGCCTTGTTATTGCTAGTGCCTTCTGTCACATGTGCTGTGGAGTCCATTGGCAGCTCCCTGCCAGCTGGCGCTGCCTGTCACTATCATTTTGGTTACCTGCCCTCGTCCTCTGTTTTTCCTACCCACTGCTGCCTTTTTCATAACTCTCATTAATACCATGGATTGGACAAGGGGGACTGAATGCACTTCACGGGAATCCAGCACAACACATCTGAGGGCATCCAGGGTGTACCTCAGTCAGCCCTCCTTCTACCAGCATCTAGGAAAGCTCAACAAAGAAAATAGCTGCAAATGTGGATTTAGGTGTAGTATCTTGCATTTCTTCTTTGTGTTTTAAAACTTTTCTCTCTTTGTTCCCTTTCTTTTTTCAGCTGAATGTTTCATTAGCAACTTTTCCCTGTAATAAATGCAGTGGCACTGTATATAAGGTTAGAAGTCTGTTTCCAATGTTTAATAAATAATGGGACAATGATAAGAATTAAATAAATAAGCCTAAATTACACTATTAAGAAAAACTTTCTGTTGCTAAAATAAACACCTCTTTATTTCTTCCATTAGCCTTCCTTTTATGACGCAGTAGACCCAGTAGATTTTGAAGGGTTCCTAATGACGCGGCTGAACAACTTGGACTCAGAACTAGCGCGAGAACTTGGTGACTTTCCTGAAGATGACCTGGACATTGTCTTTACACCCAAAGAGTGCAGGACTTTGCAACCCTCTCTGCCAGAAGATGGGTAAGGAGAATTTCTCTCCCTCTGAAATGCTGCAGGTTTAAAAATAGTTTTGAAGATGTTGATCCAGACACCTCACTCTGCCATCCATCCAGCCATTATACACTTGCTGAACTTTAAACATTTGAACTTTGCCATTGATTCTGTTAGGCCTGTTTGCACACTTAAAATGATGCAAGCGCTTACACGACTTCCTGAGCTAGCTGGTAGCGGCAGAAGTGAGGTAGGCGTAGACCAGGAAGAAGAGTAAAGAAGGGCAGGAGGGTAGTATGAAAAATAATTTGGTAGCTGTGATCCCAGAGGTGGAAGTTGATTCTGATCATATAGTAAGCATAGGATTGAGGGTTTTTTCTTTTTTTTTTTTTTGCCAGCTATGTGTTACATGGCGTTGATCAGATCACTAAGTATCTCTTTCTCAGTACCTTTCTTGCTTAAATGGGGGGGAAATAGTTCATACTTCACAAGGTTTGGGGAAAAAAAAAATGTTAATTTCTAGTGTAGGAGTCACTTCAGGTTTCAGGCTGACAATGAAATAATTCCACTATTTTCAACAGCTTTTAAATTAAAATAGGTAGCATGTGTTGATACTGGTGCTCGGCCATCCTTGTTTGATAAACAGGCAAACTATGGGCAACAGAATTTTTCAGAATGAGATAAAGGGATGCATTTGAGAGTTTTCTGATGCGGTTTAGGAGAGTCCTAGGCATTGTATACAAAATACTCTTCAAGGATTGTTTTGCTGTAAATGTAACCTTCAGTTAGAACCACAAAGGCCTACTGAGTTTTGCAAGCAGTAACAGACAGTTAAACGTGAAGTCAGCACCAGTTTAGCCCCAAACTGCTATGTCTGCAAAGATGGCTAACAGTGCAACGTGCTTGGGATGGGGGGCTGGCTCCTTCCAGTATATTCAAGAAATGAACGGGACAGTCTATATTCTCTGCTGTGCTGAACCTGAACGCTGAAGGGACAGATAGGCTTAGCTTATGGTGTCCTGGCTCGCAGGGTAGACCTGCCTCCCTCTCTGTTCCTGCAAAAGTTGTTACAGCCTGCTCTAATTTATACCGGCCAGCTGTATAAACTAGAGCCCTATACAACAGTGGTATTTGTTCAGTGTTTTCTGCCCAGCATACCGAATGCAATGAGGCTAAGTAGGAACCACAGTTTATATGATTTTTGCCAGCTGTGGACTACTGAGAACCCCTCTCTCTAAGCAAGGTCTCAGCCTGCAAGTTCCTTCTTGGCCCAATGCATCTCTCAGGAAGTTCAGGAGAGCAAAGGCAGTAGAGACAAGATGCCATGCTACGTCACCTGAGAACTCTGAATCATACAGCTTCTAGGGGATTTTGTAACATTTGCACAAAAGGTGATTTTCACTTGAAGTTACTCGTAGAAAATGTTTCAATCTTTATCATGAATTCTTGTTTTCCTGTGGATTGGGGAGAGAGAATAGATGTGGGAGACAGTATTTTGGTGCCTGAAGTTCTCATTTATTTAAATGATGGACAAAAATAGTAAAAAATTATCCAACTTTGAAATTAGATTTAAAAGATAAGATGACCATTTCTCCCCTATTTCAAGGTTACTTCCCAACATGCCTGCTGTTTAAAACAGCAGTTATCTATTTGTTTTTCCAGTAGGAGAACATGTAGACTCACGCTGTACAATCAATTTTAGGCCTGATTTGCACCACAGTGACATTAAGGGTTTTGTAAGGAGTCTGTGGCAAAGCTCAAATAGTCAATACCAACAAATATGCTTTCAGCAGATTTTTTTTACGCAGCAGCTTCCCATTTAGCCGTTCACACCACCGTTATTGATATTAGTGCTTTCACAGAAAATCCTGGTCAAGGATGCCAGTGTGTGTTAGGGAAGATGAAAGCACAGGAGGGGCATGCACCAAAGATTCGCCTGCAGGCGATGCAGTCTGTGGTGTCTTCCTGCACCTAGAGCAGGAAACAGATACCACCGACCAAACTGGGTTAACGTGCTGCCTGCTTGCAAACATACATCCCACCTGAACCAGATGCAGGAAGTGACCGTGTGCTGTGTCAGTCCGCCGGTGGCAGGGGCACACAGCAGTCTGGTATCGGCCAAGGCTCTGTCCTGCAGTGCGCACATGAACACAAATCAGTTGTTACCCGGTCTTGGTAATTGGTTGCAAATCTGTTAAGAGTTCTGGGTGGAAAGTGCTAAAAAGTATCATACCTTTCACCCATTCCTGCATTGCATGTGTATCCTACTCTTTTACTCGCTTGGATCGGAGGACGTAACAAGTGATTTTGGCACAGGTCACTAAAATTTTTTAGAGTAGGGATAAGGGGATTATGCTACAACATCATGACAGCAAATTCACGGACATCGACTTTAGCTTGCAGTATTTCAGTTCCAATCAGTATCCAGTCTATCAGGCAGCACTGACAACCCCCTACATTAAATGACACTTATTTGAAAATCATAAAATTAAATTATAACATATTCTTAGATCTTAAAGTTTTATTATGCTAGCTGATTAAAAGCTTAGAGTTCCTTTTTAGAATTTTCTTCATTTCTATGAGAAAGAGAAAATTACACCAAAAACATGTAAGAGACTATGTATTTGCAAGAGTCCCAGAGCTGAGGCCTCTGGAAAAATATCTCTATATGTTGAGACTTGTTATCAAGTTTTGAAAATCACAAAGATGGTGGAATTTCTTCTATTTTGCTGTATTTTATAGAAAACATTGGTCTTATATTCATGAAATGCGTAGTGTGGCAAATGGTTACCTCTGTTAAATGTATGTTTGTTAATTTATAAACACAGTGACAAAAACCTGCATCAGGGAATTCATGCAGTACACAGAATTCTTTAAACCTCAAACAATAGTTTAGCAGTAAAATAAATATACAGGAGAGGACTAATAGAGAGGCCTTTATCTGAACAGCATGTTTAGATAAATTTCTTTGCCTTTAAGGTATGACCTAGGTACTAAAATATTTACAATACATTGCTTTTTCCCCAGGGTTGAACTGGACTCGCATGTCAGAGACTGTGTTCAGACGTATATCCGGGAGTGGCTGATTGTGAATCGAAAGTAAGCTACATACAAGTAAATAAAATAGAAAATACCTTGCATCTTATTTGTCAGAGAGGAGACGCATGCTGTTATAAGTAATCCTAAAGAATAATGATTTGAATCAGTGAGTGAAGGCAAGAACTGACTTTTCAGTAGTATATATAACTATATGGTTTTGTTTGAACTGGTGGGCTACAGCTAAATATTGTTGCATCTGCTTTTTAAATATCAGGCACTCTGGGAATTAATTGGGAAGAAATTCATATCAACTGTCTGTAATGATGATTTACCTAAATCAGGAATACTACTACTATTTGATCACACTAAAAGGAAAGATAACAGGGATAAAGATTACATTTGTATGCTCTTCATTTTCCCTTCCATGCCCTGAAAATTGAACATGATCTTATTTCTAATGGTGTCTGAAAACGAAAACGAGTGCTAGTAGCAAAAGAACCAAGGATTATGAGCTTTCCCAGTAGTGATTGGTTGTATTCATGGGATTATTAGCGTAACATCCAACTTTACTATTTTACATCAGTAAGTGATTTCTGCATTTGGGGTCAGTGTGATTCAACACACAGAATTGGACCTATGGTCATTACAAGTGACTTAATTTCCTTTATTTTATTTTATCATTTCATTTCATTTCATTTCATTTCGTTTCATTTCGTTTTGTTTCATTCCATGTATTAAATGTGAAGGGAACTCTCCTGTTCTTCAGAAGGAGGCTTTTGGAGCTCTGTTTTTCTGTGCCGCTTCCTGTTCATCCCCTCCTGCGCTCACGCCCTGTTCTTGAGAAGCAGTAGTAGCAGCTGATGGTAGAGTGCTGGCACACGTGCTGCCATTTTGTTGTGCCCCTTTGCCCGCCCTCGATACTTTCTTCTTCTGACCTGATGTACATCAGCAGTCAGTGAGTTATGGGTTGACTCCTGGTGATTGTAAAGGAATTGCATTATTTAATTGTGCAGCTTGTGCAGGGACAGAGCAGCCGCTGAGGGTTATTAAGAGACTTCCTCCGGGGGTGCTGATGAAATTGATTGAGTTCTCAGAACTGTTCCACAGTGAGTCACTAAAAATAAGCTAGCGGGTTTTGCAGGCTCTCCACCTGCACCGCTCAGAGCACGGGCGCTAGCTCTTTCACGCAGTGTTGTTCTGAGTGCGCTGTAAAGAGCCAGCGTGCAGCTTTGTCTGTGCACACAAGTGGGGAGTGAGCAGTAAAGTAGATGAGGTGAAAAATTGAACATCATAGCTATTTTTGCACTTAACGTGTGCTTGTAGAAATGTGAATGGAGCCGTAGAAATACACATGCGTGAAAAGATTTGTCATGTGTTTTACTATTTCATTCATTCAGGTAAGACAAATTTGCATTCAAAAACTTTATTGAGCAGTTGAGTCTGTGGTAAACATGATGAAGGGCCCTGCCAGAGAGCTGAGCTTTGATGGCTGTGGCTAACAAAGCAAGCAAGTTATTAAAAATTGCTAAGAACAAGACAGCATAAAAGACGCTGCAGTGTCACATAAACCAGTGATAGATTGTTATTGGGAGTCTCGTGTTATGCTTGGACACCATTCTCAAAACAGATACGAGAGGAAGAAGAGACATCAAGAGGGAAGTGAGAAAACGTAGCTGTAGAAAGCTTTGCATTGTTTTGAGAAAGTCTGGAAAAACTGTAGTTGCCTACTTGAGAGACAAAGATTCATAGGACTGGTTGCTGAACATATGGTCTGGTGAGCTATGGATGAGAGGAGTGTGTAAATGACTTTCATCCATTCATGGATGTGAAGGTTCAGAACAGGAGATTGAAGAGTCTTCAGTGGGTGGCATAAGCAGAGGTGGTCCTTGTGCCCCAGGGCAGAGAGGTATGTGACAGAGGGACTGAACACAGCTGAGGGGTCCATGTGTTTTTGCCACAGGCTGAATTGGAGGCTTGTTCCTGTGCCTGTCAGTTTCTCCTTTCAGTTGTCCTTTCTTCCTTTTCCTCATCCCATTTTCTTAATTCAGTGTGTGGCCATTAAATTGACATGTGCGCTAAAAGCAGGGTTTGCCTTTTGGTGAGTTTTAATTGTTACCATGCTTTTCAAAATAAATAAACAATATAAATAAATTTTCCAGGAATACTTTAGGGAAAGGCATCTCTAGTATAGCTTGTACACCACAGGAAAAGTGTGATCTCAGGTACATAAATCTCTCCATTAATCACTTGTTTGCCACCAGAGGTAGTGAAAAAAATAATCAACAAAACCTCTTTTGGATGCTGAAATGTCTTAAACTCAACTCGTGCAGAATTTATGTCTTTCATTCTGGATGATTAAGGTGGTTCCAAAACAAGGTCACATCCAAGGAGAGCTGGGATTGTCTCTTTTATGACTTCAGTTTTCATTTGCAGTGAACTGGTAAACAATTAAAATGCAAACAATTAAAATTAAAACACATCAGAGCATATAATTAAGTTACTCCCAAAATGTAATAAAAAGGTGTCTCCCTGATCAATAATTGCTTGTCGTGGCATCTTTATGAAAGTACTCAGATGTTTAGACATTGCTTTGGGAGTGTTACGGAAAGGAAAATGAATGAAGCAGGATACTGTAACTAAGGAGGCTGTTTGCAAAAAGACCATCACAGGATTTAACAAATTGCATACTACAGTGGAAGAAATCGAGCTCTGGATGCGTCTGGTATCTTTTTTCAGGGTATCTGCTGGTTTTTTCCATCTGCCACAAAAATGTAACTTGAAATTGGTACCTTGCTGCAAAATTTTGGGAAGTTGCTTGCAGAGGGGGTTACGCTGTGCCATAGCAATAGCCCTCTTCAAAAACAGGCACTGTTTGAAAGGTGTAGATTGTTGTATGGGATTAACTTGGGATACCAGTTAGGTCCAGGACAAGAGCAGTAAGCTCATTGATGTATAATTGCAGGAGCAAAGAGCCAGCCAAGAGATAAGCAATCCCAATCCATGTTCTTAAGGTCACTGAAATAATCATCGTGTCTGATGAGGAGCTCAGAGCTGAATTTGTACCTAGGTCAGGTTTTGCTACTGTCTCAGGCTCACAGTCTGTGCAAAAGTGATCTGAACGAATTTTTGCTCTTTTAAAAGAATTCTTAATATACATGATAGAGTTGCAGTGGTGTGATAAAACAATTAAATGTTGTGAAATGTCACATTTTTGCATAAAAGCTGTGCTACGCTGCCCTTTTGCACAATAATGTTTCCAGTTGCTTAATATTTTCTAAATTTGTCATTACTGTTTCATTTTCCCTTAACTCCTCCTCGTGCTGTGCTGACTTGCTCGGGCTTCTCTGTGAAAGGAACCAAGGGAATTCAGATACTTGTAGCCTGAAAAACAAGGGATCCCGAAAAGATTTTCACAAGACGCTTCAAAAACAAACATTTGAATCGGAAACATTGGATTCCAGCGATGCAAACTTTCAGGTACGTTTTCTTCACTTTGGAAAAGCGATCAAATATAGCAGCTTTCCTCAAAGGAAGCATCCTAGGATCTCTGTGATGGCGTCAAGCTGAGAGCTGTGCTTGCCATTAGGCCTCATGGCAGAGGTGGCGTTAAGGCCCTCTCTGCCAGACAAGCAAGACATGTTTCATGACACCTGAGTGTCCAAGCCACAGCTCGCCATTTTGTTGTTTTCCAACAGGCAGGACCCCGACACGTCTACGCGCTCCCCGAGGAGGCCTCGCGGACGACCCTCGCCTCCTCTGACTTCGACCTGCGCAGCCTGCAGCCGGACCCCCGCCTGGAAAACCTGCTGCGGCACGTCAGCGCCGAGGAGTTTGAGAGGCAGAACGAGGAGGCGCGGCGCACCAACAGGCACGCCGAGCTCCTCGCCCTCTACCCCTCCGTGGATGAGGTGAGCTCAGAGGCTGACTGGCCCACAAGCCTTCCCGAGCTGGCTGTCCCAGCATGTTTAAGGTTAAAGCTGCACCGCGGTCAAAAAACAGGGTTTGTGGCCTGGATACGTGTCTCCTTTGGATAATAACATAGTGAAGGCACATCACCGTGGGGTCCTGTCAGCTGTCTTGAACGTGCATTCAGGGGGTTGTACTCGGACTCATGGTGTTGCCTGAGACTTTGTTACACCCCCCTCGGTGCGGGTCAAGCCCTGTGCTGGTGACAGGGTTGTGTCAGGGTGTTACCTTTCGCTGTAATTCTTGCTTAGGGGCCAGAAGTGTAAATATTCAGAAATACAAATCAATTTTCTTTCATCTCTGAGGAGATGAAATGCCTGCTGAGTCGGGGAAGGTGCTAGTCTGTAGCAGTGGCCCAGTTAACGTCACATAAAGGTTTTACATAAGTATGTAAATTTACAGTTGTTTTAATTGAGTATGACTAGAATAACTGTTTAATGATAGGAAGATGCAGTGGAGATACGGCCGGTGCCGGATCGCCCAAAGGAACATCTGGGCAACAGGATTTTGGTGAAGCTGCAGACTCTGAAGTAAGTACCGTTCACGAGCCTCGCTCACCATTTCTCAGTTCATACCAGTGTACTGCTGCTGACCCTGCTACACCTCTTCAGCTGTCCTGTTCAGCAAGTGTTTACATGCTTGCTAGTTTTGTCTTAGTGTAGCAGAGGACTATTTCTATCCATCATTACAGAAGTCTTTAACTCGTCAGGGTGAAAAGGAGTTGGGAATGAGCCCAAATTATGTATTTCCAACAAACTAGATTGGTCTCTGTACATGCTACTGGACTTGATAAATGGAAAACAAATTCAAGAAAGGTATGATCGTTTTTAACTGATATCTGAGACCACCTTTCTGACAAATTTAGAAAATACATTGTGTGCAGTTTACTGCCCTTCTTTTCCTCTTCAAATCATCTAACAAAATGCACTAATAAAAAAATCCTCCAGGCTTTGAGAGAGCTAAGGTCTGGAACTAAATATTGTGTGTCAGTTGAAATATAGCCCTTTCATTTTTTTATTATGCAGAGTCATAAGAGTGCAGTATTAATCAATGTCCTGTGTGTCTTTCCTTAACAGGTTTGATATAGAGATCGAACCTTTGTTTGCATGCATAGCTCTCTATGATATAAAAGAAAGAAAAAAAGTAAGTAAGTGCGCATACAGTATTCTTGTTCAGGTGGTTTGGGTTTTTATCTCTGGAGTAATAATTTAGGAAAACTTACAAAAAACATGCAACTTTTTCACACATGCACTCTGATCCAGGATTCTTTTTATTCAGTCAAAGTCACATGCTTGCAATTGTTTATTTTGTAGTTCGAGTTACTACTTTTGACTTATTTTAAAACTTTTGCTTTGCAATACATTTTAATTCTTTTTCTTTTCAAGATCTCAGAAAATTTTCATTGTGACCTCAACCCTGATTCATTAAGAGGATTCTTGCGTTCTCATACACCCTCCATTGACTTGTCTACTCAGGCAAGATCTGCAGTATTTTCTGTCACTTATCCCTCATCGGATATATACCTAGTAATAAAGGTATGTTACAGTGCTACTTCAACTCCGTTCTTCCTGTTCCTGTCTGCGCCTGTTGTCTGAGTTCATGTAGCTGACAAACATGAGTTTCCTGTAGCTGAGATGAATTCTGATAGTTTTTGATAGTATATGTGCAGGTGTCCACTGGTATGTCTCACTCCCAAGCTAAGAAGTTATATTGATACCCTGTGTTCTAGTTCTACTATTTAGAATTTCCTATCTCTGCCTAAGGGAAATTTAAAGTAAAATTAAATAAGCCATTTTTTTAAATTTTAATTACATTCTGTGGAGGTTTTTTTGCTTTGGGTTAGTGCACTTTGCATCATTTTGTTTATTTAATTCTGAAACTGAGTTAGCCTGAACCACTTCATTTGGAATATGTTAATTTTCCTAATTTCAGTGAAAATGCATAGACAACACTGATTGACAGTGTTGTCACATATGTATTTTCTGCTTTCCAACAAACCAGATGGAAAACTAGGAGAAGGTTTAATATCAGTTACTCCATAAAGACAGTTTTAAGAATTCTATATTGTGCATTTGGGTGCGCTCTTTCATATTGCTAGAGAAGCAACGTGTTACTATTTGGGTAATATTTTTTCTTTGTGAGTGTCTTATTTTACTGCTTTTTGTAGATAGAAAAAGTGCTTCAGCAAGGAGAAATCGGAGACTGTGCAGAACCCTACATGGTTCTTAAAGAAAGTGAGGCTGGCAAGGTAAGTAAATAACTATAAAGAGTGTTTAGATCAAAAAATGCATGCACAAGAAAAAAACAGAGAAAGAGCAGACCCTTTGGAATAGGACAGAATCCCAACATCATTGGGGAGGAAGCCAGCTGGTGCATCCATGGTGCAAGCAGTCTGGTGCATGATAATGCAAGGTGCACTTTCATTATTGACCCTTTTGGAAATCAATACTGACAAAGTCTTGAGTCGTGAAGCAGATAGGGGTGAGCAAAGGAGATGACAATGCAATGTGGAGTTAGCAGAAATATTTGTACCTCAGAGACATGTTACTGATTTGGATGGGCAAACAACCTGTTGTAGTGTGTACACGGCCAGTTCAGTGCTGTCGTCCATAGATAACATGAGCTCTGTTCAAGGAATTCATGGTCATTTACCTCCCTGGAGCAGACTGACAATGTTTGCTGGACTTCCACATGTCTCTCACCTTCAGAATATTGCTTTCAGCAGAATATTGTTTCTGTATCTGATGAAGGAAGTAGAACCTGCTAATGTTTCATGGTGATAGTTCATGCTGGGCTTGAGGGTCACTGCAAAAAGATCTGTGTTCTCCTTCTCTATAATGAAAATAAACTCATTGAAAAGAAGTGAGAAGTGAATGTACAAATCAAAACAGCTATGATCCTGACAGTGATGTAGCAAGAAAACACGAGAGATAAGAATGCAAATTGTTTACTGAACTGTAAATATGTAATTTTCATTTTTTATCTATACTAGCATTAAAATAACTGATTGCTTTTTAAACAGTCATTATTTTCTTTGTCTTAGACAAAAGAAAAGATTGAAAAACTGAAAGTCCAAGCTGAATCCTTTTGTCAGCGGTTGGGGAAATACAGAATGCCATTTGCCTGGATTCCCATAAGCCTAACTAATTTCTTCAACCTTTCAACACTTGAACGAGAAATACCTGAGGCTGAAGGTTTAAACGGTAGTTGTCTATGCTAAATATTATTCCATGTTTTAAGCCCAATTTTGGCTGAAAACTGGCTTTGTAGAAGTAAAACTCCCTTGCCATATGGAGTTCGTCTGAAATACAGGGCAATCAAAATACATATTACCTCAGTTTCTAGAGTATACAGGACCATTGGTCAACAACATTGGCAAATATGCTTTATAACCCATGAACTAAAAATTTGAATAAGCTTGTGCTCTGCAGCAGAAATAATGTCACTTCACTAAGTGTGTCCTGGCATTCCACTATTTCACATAGTCTGAAATAAAAGTAGTGGAATGTTTTAGATACTCTATCCTCTGATGTTGCTGGGAAGTTATGGATTTCTAGTGTATTCTAGTGTATTCTATTGTCTTTGTACTGAAGCAACACAAAGCAAGTTGATGTTTCATTTAATTTCCCTTTGAAGGGAAAGGATCCACTAGTGACAAGAGAGCAACACTGCTACAGGCAAGAAGACTTTCGGAGAGAAGTCTCAGCTCAGAGGACAACTATCCAATATCAAACTTCAAAACAATCTCTCTGACCCTCAGCACCTTCTTCAAACAGGTGCTGGATATTCTTTATTTCTGATTGCCTAAGACATTTTTCATCTATGTAATGTGAACTGCGTTGGGAAAAGTTACCAGTGATGTTCATGTGGGGACAGAAGATAACTGCTGTCAAGTAGCCAGTAACCCACTTGCTTTTGCATGCCTCAAGGACATGGTTTGCTCAGAAGCTTTTATCAGTGTTATGGAGTATTGTTACACAGGTACTGATTTTTGTCTTTCTCCTGGTAGGAAGGAGACAGGCTCAGTGATGAAGATCTGTTCAAATTTTTAGCGGATTTCAAAAGATCATCTTCCTTGCAGAGAAGAATTAAGACTTTACCAGGTACATAATTCATTTTGGATGGAAAAGGATATATGTACTTTTCACCCCTAAATTGTTCTGTAAATTCCAACCCCAAAATATAATTAATGGGTTTTAAGTCTATAGTATCTGCTATTGTGGAACTTCTTCGGTTCCCAGTGTCTACCTGACCACAGATGCTTTTGAGTTTTTTTCTGTATGAGTGAGTACAGAGATTTATATTTAGCTTGATATTCTAAAATTATTTGCTTTCCTCCCTAATTTACAGTGTATCTACTGGATGTCTTTTGTTATTATTCAAACTGTTTGAAGACAGTGCTTTAAAACAGATTTCTAAGATCCTTGCTATTTCCCTGCAGTGTTTTTAAATGGCTTACATTTTACAGAGGGAGATTAAAATGTGTACACATTCCATCTTATTTGGGTATTTGGGTCAGTGTTAGCTAACACAGTAGAGAAGCAGAGATAGTGTTTGGCTACTGTCAAAAACCTGACCAGCTTATTTTTTCTTTTTACATAAATTACAGCTCAAGCTTTTCTGGGTTGTAGAGGAACCTTAAAAAACATGAACTGAGCGCAAAGCTCTTTTGCCTTTTTAGCTGATTGCCAGAAATGACAAGTCTGAGTTCCCCAGTTTTCACTTATCACAACAGAGGATTTAAATTGAAAGTCTAGTTATACTTGGGTATATGTTACCAATATTAACTGTTTAACTGCTCACCACAGCAAGCCTGGCTTTCCTGGTGGGCGGTGTCTACTTTGGCAGAGATTAAGCAGAGCAGAATCTTGAGTGGTGGGAGTGAGAGAGAACTGTATTAGACAGCAGCCCTTTTATCCTTTATTTGTCTCCCAGACATTTTATTATTATTTATGTGTGAAAGATACTAGGACATCAACCCAGCATATAGCATTCCTTCTTTCTTTCCCGTTTCTTCGAAATTGTACAGGATAGAGATAAAGAGCTATACATTGGCCTGATGTGTAGGGATGTGTGTAGGTTACTTCCTGTGTATCTTTCTACACCTATGCTTTCATTCTCATGCAGTCTTCAAGTCAAAGATCCAGTTCCTATTTCTGCACTGTTGCTGTGTAACCTCACATATTGTTTTCATTTTTGTTCTATTATATGTTGGTTATTTTTTATATTTTTGCTGAGATTTCGTGATTTTTTTTAAAGGAACACTTAAACTGGAGATTGCCCCAGCTCCAGAAAACCTTGGTTATTGTCTGACACCAGAATTACTACCAGTCAAGCCATTTCCAGAAAACCGTAATCGTCCTCACAAAGAGATTTTGGAATTCCCAATTAGAGAAGTGTATGTTCCCCATACCATTTATAGGTAAGAAATAACATATTTTTTTTAAATTCTTAAGATCCATTTTCAAAAATAATTGTGATTTAGATATATTTTTTTCAGAAACAGAAACTAAAAATATTTTTTTTAAATTTTAAAGTCTATGCTTTAGGCTGATGATTTAATCTTACTAGCCATTACAAGAGAAAACACCTGCAAGATGTTCTATAGTGTATTTACTAATCTAATTATGTTGTCCTTTGAAAACTTTTCTAAAATGTCCAAAAAAACCCCTAACAGCTCCCATTGACTTGGCGCACATATATATATATATATATATATATATATATATATATATCTTTCCTCTTCTTTTTTTTTTTCCCCCAGTAGATCTTATTATCAGTTTTAACAGTTTTGGTAAATGTTTGTGCTGGGTGGTTTCTACTGTTAATTTGAGTCATCTGAGCATCTGAGGAAGTAATGTGTTCCTCTATGTACTTTTTCACCGTGAACAAGGACTCTAGGCTATGTCGTTTCTTTTCTTAAATCTGTTCTATTCTGGTTGTTTCAAGGAGACCACAGTGTTCAGTAGCATGCACTGAGCAATTCCCATAATTTCTTAGTGGTCTGGCACATCTGAGTCTCCAAGAAGAAATGAGTATCAAAAGAACATGCTTCAACATGTTTGTGCAGCATAGTGGTGCTAGTGAGCAGTTACATTGGTAATAGCTAACTAGCAATAATTCAAAACAGGTGTATCACAGTATTATAGATACAGAAATACTAACTTTCATGTGACCATTGTGTTAATGAAGGCATGGAAGTAAAGCAGAATGCTTCTTACAACAGTATTTGATGGTATTCTAAGAGACTTTTCTGATGCCTGAAACAGTAGCTTGGTGCTGAATTGCATTAGTGGCAAAGATGTGACTATCAGTTAGGAATCACAGAATGAAGAAGCTGAATGAAGGGATGTAAAGCTTATTCACTTCTTGCAGCAGAGATTAGCAAAGCGCCAGCTCTCCCACCCACTCACCTGACCCCACCCAGAAGGGGAGAAGGGAAGGGCAAGACTTGTGGTTCAGTACAACTCAGAACTCCAAGGCTGCAGACTAATTTGTCCTGGGGAGATGCTCCACACCTTCACGGGAAACTGGAGAGCCAGTGGGGCTGTTGGTGACACTTGGATTTGGGTCCCAGCTTTTAAGGAAAGCGAAAAGAGGAAGTGGCATCTTATCTTACGATAACAACTTGCAGTGTGGTGTCAGCAGGGAAATGAGTAAGTAAGCCAGTTTGGATAGATCCTCATTAGAAGTTTTGGAGGAGTTATTCCTGGGCTGTGCCATGAATCTGTGATACTCAAACTCCTGAGGGCAATTTCTTTGCGCTCTCGGCACCAGAATGCTAAAATACAGAGTGTTATGGTACTGCTGTCTTCTCTGTGTATCAAAGATAGAAGTGAATGTCTTCCCCACACCCCCACCCCCAATTTTTAGGGCTTCTATGCAGACATTTCTATAGGGGAAGTAGTTTTTATACAATTGAAAGTGCAAATGTAAATGAACTCGCGTTTAAATGAAAAAATAAGACAGAATTTTAACTTTCCTATTCATTGTCTGGCCCCAGTAAGGAGTAGCATGTGTTAACTCCAGTGTTCAGCCTGGTAGTGTATAAAGGTCTGCTTTTGAAAATGAAGAGCATTAGCAATGGCTGTGTTGCTGAGTAGAAAGAGAGTTGAGTCTGCACAGAATATTCACTTTAGTTCTCACCACGGTAAACTAGACATCATGAATATCGAAGCCACCATGCTGAAAATTAATTTCTGCATCTCCTGAAGCAAGTTTGGGTGTCTCTGCACTATCCTTTAGTTGCTAGGCTGTCTGTATTGGATACGTAACACCCACATTAGAAGAAATGCTTGCTACAGCTCAACAGTTACACTCTTTGTGCAAGAGTTTACACGCAGCGTGCTTAATCTCTTCAGGCTTTTTGGGCTCTGTTTTGATTTTCACCCTCCCTAAGTAAAAGTTGTAACAAAAACAAAGTAGGATCTGTCCAGTCTAACTTGTAATAATGAAGAGAATATCTATAAAGAATGTTTGCCTTCCTTAATCTTTACCTTAGTGAATCAATGGTGATGACATAACTGACATGCTCTAAGTAGTGTTATGCTGTAAGCTGGAAACTCAATCGATACCCAAATTAAACCCTAAAGACAGTTAGTTAGATACACTGGGGACATGGTGGAAAAAATGCAGAAATGCTACGTCATGTTTCGACTGCCTTGTGACAACAAACACGTTTGGAGCGAGAAAGGGGAATTGCCAGCTGAAACTGTTAACGAACTCCAGCAATAGTTCCCCAGAAAGTCAGATGAGGCAGCTTTGCAAACATTACGGAACAGCAGTCTGGAACTTTGTGGGGTCCAGGAAGTAACGCTTGTGTTTGTGCAGTGCCATTGAAAGCACCTCCTTTTCCCACAAGCCAGAATCACCTAGCCCCATCTGAGACACTTTTGCCACACAGTCATGCCAGTGCTCCATTTGGTGAGCAAAAGCATAGCTAGGGAATGTAGGCCAGTGTATTTGCTTAATTTAACTGCTTAATGCAGTTGTCCTTGCTTAGTTCTCTGCATGGTGAATACTGGTTTGAACCTATGCAAAGTGACTCTGAATTTGAATAGAGCCAGATATTAAGTGTTTCTTAATAATTTCTTAATAATAAAATAATGTCATTTTATTCCCTTTCCTCTAACCTGAAAAGTAGAACCATCCTGTCTTAATTAACCAATGTGCTAGCGTTTAGTCAAAACTGAGTATCATGGCCTGCTAGTGTGTTACAGGTGATTTAATGTTTCTTAATTTTTTATTGTAAGTCTGCAAACCAATTTTTTTTTTTACCAGTACTATAGATTTAGATATTAAAAGAATGAAAAATTGATAAAATAATTACCTGTTTTCTATTAACGTTATCATGAATGTAGGAGAGGGTAACATATAGAAATGTACTTGAATAACAAATAAAACTTATAAAAATACAGTCTGATAAGCTCTTACTGGCATAATAATACTTCTATACATGTCCAGACAAATACTAATGAAACATCTAGCTTCAGTTTTTCTCCTGAATGTTTAGAAGAAATGCAAAGATTTTGTTTACTTCTTGGGTTTTTTGGCCAATGTAAGATATTTCAAAGGAAAAAAGTCTTTTTTTTTTAAATAATATCTTTTTCCTTTGTGGTAGGAGAAGCAGAGTCTTCTGTTATAGTCTTTGAACTTAGCTCTTGCTAATTTTTATACTGGTGTAATGCCATTATTGTAAATTATGCTGTTTCTGATTTACGCCAGAGAGATCAGCCAGCCCACTTTCTTTGTGCACTGTGAAATTGAGCACTTCTTTTTGTTGTGTACCTACATTTCTTTAATAAAAATAGTTCCCTGAAAACGTCAAAACATTCCAAGATTTATTTATTTCAATACTCTTCTCTTCTTAATAGGAAAAATCATATAATTTAAAGTTTGTTTATCATTTTGTCTTCTCATGCAATATAAATGAAAATGATGCTGCTTACTGCCACTATGAAATGTAGGTGCTGAGGAAGAGGGATTTGTCCCATTGCTTCAGCAGTAACTCAGCTTAACCAGGCACAGGAAGTCCTGCTTTGATAGGGGAAGTGTCTAACACTTAGGGGATTTTCGGAGGGAGGCGGGGAAAAACCCCTTTCTTTTGCTGTTTTGTTTCATTTAATTGCAAACCACTTGGCACTGTGCTCAGACTTGCTGTAGTCTGCAGTGTGAGCTGGAGACCTTCTGCTTTGGTGGTAATCATTCTACTCCATCCTTGACTAGTTTTGAGCGAGGAAAGGCTATTGGTGTATAATGGTCTGTTATTCCCGTTACTGCCGTCACAGCATTATCTACTCCTTTCTGCCTCTCTGCCCATGGCATCTGGAGAGAGCATGTAGCCCTGTGCTTCTTCTACAGGGCCGTTGCTCTAGTTTTGTGCCGGTCGGAGATGCCAGCACTTCTAACTTCTTTTTCAGAGTAAACAAAGTGGAGATTAGTGTTGCATTGTTGTGCACAGGTGAAGGAAACAGCTTAAGCTAGCTACTACAGTTTCAGACAGAGATGTGAGTGTGTCCTGATTTATTCTGCTCCTCAGTACACAGGATTTCATCCCAGTGCAAATAGCTGCCTGCTCTTTTCCAAGCTCTGTAATCTCTCCTAGGCACCTACTATACTATCTCAGCAGTAAGAGGTTTCATGGAAAATTTCCTAATTTTTCTTTGCTTTTTATTCAGATAAAAATGACTTTGTCAATACTGCATAACAAAGCAGAAATAATGAAAACAAAAACTTCACAAACAGGATTCTGGGAGTGCATGCCCCTCTCCTATTGGCACCTTGTTTGTCACAGTGCTTTCAGATGAGGTATTACACCTGACTCCTCATAACAAACTTCATTAATTATGTAATACAGACAAAGCAGAAGACATGCTGCCATGGCATGGTGATCTCTGTGTAGTCACTGAGCAGAGACTCTGAATAAAATATGGATTTGTCTAAGCTTCCAGATTAAAAGAGAGCCTTTAAAGAAATGTGTAATTCTTCTTTAAAAAAATAATCAAATGCAAGTGGTTTAATTAGAGGGGTTTTTTGAGTTCTTCAGAATATTTTGGTTAATTGTAACTTGACATCATAAATTAGATTCTTGAAAACTCTATTTTCAGCAGACTTCTAAGTAAGTATAATTCAAAATGCAACAACAGCATTTTAAAAAAACCTTTACAATTTGGTGTCTTGAATAGCTTCTAGGTCTCTGTATGAAAATCAGTAGTATAATACCTGCTTTCACATTCTGCTGAGCACTTTTGTACTATTTAAAATCTATCATATACTGATAAATATTGTGTTTTGCCTTCCAAACAAATCTGATGTTGTATTTTTGATGCCATTGTTCTTCAGCTTCAGTATTAGTTTGTTCTTTGGTCTACTGTGTGGAAACAAAAGAGCACTATCAGCAAGAAAATCTTGTTAAGGAAAGCTTTTAAAACAACAGGAAGCAAATGCAAATCATTTATAATATATACCAAGTAAGCTAGTGCTCTTTTCTTTCACAAGAAGCTAAACTGAGTCTTCCAGAGACCTATAGGAATTAAAGATTGAAATTAACATGTAGGCATCTCAGTTCAAGCAACTTCCTAAAGTATAAGTAATGTGGGACTGAATGACAGTTCTTAAATCCAGTTCCAGTTCTACCACTGACTTTCTGCAAAGCCTTGGCTTATTGATTGTATCTCATCTTTTCCAGCTGCACATTCATATCCACAGCAAGATACCTACCATGCAGGAATGTTAGGAGGTTTAGTCTAATGTTTATACACTATGTTCAAACAATGCTGGGCATTTTTGTTGTGGTTTAATTCCCCAAACTTGAGGCCATTTTTTCCCACTTATTTTTCCCTGTCTTATAAAGGGTATCACTATTGCTTCTCCTCTAAGATGTAGAGATAAAAGCAATTCATTATCTAGCACAATGGCTTCCCAGAAAAACTGGGCTGCTCATTAATCATTATCATTAGCAGTCAGCACAACACTGAATGCTCACCTTCCTTTCAAGAAAGAAGCTATAACTGAAAACACAAAAGACATCAGTAGTGTGAGGGGCCTACCTTTCCAGACGGTTTTGAATGAAAGCATCTTCACTGATTTGGTTTTGCTGCAGCTCCACTTCAGCGGGCAAAGGCTTATGCTTTGGTCTTGCATGAATGTCTTAAGAAAAATTATCACTGATACTGCCCCTGGTTAGGTAGTAGGGTGCTGAATATTGTCCTTCTGTAAAGAGCTCCCAGCCAGGACTCTTAGAACCTAAACATTCTTTTCCAAACCTGCAGATCTTTTTGCTAACCTCAGGACACTGTGCTTTCTCCTTCAAATCATTTGTCTGCTTTTCACTGGAATGAAAATGCTCCAGTAACTTCATCCAAGAATTGTTAATAGTGCTGAAATACTGGTAGTAGTAGGTGGCTTCCCTTTTGGTAAGAACAAGTGACTTCTTTAGCTTAGGTTTGCAGGGCACTTAGAGAGAGAGGACATCAGTTTTCTCACTGGATTTTTTTTTTTTCCTCTTGCTTGGTAAATGGTTACTTTGAGGTGTACAGTTTAGAGAAGAGGCATCACTCAAGAGCAGTGCAGTTTTTCAGTATAGCTTCCAGCCTCCCTGGTCAGGATGGGGGAGTGTGTAAATACATCAATGAGACGATTAAAACAAATCCAAGTTCCACCTGTTGACTTCTAGCTGCATAGATCTTGCATGCTGCTGAATCCTATGTCATTCACTAAGGTTTTTAAGCATTTTCAACTGAAATTCTAGAAGTGCATAGTGTCTGTGACAACAAGAAGATGCTGGTAAATATGAAATATTGCCTCCCATTATCTAACACATGTAACTTCAGGGGGACACCTTACCAGTATTTTGGGAAGATATGGTATGCTATTGTACTTAATAGCACTCCTTCACTGTGTCATTTATTAATTAAATATATCAGGACAAAATTATCTCACCACAATTCTCAGCTGTATCATCGTATTTGAAATAGGTTCACTATTAGGTGTAAAAATGTGGTATGTCAGAAATTTCACTCTTTGATTATCGGGGTTCAATGACAATTTTGGGATAGAGCTTTGCCTCTATTTACACAGCTGGAAGAATCACAGGTCCTGGGATGGTGAATGGATGTATAAAATACAGCTCTATGGTATAGTTACTATCTTCCTTTTTTCAGCTTTTCATACTTCATTCAGGCAACTGAACAATGCCTTATGTGTGACCTACCATCTTGTTATTACAGTGTCTTGACATTGCAATAGTTGATACCTGGTGGATATCCACTCATTTCATCCACTTTAATAACACTGCCACTCAGGATTTAATAATACTGGAAACAGCAGGGGAACTGAGGTTATTGTCAATGGAACAGTGGGTTTAGTTTGGTAGAGGACTGCAAAGCATGGAGGACAGAGGCACCAGAAGGTGTATCATCTCTTTGATTTTCATATTTGAAAATTTTAAAACCATTTTAAGAGTAACTTCTGAAAAAGATGATATAAAGAAGTCAATTTTGTGTCAAAAAGTTCCCTACGTTTGCGCACCAGAAAACCAACATGATAAGTAAGAAATTATTTTGTTGGTGATTTTTATGATTCACAAAATCTCAGTTATTTGCCTTTGGTATTGGTTTTCAAACACATTATGTCATTGATTACTTGTTTGCAATATTTGATATTTGAAGTAATGGTAGGTCAGTTCAATTATGTATAATGAATAACTACGAGTCCTGGAGAGAAAGCTGTTAAATTTTAGTCTGACTTGCCTCTAATATCTAGGTCACATTTAAATTTAGAAATATCTATTTTCTTGTCATAATTTTGTGATTTGAATCTGCAGAAATATGATGTTTTGAGTCAGCCTTCCACTCAGTTCTTCTGGCAACATTTTTTTTCGTGTTGACTAAAACTTTAGTAGGAAATTTAATAAGGTTTTTACACCAATGCTAATGGACAGAATAAAGTGACAATCACTTTCAGCCTAAATTTAATGAGGATCTGACCACTGACTCTTTTGATGATTCCTAATTTTAGCAACATGAGAAAAATCATTCAAACTATTATCCAGATTATCCATACTAAGATACAGAATATATGACACACATACATCCTCATGAACATGACATGTTGAAGTTCTGTCGTTATGCCATTTGTTCTAGTCAGTGGCTGACAAGAACGGGTTTCTATATTTGGTAAAGTGTTTGTGATTTGTATTATAATTTTCAACCATTTTTTCCGAAGATTCCCCACCCACCCTGACAAAAGTGTAGACAAATCAACAAAGATTGAGAATTATAACTAATGGTTGTATCAGTTTTTGTTTCCAGTACCATAAGTATTAAATGGCAATGTTAACCCATCCATCGCTGTTCACCTGTAGAACATTTGTGGTTTATATCAGTAGTGACTATTTGCACATGTACTGGCTTTTGCGGTGTATAGTGTTCTTGTCACAGTCATCAGTGAACATGCCTAATATTTATTAGAAGTTTGAGATGCACTTGTTGACACCTCACACATTGTGTAATTTAGCAAGGAGAAGGATTTTATTATGTCACACATACGCACAACCAATAATTACAAATGGGAATATTCAATGAGAAGGGTCACAGCCTTGAAACTCTGCATAGATTTTATTTTGGCAGAAGATAGGTCTGCATTGCTTTGGCCATGGGAGGTGATCAAATCACCACTGCTAAGTCCCATGAAAGTGTAGGAAGGTCAGCAAATTCACATGAGAATTGCTACATGGTGTCCTGTGTCAGGCTATGTGGACCCTTAGCTTTCACAGCAACTCTGAAATAGCCTGTCTTACCGTCCCTCTGCTGGGTCAGTCTCCGACCCAGAGAAGCTGTCTGGATCCGTGCCTCACTCAGGACTCTGCTGTCCTGTGGGACTCTGTTTTTAGTGAAGTTGAGTGCTCTGCCATGGCTTTTGTTGACCCATACTGACACTGAATAGCTCTTTTGCTTTTTGTAAGCACATCTGACTCTATCTGGAGGTAGAGCCCTGCACTTTCTGTACGGGGAGTGAGGGTAGAAGTTTAATCACACTGACCAAAAGTAATTGCTGTGGCATGTTGTTTGAATATTTCTACTCAGTGCAGAGCCTCAAGGGAGACACAATGCCTCCTGGAGCTCACCACATCCTTATGGGCGTGCTAGCCATCCTATTATTTAAAAGACAGCAGTGTGTGCTGCCCTGACACCCCTGCTAACTGCCATGTGGAAATGCTCCTTGTCATTGCTTCCTCTCAGGCTTTTGGAGGGTACGGATGCCGGCAGGCAGTAGCACTTACTCAGTGGTCAGCAATGGGTCTACAATTCATGCCTGTTTGAAGGAACCTCTTTTGATCATCTCCCCACCTTCCTGCTTTAAAAAATCAGTCATCACTTTCACCTCTGCAGGATATCCAGAGTCAGCATTTGCCTCTGTTCTTCCTCAGTGCTGATGGGTTTAATACACATGTAAGCAAGATCCCTAAAACTGCTTGAGCATAAACGGCACAAGCTTTAGCTCTTCGGTACAGTACTTGCTGGAATAATGCTTCCTTGGTTGTGTAGTCAGCAGAGAGCTCTCTGTGATTTTACATATCTTTCATCTCAAGTCACATCTAAATGTAAAATCCAGTGCTCAGGGACATTATATGGATTTGTGACATCTTCTGCTGGGCTGCAGATTAATGAAGCAATGACTGGATTATGCAGCCTCCCCTACATGTATTTCTTCACCTTTGGCAGATGTAATATTGATAATATCCTTCATTTAATATGTCATTCCCCCAGGCATAATTCAGTGGAGGTTACCAATATATTTCTCTCTTTCACTTAGCTTTTCCTAATATCATCTTGGAGAGAATTTGGCAGAGCAGAAATTGCATTTAAGAAGGTAAGGAAGAAAGTGCATTAGTGTGGCAGGCAGGAATACTATTCCGAACAAAGGGAAGGGAAAGTTACATGCTAGTTTGTTTGCTAAGGCATGCCATGGCCCATGTAGCGTGTGTTGGTTAGCAAAGTAGCTTGGACTGTGTAGCTGAAGAGCATTGTCACATTGTGACACATGGCAATAAGGAGAATCAACCACAGTTTTCCAGGTCTTGGGATACAACAAATGGAAGATGGACTGTCTGACTTAATGACAACATTCTCCAAAGCTGCTCCACATTTTCAGCTGACAATAGTGCTGAGGAGATGTCCATGATAAGCACAGGTCAATTTTGTGTGTAGCTTCTGACTGTCACAGACAAAAGGAAAGCATGAAAGCCCATGAGTAGTTCTCATTGTTTCTCACTGGAAGCCAGCATGCTTCCACCAACACTAGTCTTATTCCTTACACTCAGAGGACAAACAGTGAGAATCCTATACCAGACCAGGAAAATGAGACATTAAATAGACATAATTGTGATGCCAGAATATGTGTAATCCAGGTCTAGCTGAAATCTCAGGCTTGCCATAGACTTCACTGCAGAAAAAGCTTTCTGTTAGCATTTTGACTCTTCTGCCAGAATTTTTGGTGTTTGAACTTGGAAGACCATCTATGCTGCTAAATTTCCCACAGAAATTAAAGGTACTTTTTAAGTTTAGTGATCTGTCCATGTACAGAAGCTAGTAAACAGGAAGGTATGCTGTATTTTAAAGCATTATTCGTATTCATTCCTAAAAAATGTCAGTTTCTAGAATTATAGTTCAAAATTTCTTGTTTGTGTTTACTCAGGTTCATTGATAATGCTTTTTGATTTGCATGATCTAGAAATGTATGCCATTTTGTTGCTATAAGCTAGGAATGTATGAACTTCAGTTGTTGGCTTTATTTGCTGGTTTACTTGTTTTTATCACCTCTGAGTGATTCCTTACCCCTTCCAAAATCTGATTCTTCACAGCTGAGAAGGGAACTGCTTTCTTGAGAGATTCCTGCTTTTCATTACATCAAGCAAAGATATTCATTCATTTGTAACTGGGAATTACATATTTCTGGGAAAAAAAAAAAGAGAGAGGAAGACTGGCTTCTCAAAGATATAGCTTAGTCTATGAGAAACCTTAAACATAGGATGTTTTCTGTGTCACAGCAAGAACTTACCTTTTCCTTGTGAACTTTTGAAATGGAGTTCTGGCAAAGCTTTCACTATCTAGGTGGAACTGAAGGACAGGGAGAGGAATCAGTAGAATGCTAGTTTGTGCACTTCTTTTTGAAATGCAAATGCTTGCCATTTACCCATTTTATTCTTCCTTTTCTTCCAGAAATCTCCTCTATGTTTACCCTCAGAGGCTGAATTTTGCTAACCGACCAGCTTCTGCAAGAAACATTACCATCAAGATCCAGTTTATGTGTGGCGAAGACCCGTCCTGTGCAATGCCGGTAATAAATGCTGAGATTTCTTAGCAGACTTTTGCTTAAGTGCATTCCTGAGGAACCTCTGAAGACATAACTCATTGTTTACTTCCCATCACCAGAGCTTCTAGTGGGGCCTTAGGAAGCCTAACATCAGAGAGCTTGTGAAGCTTGTCATTCTCATCAGAAAGGAGGGCTGTAGTCCCTACCCACAACAGGAAATACTTGTCACTCGAGTGGAACGGAGGCATGTTACTCCCTCCTATCTAAGTCTTCCTACCTTATTTTCAGAAGAGTAACATAGTATTAAATCAATGCTGTGTTGGGAAAATTCACAGAGCTTCAGAGACCTTTTAAAAATGATGTCGTCTATCTTCCAGTGTAACTCCTCCATATGCACTATGTGTAGACAAATACTCAGGTGTAACACTGGAAGCTGGAAGTTGGGATCTTCATTGCCTGAATCTGAACGGGTGCACAATCATGCAGTGTAGGTAGAATTTTCTGTGTTTGAAACACGTTGTGTATTAGGGCATACATGTGCACTACTAGCAGAGCAGGCAGCACTGTCTATGTTCAGGTTGTTCAACATTTCTCATTATAAGATCCTCCCTTCAGCTTTACTAAGCTTCAGATGTTCAGTTTGAAGTGTTCTAACCCAGACGTCTGCTTCAGCCTGAATTTTTTGGGAAATTGTCAGACAGTGTAATTGGCTGTTTGAGAATGACATCACTGGGATAGAATCTTTTGTGATTTTATGTGTTAGAGGGGGAAAAAAATGAGTGGAAATATTACCTTGAGGATCTTTAATCCAATATGTTGGAGCAAGGACTGACACCTGACCAGCCTTTATCAGTGTGCTGACACTGCACAGTGTACGCTTCACAGCCTTACTCCGTATGAGCTCTGGAATTGAAATCAGAGCTTCAGCACAGTGTTTTCCCAAGCCATGTTTCTTCCAGAGCTGGAGCTGTGCCATGTGAATGTAACACCATCTTTTACACAATACTGCATTGTTGGTTTCCTTAAACTCTGCCCATATTACGATTAAGTTTTGACAAATGCTTAGGACAGACACAGTTCATCTGGCATCCCTCTCCACCGTGAGAGAGCTTCATCTCAATACATATGGACTTGTGCTGTACAGATACACTTTTCTAAGCTCATGTCCCAGGGCTCCCTTTAAAGTTACCGGGTTCCAGGACCTTACCATGAGGCTGTGTTTGAAATGAGGGAAGCAAATCAAGCACCAAAAATGCCTATTTCTCTTCATTGATTGTAAAGGAACTTGGGAACTCTAAGGTAAGGTGAGATGGGTCTCACCCTAAATGAGCAGACTACAACTGAAAAACAAACTTCTAAAAATAATTTTAATTTAACTTTTTAGCATTTAGTTAAAGTCAATGTGACAATGTGTAAAAGGCTTACCATAACTGTATTCCTGCAATTTCTAACTTTTTAGTGCATGACTGGAGAATGTGATGTGAGGTAGTCAGTGGCTCCGGAAATGACCTCTGCTCCATTTTCCTGGTGTTTTACCCTGAATGGTGTGTGTGGAAGATGCTTGGTAATAAGACACTTGTGTCAATATGCTAAGATAAAATTGAAGAGTCATTTTCAGCCTTCAGATACTGTCTTAAAATTTATACAAGATGATGACAATTGAATGCTTTAGACCTGACTGCTGTTACTTTCTTTTCTTCTTAATGTAGGTAATTTTTGGGAAATCTTCAGGTCCAGAATTTGTGCAAGAAATACACACAGCTATCACATATCATAATAAGTAAGTATTGTTGCTATTTGTATGACTTGAGAAGTATTAATCATGACTTCTTTAAATAATTCTTAGCCTACATAGTTCATCAAGGAATGCTGGTACTAATCCATTTTAAACATTTACATTTTATGCAGATTTGTCATATCTAATTTGGATTGCTACCTGCATTTGCATAAGTGACCATTTTTCCATAAGTGACCATTGCGTAAGCGACTGTTGCTTTTCTTGTTTGGAGCTTTTCAGAGGCTAGTTGAGAATATTCCTAATCTGAAGATTAAGGAGCAGGAGCAGGAAGCAGCAGCACAACTTTGTAACAGCATTCACTTCGATGAATTCACAGATCCAAAAGAGCTGAAGGGACGTTCTCATTCTCATGAATGTGGACTCAGGATTTAGGATTTACACAATAAATATGCTGGAACCCAAAATTAAGACTGAATTTTTTTGAAAGTATAGAGATGGGTGAAAGCTGAAACATTCCAGCTGATACCATCTATGCTCTTCCTGATTCAAAGCTGTAGATAGTTCATAAATATAGCTGTATATATATGTACTTTGTTTAGCTCAGCTCTGAGGCTGTTTTCAGGATTTACACAGTTTTTATAACCCTAGCATCTAAAAGCCTACTGGCAGATTTGCCTTCTGCTCAGTATCATACTTACATTGGAAATGTGCTTGGCATTTTTTTAAACAGGTCCCCTGACTTTTATGAAGAAGTGAAAATTAAGCTGCCAGCAAAACTCACAGAGAAGCACCATCTATTGTTCACGTTCTATCACATCAGCTGCCAGCCAAAGCAAGGAGCATCTGTGGAAACCCTCCTCGGCTATTCAGTAAGTTCCATGTGATATATAAGTGTGTGTGTGTGTGTATATGTATCTACATCCCATGCAAACAGACTCTTTGCTCTTCAAGAATTTTGTCATATATTCCCTTTCTGGTTATGGTAATACATCAAAACTAGTAGAAGGTCTTAATGTTAACTCACAGAAAGCAGATGCAACCTGTGCTATGTTGCATCCTCGTCCTGTAATTTTGCATTGTTAAGTGTCTTTGGAGTTGATGAATTCACCTGATGCAACTGAAGTTAAGTATACACCTAAATATTTGGAACAGCAATGCTTTATAGCATATCACCTAATTTTGTTAGATTGTATTTATTGCAATAAAACCCCTAAAACATATGCAATTACAATTATTTACTGTTATCTAACATGTTCATACATGAGGTAACAACTAATACAATATTTTCAATTAGGTTTTATATGGCATATCATTTATGTTCTAAAGTGTCTTTTACCCACATCAAAATTAAAAAACAGAAAGCATCTAGAAGGTAAAATGTAATTCTCTTGCATCCATTACCTTCATGTTGAGGCTAGCTTATTTTAGCTTAAGAAATATATATTGTAGCATAGTCTCCTTGACCTTTTTCTTTATCAATCAATATTTTTAACTGGAAAGATTTTAAAATAAGAGGAAAGCACAGATGATGGCAATACTTCAGATTTGAAAACATCTTAGTGCTATGGTCAGCAGTTGAGCTGTGGTGCCAGACAAGTGCTTTTGATGAGTTCCTGCTATGAAGTTTGTATTTGTTTTTGATCCCAGTACTGAGAATCCTTCCAAAAGGGCTTTCTTTTATGGACAGATATAGTCCCACCAATGTCAATGGGATTGGTAAGAAGTAAATCAGTTTGTAGTTCAGGAGCAAGGCTTGACACAGGTGAGGACTTAATTTTCAAGCTTCTGCTCACCTAAATACAAAATGTTTCTGTCCTGGATACTCAAATGCAGTCTCTTTCAGACTTGAATAGGAGGAAAATTAAGTGTGTCCAAATATGAATACAGAGTTATGATGAGTCATTCTGGCCTTAATCCTCATGGTGACCACAACCAAGATGTTCAATTTATCCTTAGCAAAACTTTAACTCCGTTGATTTGCTTCAAAGCCAAGGATCAGTCTATTCAAGATACACGATTTTTTAAATAAAAACATGGACTCTACTAAATCCTTCTGGTAGGATTTATAAGAATAATATATGTCACACATGAAAAGCTCTGTGTTTGTTTTCTTCAAAAGGGATGGTTTGTAAAGCAGTCTTGTACCTTTTTCTACAGTAGCTATCAGTGAATTTAAAATGCAAAGAAATTACTGTTGAATGGGTTAGAGCAGAGAAGCTTGGGTCAATATCTCATTTGTTGTTTTGTTGACTGTACATAACAAATTAGATAAATAGCCCTAATCATATATAGTCATGAATATTGCTGTGTTTTTTCTTCATTTGTTTCAGTGGCTGCCAATTCTATTAAATGATCGTCTTCAAACTGGACATTATTGTCTTCCTGTTGCATTGGATAAGCTGCCTTTCCACTATTCAATTCACTCTCCTGAGGTAACAAAATTATGAAAAGATAATATTTCCCTAATGTAGAAGAATAGCATAAGTGTTTTACAAACTAACATTGCTGTCTGCTTGTAGACAATGCCTCCTTTTTGTACTTTAAAAGGGGAAAGCTCTGGAGAAAAATGTTGTTGTTGTTATTGTCACTGGTGTTATTATTATTTTATATTGTGTTTTTTAAAGTTAGTTATCCAAGCAAATCCTTGTAAATTGTCTAATCAGGGATACATTTGTTTAGAGGGTGTCAAGTCAATAATTTGCTTTCTTCCATAGGATGATTTGCTCATTTTTTTGTGGCTGTGTGGGTGAGGGAGGAGAAATGGAATCAGGTGCTGCTACTGGAGCAGAAAACTGTGCCCTCTGAGTAAATACGGCAAGTAGCACCACATGACCATGGAGTGCCTTTGGCAGTGCTTTAACTGGGAACTTCTAACCTTAAAAATGTCCCATCAGAAGATATATATTCGCACTGTCTGTGCTAGGCATCCAGCTGAAGTGCTCCAAGTTTCCCTGTGCAATGTATCAACTTCTCTCCATCTAGCCTATGAGAACGAGAAGATGCTTAGCTGTGGTCCTCTGTATGGCACTGAATTCAGATATCTAAAATGAAGTGAATAGAGTGAATACCCTATAGACCCCTGTTTAAACAGACTTTTTGTTTGATAGTTAAAAGGAAGATGATGATTCCCATATTTCGTTTCCATCACAGAAAGTTCCATCTCAGACACCACCGATTAAGTGGGTTGAAGGACACAAGGGTGTTTTCAATGTTGAAGTGCAAGCCGTTTCATCTGTTCACACTCAGGTAATGCATCAGAAGCAACATACAGCTGTAGTTTCATTTCAAAGAGAATTCAGATGTCCAGACTAACTTAGGAGGTTTATGAAATGGAGATGTTTAAGCCCACACAGGTTTAAAAACAACTGATGGCTATGGAAGTAACCTGATATCCTCAAAGAATGAAATCCTCTGTTGAAATGAAATCTATTGGTACAAGTGAACAAATGAGCACACTCAGCAGCAAGTCACATCAAGCAATAGGGAGGCTGGTGTCCTCTCAGCTCAGCAAGGGTCTGCTTAGGCTGTGTTTGAAAGGCACTGGCAGGGCACAGTGCCAGTTTCTGCAGTTTGCGTCTTCTATTCTGCAAGGCTAGTTCAGACAATGTGTCTACATCTGCAGAGACACAGCACCTCCCCACCTGTAGGGACAGGTTATACTGCCAGAATGCTTTAGGCAGCTCAGCCGTCAATACCATGTGGTGTGGGCACACAAGTTTAGTGCTGAATGAGAACTCTACAATTCTGGTCATTTGAATGTGATAGGAAATTGGAGCTTTGCCCATCTTACTGGGGTACTGGTTGAAGCAGTGCAACTTTATTTTGTTTCCGCTCCTTTACAGTGTCTCCTACCCATCGTCCCATTCTAGTTAACCCTGGTAGCTATGTCCCAAAAATTGGAGGCCCTGTGTCTGAAGCAGGTCCATCACCCCTTTGCAGCATGCCTCTTAAATCTAAGTAGGGCATGCTCATAAGGCACATAACTTTTATGTAGCTGGAACTTAGGTTTGGGTGGCAGAGGGATAGACCTATGACATGATGGAGTTTTGTCAGAGAGAGGGAACCGTATTTTCATGAAATGAAGTAATCACTTTAGTGAGGGCTTTAACTTTTCTGCTTTTAATCTGATCTAACCAGAGTCTGAATTTGAGCCAGATGAAAAGGAGCAAATAAAAGGCTGTGACTGCTGCTTTACAAATTGATCTCCAGGGCTAGCCACCACTGCAAGCCAGAAGGGTGAAAATATTTTCTCTCCTCCCATGAGGACAATCAGACTTTGCTTAGCTAGCCGCAGCCTGAACTATATCAACTTTGTTAACTGTGAGTGCACTGTATTTGCAGGATAACCACCTGGAGAAGTTCTTCACTCTGTGCCATTCTCTGGAAAGTCAAGTGACATTCCCCATTCGACTGATGGACCAGAAGATTACAGAGGCTACACTGGAACATGAATTGAAACTCAGCATTATCTGTTTGAATTCTTCACGCCTTGAACCTCTTGTCTTGTTTTTACATTTGGTACTAGATAAACTTTTCCAGCTGGCTGTACAGCCCATGGTCATAGCTGGCCAGACAGGTATTTACTGGTGCATGGCCTTGGAGTGGTAGTGCAAGCAACCTAGAGATGTGCAGGAAATGATTGCTAAATATCCAGGCTCAGATTTAGTATTTGGGGTAGTCCACTTCAGAAAGAGTTGTGCTTCTCAAGACACAGTTTCACTGCACAACTTAATCAGGTTTAACTGAGTTCCTGCCTTCTCTCCTTTTTCCCCTACGTAGAATACTCTCAGACTTTGGTTGGGAGGTATGTTAAATTGTAGCGGTTTACTTATCTGGAAATATAGGTCAGAAAGTGGATTATGGTTTAACTTTGTTTGGAATTGAGTTATTTTGCAAGGAAAACACAAGTAAAATCACTTATCCTACAGCTGACATTGCTGACTGCACCATATCCTCTGCCCAAATATCTTTAGACAGAATTGGGTGAGCACAAATAAGAGAGGGTATAGTAACCCACACAGTTTTTTCTGTTACTGAGGCTGCCAGTTGCCCATCACATATGTTAACTCTGGAGGAAAAGCATACTTGGAGACAGTGGTGTAGTTTATTTCCTATCTCATTTTAGTAATCAACACTTGTGATCCACTATAATGTTTGTGGAAAAGCCTGCTAGCTTGCATTTGTCTGTCAGCTGGAGAATAATGAGTCTTAGGGTTCCTCTAGTAGGTATTTTATAGGAAATGCATGAAGGCTGCTAGAAATAATAATTAACAGTTACAGTCTGCTTTTATCTAGCACAAAGTGATGGAGTAGCAGTGATTGGGTTGAAGGTTAGTGGGTCTACTGAAGAGTGGTCATTGGCCTATGTAGACCTTGGGTCTGGTCAGGTATAGCAGTTGCTGTCTAAAGCTCTGAATTTGTTAAGGACTGAATTAAAGCATGTAGGATTAGTTGTTATTGGTACAAAGAACGCCCTCACCTAATAATATTATACCCTTCAGTGCTGAGACTAATTCTTGCCTTTGTTTTACAGCCAACTTCTCACAGTTTGCCTTTGAATCTGTGGTTGCAATAGTGAACAGTCTCCACAACAGCAAAGACCTGAGCAAAGACCAGCATGGGAGGAACTGCCTCCTGGCATCTTATGTCTACTATGTATTTCGCCTGCCAGACCCTCAAAGAGAAGTAGTCAAAGCAGGTAATATTGGTGCAAGGGTTGCAAAAGTATTCTTTTTTCTTGATACATGCTATTCAGCATGGTGCTTCTGAGAGGAGGATTTAGGGAACTGGCCTATAAAATAGCAAACACAACTTCTCAGCCCCAGACTGCATACTATTTAAGCACAGCACTGTTCAGATATATCATTTTTCTCAGAGGAAGGTCAGGGATCTCAGCGCAGCAAAGAGCAACATGGACTTGCCCCCCCATAATCTCTATCTCTCGGTCATTCATTTAAGATGCAGGGTTGAGATGAGAGGACTCCACAGCTATATGCAACACTGTAGCTTCATGAAGATGAAAGTGAGAGACATCTCCTAAACTGAGGCTGTCTTTAGAGGAACTTCCTCCAGAAATTAAAATGGCCTTAAGATGCCAATTTCTTACTGACCTGCACATCAGTAAACTACTTTCCGTGCAAACTAACTTACTGCCAGGTGGCATAGGGTCAAGCTCTGCCAATTTGTCCGTCGCATTAGGGATGTCATCAGAGGATAAAATCCTGTATGTTGGCCAGCAGGTTAAGGGAGGTGATCCTTCTCCTCTGCTCAGCATTGGTGAGGCCACACCTGGAGTACTGTGTCCAGTTCTGGGCTCCTCAGTACAAGAGATATATGGACATACTGAAGAGAGACCAGCCAAGGGCAACAAAGGTGATGAAGGGACTGGAGCATCTCTTCAACAAGGAAAGGCTGAGAGAGCTAGGGCTGTTCAGCCTGGAGAAGGGAAGGCTCAGGGAGGATTTTCAATGTATACAAAGACCTGAAGGGAGGGTGCAAAGAAGACAGAGCCAGGCTGTTTCCAGTGGTGCCCAGTGACAGGACCAGAGGCAGTGGGCACAAACTGAAACACAGGAGGTTCCCTCTCAACATCAGGAAACACTTTTTTCCTGTGAGGGTGACTGAGCAATGGAACAGGTTGCCTAGAGAGATGGTGGAGTCTCCATCCTTGGAGATATTTGAAAGCCGTCTGGACACAGTCCTGGGCAACTGGCTCTAGGTGGCCCTGCTTGGGCAGGGGAGTTGGACCAGATGACCTCCAGAGGTCCCTTCCAACCTCAACCGTTCTGTTATTCTGCTGCAGTCCATTGTCCTAAAGCCTATAGGATTCATTTGATCAATTGCTATGTATTAACTGACTTACCACCAAGCAGCTATGCTGTGGGAGCTAAAGATATGTAGGCCCTTTTCTCTTTCAAATATTCATTTAAATCCCCCTTGAGGGATGCTTAGACTGATGTTAGGATGTGCTAAAATCTCTGAGGTTGCCTACACTTGGAAATTCTTTATCCTGGAAAAATAAGGTCCATGGGGAAGCTGAAAACTAGGTAATCATTTAGTGAAATTCTTGCCGGCAGTACTCCTTGCTTCCTTGAATACTTTGAATGTGGTGTTAAATGTTATGTGTTGAAGGTGGTATTTTGTGTTTAGGCCCATGAATCTTGTCTTAATATACAGCAAATTAAAAAGAGCCATGGGAAGAAGAAAGACCTATTGAAACAGTGCTGCGGCTCATGTAGCCCTGTTAATCTTTTGTTACTGCTTGTGCAATCACCCTGTGAGCTGTTGACTCAAAAAACATCTGCACCTTTTCATTCAATGCCTGTGTAATTTGTTAATGAAGCAGTTGGTGGTGAGATTTTCAGGAGCTTTATGCTATTCAAAATGGTGATGCTGTACCAGAACTGAGCAAAGCTGGCTTGAATCTCATGTTTGTCTCATATATATGTCCTTTAGTCTTAGTTCAAACATCTCCCTATGGGCAGGTGCAGGCAGCAGTGCCGTTTTGACAGAGTCTCGTTATTATACATTTGGACGCACTTCTGCAGTGTCTGTTGGGAGTAAACTCTTGCAGAGCCGAGTGATAAGCTGCAGCAATCCTGACATCACTGTTACACAAACTGCTACTGATGAGGAGGTCAAAAACATCATGTCATCCAAGGTAAGAGAACAAAGACAAATATCTGGAGAATTGTATGGGCCAAAACCTAATAATGTAGATTTGTTCTTTGAGGGTTGGATTTGCTTCTTGTAAATGCAGTGTATGCATCACCAGAAGCATTTGCTGTTTATCTGATTTGGCATAGTTACACGTTAAATCCCATTGCTAAATTCCAATGTCTTTTATCAATTAAGAGGGCAAGAGGTGAGAACTCTGTCTTTTGTTTGAGGCTTAGATACTCCGCAGAGGGATTTGCTTTTTTGATGTGCCTCACTCTCCTGTTCTTCCTGATATTTAGGGTCTGCTCATGTCTGGTGACGTGGGCTGGTCAAGGTTGCACAGGGTCAGTGTGAGAAAAGACTACTTTTGATTACACTGGGAACAGATTCGCTTTCTGAAAGGGGTGAAAGAGTCCTCAGAAGGGAAATAGTTTTCCTAAAATGCACTGATAATTTATTCTTGCTCCTTTTAACTCTTTTCTTTTTTTTTTTTAAATCACAGAGCCTGTTTAGTGCTAAATAGTTTCCTGTTAAAAAAAAAGTAGGCAATTTATATGACAGCAGTCCCATGATTTTTTATCAGCTATAGTACAGATGCCATGTGCACATTTTGTGACTGGGTCTTTCCAAATACTTAATTCAACCACAGAGTGAAACACAAACTTCCTCTGTCTTTCTCATGCACAACTACATGTGCCACCAACAGCTTACAGGATAGAAAGGATGATGACAGCTGAGAAGCAGAATTTTGCTTCCCTGATTGGCACCTGGTGCTTGCTGGTCTATGGCATCCCAGGCTCATATCAGAGCTTTATGAGGACAACTGTGCTTAGCTCTCTGGGGAAACCAAAATCTAGAGTTCCCCATCCAGCAGGAGCTGGGAAGCTGTGCCTCTGACAAAAGCAGGAGTTTTCCCCTGTGCAAGGAACCTGCTCCTAGCTGCAGCCCTGGCAGAGCTCCACAGCAGCATGTCTGCTGAGCTCTGAACCATATCCCCCCTCCCTTTTCTTTGTGTGTTATGTATGTAAAACACTGCTTCTCAAGCAGGTTGTTTTCAGAAACATTTTGAAGACTTTTCTCCATTGAATGATCACGTGCCTCTCCAGTTAAAGTGAATGGGTGCTTGTCTTCAGCAAATTAAACCAGAGCTAGTAAGGTGCACAGGCTTTGCCAATCTATTTGATTTGCTTATATGGGCATACATATTCATACATAGCAATTTTTAATAATGTAGATTTGAACTTAATAGCTTTATGAATTTTACTCTAATGTACTGTGTCCTAAAAAAACAGAGCTCAAGGCATTTTTTTTCCAAATTAATACAAAATCAAAATGTTTGATATTACAGCTTCATCACATTGATAAATGTAGCAATTTACAATTGGCTGCTGCCATTTCACTGCCTTTTAAATTGGCATTACTTTTAGTGGAAGGAAGACTCCCAGATGCTAGTTAATTTCGGATGTAGAGCCACCGGATAAACTTAAAGGACAGTTACCCTTGAAAGGGGTAGCGCTTCCAAAATACAGCTGCAGTGCTAAAATTGGGCACGTGATGGCAGTGTTGGCATTTGCACGCTCCTGCGGCTGCTGCATTCGGGTCGTCTTTGGCCTCCACTGGAAAGGGGGATGGGGAGAAGGAAAGGAAGAGCTGTTTAGGTGAACATCTGTGCATACCTTCCAGAAAAACCACCGCTGCTGATTTCTTCTCTGTTAATTAGCTCAAGTTATGTATTAACTTACTGTTATGTATTTCTTCTGGCTATGCCCTCCAGCCTATGGATCACAGCTCCAGTCGGATGTCTTTCTATGTTGAAGGAACAAATGACATGCCAAGCGTTTGTGCAAGTCCAAGACCATCCAATAAAAAGGTAGCCTACCACTAAGCGTGAGGGTGCACATTAACAGAGCCTGGAGCCTCCTGAGGCAGTGCTGGCAATGAGCGCTTCTAAATGAGGAGAGGGGAGAGAGAGAACAAAATGACAACTGGTTTTATCGAACAAGGAGTTTGTGATGGAATATTGAATCAGTGGGTAAATATTACCCAAACTTTTCTGCTTCTGCTTCAGAGTCTTTAGATTCTTTTTCCAGGACAGATTTAGACAAGTAGCAGCCTGCCTGGATCCTCCCTTTGCTCTGTTTCTCAAGGTGTTAGGGCCTCTGTCTTTTTCCACTGCTGTTTACCCTTGGATACCTGCCTGTACATGTTACAGTAAACTGCATTCAGAAATGTTTTCCATCTCTTTCTTCTGTAAAGAATGTTTTTCTTTTCCCCTTTTTGTAGCTTTTAGAACCAAGAAATTCCTTCCTATCTTGAGTATGTATTCCCAAATAGCTTTTTAACAACATAGAAGAAACCATATCACACAGATAATTTTTCCAGAGCTGTATCTTGTGTTTGGCATTGATCAGTAGCAGTGGTTTTGAATGAAGAAGCAGGGGAAAAACCCTGCAATGAGCAGTTCAGAATCTGAGTTACATTTAAGAAACTCCCCTTTCTTATGCCTGTTTATTGGTTTGATTTCTGCCAAAAAGCATAGAGGTTTATACCCAATCTGAATATTGGATGGATTAATATGTCCTATTCAATGTAAATATGCTTAGGAATCTCATTAGCTTTATTGTTTGTGTCAGGAATAGAAAATAGACATTGCAATAAATTTTTAGTCCAGATTTGAGTTTCCTAAAAGTTTAGATCATTGGAATTGGGTGTCTTATGGTCAGATCTCGCTGCAAAGAGTATTGTCTCCAACTAAAAACCTCTGCACAAGCTCTGCTGTGGTTATTGCTATGTCCTTCTCTCCCACTACAGAGACAATCTTACATCTACCTTCTCTCAAAAAACATGGATGTGCTAAATGGAAATGTTTAGGGGGGAGTGGGGAACATGACTGCTCCCTGTCATGCACACAGCCAATGGCCTGAGGATAGACCAAAGGCATTTCCCAGTTTAGTTATCCGGGGTTCTGGAGCCACAGAAAAATGGGTCCCAAAGTCTTTTGCCACCAACATTCCTTATATGTCATTTTGGTCAAATCTGCCTTCTCATCCTACAGGGATGTCCACACATCCCCATCCAGCTGCTGACTCTCCAGTATAGGGGAGTTTCCCACAGGGAAGATGAGTTGATTGAAAAGCCATTTCCCAACACTCTGTGTTTATTATCTAGCATTTCCACGAGGAGCTGGCACTGCAGATGGTGGTCAGCACGGGTATGGTGAGAGAATCTGTCTTCAAGTATGCCTGGTTCTTCTTTGAGCTCCTGGTAAGATTTGACAGTGGTATTTTACAGTAGGTTAATGGTATAGTAAGTTAAATGTAGCAGGTACTCCAGGCACAGATTTAGTTGGGTGGTGATATCTTCAGTTATTCAGCCCCAGTGTAAAAAGGAGAGGTCCCAAATAATGGAAGTACAACTAAAGAATTCTCTATATTCACCCTCATTCCCCACTGACAGCCTGTGATGGCAAAGTCCTGCATGAACTACATGCACAGTGGTCCACAGCTTGCAGAAGAGAAACATCAAACTGAGCCCTTCCTTTTCTGTGAATACCTGTTCCTGTCTTTTCCACTTTGTTAACAACATGGGAGCAGTGACAAGGCTCCCCAAACTCACAGTTTCACAGAGCCCTGAGGTGATGTATGTCAGAGGAAAAAACATACAGATTTCCACTGGCAGCATATAAGCAACTCAACAGCAGGTCAAGAAATAAGAATTAATTCCAGAAGCGTCACTCCCTGTCTGTCATCACAAAGGGCAAAAGTTGCGAACAGCAGCATTTCAGAGCTGCAGATGCAAGGGACTGGGCAGGGTGATTCTGATTTCAGGTCCTGAGAGTAGACAACTATGTGAACATGAACAGTAATCAGTGTCTGTCTGTGAGTCTTAAGCTGCCTGTTGTCATTGCCAGTACATGTAGGATTTATCACAGCAGCTCTGAGAAGATGAGAGCGATTACATTCAGGGAAAAACAAGCAGGGAATCTTACTCCCATAGACTAACTTAAAGCAGTAGTTTTACCTCCAGTTTGGGCATTTGTTTAATTTTTTTTTTCTGCTTTGCAGATAAAGAGTATGGCTCAGTATGTTCACAACATAGAGAAGCAAGACAACCCACGAAGAAGCCGGTTCTCCGATCGCTTCAAAGATGATATTACCACTATAGTTAGTGTGGTTACTTCAGAGATTGCTGCACTTTTAGTCAAACCACAAAAGGTAAATGCATGAAATAGGCACCACAGATCCTTGCTACTCACCCTGTGTTACACCGAGCTGTATTTAATCCCATTTCACCTTCAGCAGTGTCACTAGAATTAGGCCAAAACTGAGGCAGTATTCTCACATGGACCTTAAGCAAGAGTTGTGGCTGTGCAAGGGGCAGCCTTGTGCACCCCTGGCAGACTGTTTTTATTCAGCTCAGCTCCCCAGCCTGCTTCTCGGTGTGGCTGCAGGGTGCAGGGGGGTAATCCCCTTTCCCATCGACAGGAAAGGTTGGACACCATTTTCAGCGGCAGTGCTGCTTTATGCTAGGTTAGCCAGGGCATCAAACTGCAGCCCAAGCAGGGCTTACTCCTTTTATCTCCTTTTCCTGTTACCCTCATTTCTACTGCACAGTGTTTTATTCCACATTTGACTTCTTTGACGGTAGTGGGCTATGCAATATGAAGGCAATATTCTTCCTGAGGGTTGCAAAATCCAGCCACGAGTGATCTAACCCCAGATCTCTTTAAAGAGGTACTGGCCACATGAAAATTAAAGACAAGACATAAGCCCTAAATCCCATGAAATTCTTTCTCCTGATATATTTTAACAAGTTGTACTGATATAACGGATTACAAAGTTGAAAGGATCACAAAATGTAATTTATATTTTAACATTAATACTGTCAGTTTACATCACTGATGTCACTCCGCACTGGCCAATAGACAAAGTTAAGGCCACAGATAGGCACTGGGTGACTATTGTTTGTTCAGTTGTTGCAATTGACTTGTTTTCATGCCCCAGGGCTGCCAAATGCACCATGCTAGCCCAGCAGTGTGCTCTGCCACAGGGCAGACCAGGCTGGAGAGCTGGCCTGCTGGGTCACTTTTCAACCAGCTCAGTTTCCTGATCGACTTCTCCATGTGTGTCCTGCTGTTCTGTTGAGGAGCAGGAACTGGGAAAGGGCCAAGACCAGACAACTGAGGACAGAGAATGGCAGAAGTGATTGTCACTGTCCACCTGTTGTTCCTGAAGCTCCACCCTTTGCTCGATCCTTTGGTGTGCTTACGTGATAGCCACGTGCAGAGAAATCATTTCCACATAAATGTTTACTTACGGCATCAATGACTTTTTTTTTAAATGCATTGTGTAATAAAAAATTGTTACATTAAAAATGTTTTAACAGACCTGTAGGTTTTGCCAAGAGATTAGTATTCTATGGCTTCCTCGCAAGAAATACACAGGTTTTTATGGGTTGTTAATTCAATTCGATTTTGATAGAGTGAGTGTATAGAACCTGATTATGTATGAAAATCCCACCACAGTGGTTGCAGAATTAGGGCCATTGGTTAGTTGTACAGAGCAGCAATAGGTAATGTGTGTCTGATTTTTAAATCCAAGCAGTAATAATCTATGTTTCAATACATGGTTGAGCATGTCAGATTACCCTGGGATTCTACAGTGATATGTCTGGCATATTTTAGCCTACCCAGTAATGTAGTGGAAAACTAATTTTTTCTTCACAGTAGAAAAATGTTTTGCTGTGTGAATTCCAGATAGTAGGAAATATATATATATTCCTGAAAAGCAACAAAAAGGTGGAATAATGAGAAATATCATAACCGCCCTGAGGTGCTGCACACCTGTTCTCACTAGTCAGAGACATGAGTAGGGACAACATTTTTCTTGGTCATCTCCTTCATCGGTCTTGAGTGAACCTGCCTGAGGGCTCTGAGCATTAAATGTGCACATATCCCTCAGGCACCTCCACAAATTCCTCTTGGTGAACTACATATGCTACTGAGATTTTATGGTTTAAATTTATATGTTTGAAGTAACTGTAGCCTTATTTTAGAGGGCACGTGAAGTTCTTTGTGATTTTTACTTGGGGACTGCGTATCTCTGGTAATCAGGCCAATTCTAAGCATGCGAGAGCTTAGCTGCTAAAGGGTAAAACCTGCAGATTTATCTTACCAGTATTTTTTTACTATCAGTTTTACACTTAGAATTTCTGAACAAAATACTTGGTATTCCATAAGCAGAGCCAGCACAGATTTTTATTAATATTTTAAAAGAACATTTTGTGTTTTACGTACCTAAACCAGCATTCTCTAATGTTAAATGTTCAATTAAAAAAAAAAAAAAGGCATATGCAAGATTGCAGCCCATAGGGAATTCAGAACAGGTCTCAGATTCCATTTCATTGTTGTCAGCCCAAAGGTTTGCATAAACAAACTTGTTCATTCATCCTATGATATTCCTCTGTGTGTGTCAGAGAAGGGCAATGAAGGGCAATGAAGCTGGTGAAGGGTCTGGAGAACAAGTCTTATGAGGAGCGGCTGAGGGGAACTGGGGTTGTTTAGCCTGGAGAAAAGGAGGCTCAGGGGAGACCTTATTGTGCTCTACAACTACCTGAAAGGAGGTTGTAGCGAGGTGGGTGTCTGTCTCTTCTCCCAAGTAACTAGCGATAGGAAAGGAAATGGCCTCAAGTTGCGCCAGGGGAGGTTTAGATTGGACGTGAGGAAAAATTTCTTTACTGAAAGAGTGGTTAAATGTTGGAACAGGCTGCCCAGAGAAGTGGTTGAGTCCCCATCCCTGGACGTATTTAAAAGACATGTAGATGAGGCACTTAGGGACATGGTTTAGTGGGCATGGTGGTGTTGGGTCGACAGCTGGACTCGATGACCTTAGAGGTCTTTTCCAACCTTAATGATTCTATGATTCTATGATTCTGTGAAAGCTACAAGAGTTGAAATAATTTACAGGAGTGATTCTGTATAACTTTAACAAGATCACATAAATTGGAGAACTGAAACGATCTTGTCCAGTATATTCCATGAGATGTTTCTGGGAGCTGTCCCCACACTATTTTTTAATGATTCTAAAAAATCTTCCACCTTTATATAAGTTTTATGCATAATAACTGCAATTCTTTTTTTTTCTTCTTTTTCTTTAAAGGAAAGTGAGCAAGCAGAAAAAATTAATATCAGCCTGGCATTTTTCTTGTATGATCTTCTTTCTTTAATGGACCGAGGATTTGTGTTTAATCTCATCAAACATTACTGTAATCAGGTAGGCACCATGCATGATTGGGATTGCATTTGGCTTATGGCCAGTCTGGTGTTCTGTTCTGTTTGATTCATTTATCCATCAAGATCCTTTGAGTTGTGTTAAAGGGCCAGGTAAATTTCCTATTGCATACGCAGAGACTTTAAACCTCTTTTGATTTGTGGTCTGCAGAAAAAAATTGAGTGGAGGTTAAGACTCTCTTAGAAATGCCATACATTGCACTGCTGCAGAGCATCCATGGAGCTACTTTTCTTCCCTTACTTTTTTACATCCCTAGCAGCAGGGTCTGCAGACCATACAGAGCAGCTTTTGGTCTCTGACTCTTCTAGTGCACTGCTGTGATGGACAGTATTTAGATTTGGGGGGTTCAAACAAAATGATCCATCTCTGTCTTCTTGCTTTACAAGCCTCCCAAAATTAAAAATAAATGATGATGCAGGATGTTGTTATGAAATTATTCGTTGTATTTGAAGGGGAAAATTTTCCTTCTGTTCTGTGACCTGATATACCTGCTGTAGTTTTTCTGCCAAAAGAAGGCCCTCTGTTAGGTGATGGTAGGTAGGAGAACACAAGGTGACTACCACCCCAGTTTCCTATAGTATGTGCAATACTCCACTGAAGTCACTGGTGGTATGAAGGGAAATGACAAGACCATTGATGCTCTGTGTTGCCTAGCAGGACTTTTTATGAGTTTGCCACAGACTCAGGAGAGTTTTGTTTAGTTTTAATCTTTGTGTTATGCAAAAGGGAAAAAATACTGTATGTTTTTGTTTTGGGAGGAAAAAAAATAAGATTTATTGTCTCTTGGGAAGTTGGTAAGTCAGCCAGGGAGGAGGGAGAGAGACACCACCACTGCCAAACAAAGAGCAACTAATGGATAGAAACTGGATAGAAAATGGATGGGTACAGGGAACCAGTGAGCATTTTAATGCATGCTGGGCTATTTGTCTATTTCTGTTTCAGGAAGCAGGATATTTCACTGCATGGTAATTTAAATAGTGCACGCCCATCACATGACACTTTTTTGGTTTGCTTTTGTAGCTCTCAAACAAGCTGAATTCACTCTCCACCCTGATTTCCATGAGACTGGAGTTCCTGAGAATTCTCTGCAGCCATGAGCATTACCTCAATCTGAACCTCTTCTTCATGACCTCCGCGTCTGCTCCAGCATCCCCCTCCCCCTCCTTATCCTCCCAGGTAGACATCCATTAGATGATATTTCATGAATGTCACATGAAGCACACATGCAGAGAAAGACTTATGTTGCTCTGTATTCAGATACTTAGGTTAGAATTAGCCACTGTTGGGTCAGGGAGAACAACTTCCCTCTTGAAAGAAAAGGGGCAGAAGAATAAACACTAAGGGAGTACTACTGCAAAACTGCATGTACACAAGTTACAACTTAATGTGACACAGATATATGCCCCTCTAGAAACATGCAAACAGAAAATGGCTGTTAAGGTAGACATACAAAGTTTAAAAGGAACATGGCTCTGAAGGCTAATTTACAGGTGCACCTATATCCCATACATACACAAGCACAAATATGTATTTCAATATCTGTTTTGGAGAATTACGGCATGCAGCAGTGCACAGCAAACTTTCTGTGCGTTTGCCTTCCAGTTGAACTTCTTGTTCTCCAAATGGATGTAGATGCTACCATTATGCAAGTTAGTGACTAAAACACTGCAATTTTCAATGTCCTGGAATCATGGATTTCTGTTGAGCCTTAGTGTTGTTCAGAGCAGGATTATCATGGTTTCCTTTTCAAATAGCAGCATTCTTTGTTCTGGGTTCCTCCCCACTCCAGTGGTACAGATGATGTACAGACTTTGCCAATGATTTCTCTGTGTTTTCTGGACAGTGTTTTCCCTTTTATTTGAACTTTATGGTTTTTCTGTGTGGAAACAGGTATCCTAGTAGAATTCTCCACACAGTTTTTGTGAATGCCCCTCCTCACCACTTCTCATTTCTCACAGGATGTCATTCCCAGTACATGCACCTTTTTCCAGACTTCACCGATATTGACATAGCTCTAGAATTCCTGAATGTCAGGACCTCCCACCCATCATCCTGGGCATTGCGTTCACAAACACATTCAATAAAGAAATTGGCCACCACACACTATTTTGCCAGTCTTGTGCTCTTATCCTCTACATTCTACTTAGATGGTATCTTGCTTTTACCATAGGGCAGACCCCCTAACAAAGGTTCCTAGTCTGCCTGTTTTCCACCTCAGTAGTCTTGCAGACGTCAGGACTGGGATGAAGCATTTCAGTGCAATGCCCCATAATTGCTACAGCCCTTGGATGCAGGGGAATGGATCTGAAGCTAAGAATAGTGGTACAAAAACACTCTGAGTAACAGAGCAGTTCAAGTTCACGGTTTCTTTTTCAAGTGTCATTGCCAAAGAACTGGTTGGATGCTAAGATGTGCAACATCTCATACCTTAAGGGTTCTGACAGGTCAATAATAGTAAATAATATTTTCTCGACGTTTTTCCTGGTCTTAAAAACAGAACATGAAGGTCTTAGAGTCAGGATTTCCCAATAGTTTTGCTTAATGCTAATCTTGGATGCCAAAGAACTAGAAATGGGACTCCTTTGCTTATGGGGAAAAAAAGAAGTCAGCATAGCTCTTGCAACTAGTTCTAGCAAGTCAGAGCTGGGCAGACACCAGTTTAATTATTCTTTCCTTCAAGCAACATCATCAACTCTTTTTCTCCTTTAGCAGTAACCTATGAAGTGCAACCTGCACAAATCAATAAGGCTTTTGTGGCCCTTGGATAATTTAATACATTGACTGACCTCCCTTGCAGTAATTTTGATCTGTCTGCAGGAGTGCTGCCCAGCTAGAGTTAGATTTTCAGTAAGAAATGTGGCCTTGTGAATAAATCTTTTGGAATTCTTGGAGAGAAGCCAAATCCACTTAACTGGGTGCTCTACACTTTAACGTTATTCCACACAGACATAGTACAGCCAATGCCTGTCTGCTTGAGGTTGAAATGGAAGTGGGCTTAAGTATGTGGATCCAAAATATGGGGCTGCTCAGAGACATGAGTTTCATTTGACCCAATATGCTGGAAGACAGCTGCCACAGTGTGGTATACTGCTACTTCGTATGTTTGTTATCTGGGACTATTCCCAGGTGACTGACAGAAATATTGGGAGAGAGTATTGAAGAATATAAATTACAAGCAAAATTTGGACTCATAAACCTCAGTAGCTGCATGGGGGAGTAGAGTCTAAGACTTATGCTCACCCGATCAGGGGACAAAAACATTCCAGGTGACCTGTGGCACAGACCTACGATTGGAGAAGCTAAGAAGTTCACAACACATATATAGCAGCAACTTTCCATTCCTGGGCTGGCCGTATATCCGTCATAGCCGTAAGTTACAGCAGTTTGAAGGCTGCTCTAAATTATGCCAGCTGCCAGCAAGCTCAGCCAAGGATTTCTAGGGTGAAAGGAAACACTGTTCACACGTCTTTCCTGACCTTACTTCCCTGCTAGACATCATGGATGCTGAAGAAGGCACAGTGCAGATCTTGTGACACCAAGGTCCCTCTTAACGTAGGGGCAGCCTCTTGCTGTACAATGGCCAATGGCTGCTCTGCAACAGTTAAGAGCAATGTAAAGAGTTGTAAACGTGGAGGAAATTCTGATTTTGTGTCCTGTCCAAACTAATGAATACAGGGTAGGAATTTTACATCTCAGAAAATGTCAAATGAGTTGCTCTCACAGAATGGAAAGGATGAGTTTGCTTCCTAGCAAGCAACTCATTTGGAACTAGATGCTTTTTTTTCACACTCAGATGTTTTCCTCCAAAATGTCTAACCTTTTTTCAAAGTCTGTGCTTTTCCTCTGGTAGAGATTTTCCATTAGCTACATGGATTGTGACTACAACCTCTTTAAGAAGCTTTGATTTCAGTGATCATTCTTTAACACTTCTGATATACTTCTGCAGAACTCTAGCTCCTGCTCTAGTTTCCAGGACCAGAAAATTGCTGGTATGTTTGACCTCTCAGCCGAATACCGTCAGCAGCACTTTCTGACCGGCCTACTTTTCACTGAATTGGCAGCAGCACTGGACGCAGACAGCGAGGGGTGGGTATCCCAATTTGCAGATTTTAGAATGGGATCGAGTCACACTATTACTCTTGGCAAGGTCATAGTTTGATTCCAGGGAAGTCCTGTTTCTCCCAGTCTTTTCAGTGAGTCACTGTAACATACCAATAACCCAGTCATTGTTTTATCTGCAGTATGTTGGTCCCAGTGAATAAAAATACACTATTTGTTGCGGTAGTGTTGGCTAAATACACGAATTGAGAACACAACTTAAAATTTCAGTTGCTCTTCTCTCTAAAACACCTCTGCCTTTGTCTGAGCTTAAGAGTTTAGCTAAACCTTGGCCAGAGTCTGATGCTTTTCTTCAAGCACCTCTCTTCACCATATTGAATTTTTATGGGAAGTTTGAAAGACTGGGGTGCTCTTTGATTGTGGTGAAGTGGCTTGGAGATGTAAGATAGCTATCTTTTGCAGGGAACATGAGTCTCTGCTCAGAATGGAAGAGATTATCTAATGAATATAGGTGTATTGTTTCTTTTAGCTCCACTCTGTTTCTTAAATCTTTGATTATAAATCATTTGTGCATGACCCATTAATGGAGCTCATGGATCGTTTTTGTGTTCACAGGATTAGCAAGGTGCAAAGAAAAGCTGTCAGTGCTATCCTTAGCCTGCTGAGTTCCCATGACCTAGACCCACGTTGCTCCAAAAAAGAGGTGAAGATTAAAATCGCAGCTCTCTACCTCCCTTTGGTTGGTATCATTTTGGATTCACTGCCGCAACTCCATGATTTTACAAGTAAGACCTCTGTCCCTTTGTATTTTTCAGCTTCTTAGAGTGACTTGTCTAAACAGTATATCAAACATAAAAGAGATCACTTTAAGTGCAGAAATTCCCCACAGTCTAGTAAGGTTGAATATTTCTTTACTTAGAGGTAAACTGGATTTTTAAAGACAGGAAAAACTTCAGTGCCCTCACTTCATGAGCAAATGATAGACCAGAGATGTATCTGTAAGTACTCCTGCCTATCTCTTAGTGTAAATATTATGATCCTGCAAATAAAGCCTGCAAGATCTGCGAGAAATATTGAGATATAGGTAGGTTTAATAGACAATAGGGAAGAAAACAAGAGTGATACTGACATCGTGTTACATCACAATTAAAGAAATTGGATTGTATTCTTTCTATCTTTTTCTATTGCTCTTTAGTGCTATTAACATGATACCAAAATTAATCTCGGGCAAATGTAATCATCACACAGGAAATACATTTTTATCATATATTATAACTATAAACTTTGCTCTACATTATCAAGCCTTTTAAGACAACATTATCTAAGCTGTTTCCTTGCATTTTGCCACATGTGTGTTCATATGATACTGCTGAAAGTAGCTATTTCACATTTTTTTGTAAGATAGTAGATCTCTGCTGCTTGGAAAACTACATTTCACTTCCATAAATAAAATAACGGCTATAAAGAAAAAAAAGTATAATCTTTGAAGTATATACTTTTGTCACTGGTTCTGAAAATATTTTGCATTTAGATGTCTGGACAAAAAACTTAATACTATGAAAGCGTTATTTAGCACTTGCAGTCTAATATGATGAAAGCATTTAATATACATTGGCTAATCAGATCTCAGCCCATTCTTCTAATCTAAGTATTATCCTTATACCACAGATGAAAAGGAGACATTATGAGCAAGCACAGGTGTACCAGTATGGCTAGGTTTTAGAGTATCTTTCTTTTTGATTATCTGTCACAAGAGGCTGTTGACCTCATTCTGAACACACTGGGACTGGCTGGTCACTTAGCTTCTCTGAAAAACAGGACTTGCAAAACACAAAATGGACACTCAGAATCAGAGGAGGTTTTTACAAAACTTAGGTATAAATAACTTTATTTGCTGAAAGTGATGTCAAGAACTGGTAGGGAATAGAAGCAGCTAGATGCCTGAAATTAAACTTGTTCTTTAGCCAGCAGGCAATACTGGCTCTGTCAGCTGTTAGCAGACATACATACTTCGTTGAATATCACCAAACCCATGTACAGCTTTTGCGTTGATCCTCTTGTCTGAAATGGACTGGAACTGGATGGTTCCAAGTCTTATGAAGCGCTGGCTTAGCTTTGAACTTCAGAGACAACTTCATGTTTGCTACTGCCTTTGCTTTTAATTTAGCTTCTCTGAACACCTGGAGCTTATTGGACACATCTCCTTTCGCTGTGTTTATTTAAACAATTTGGCAACCTTTGCAGATGGCTGCAATCTGTCTAGTGCTGCACCTTTTTCACTGCTTGGTACATCAGCCAGATCAACAGTCTCAGGGATGGAGGTACCAATTGTTTTGTTAGGTTACAGCCCAATGGAAGACTGTGACTTGTGAGCAGCAACAACTGGATTGCTCCTGAAGTACCAATGGGATATTTCAAATCTAGTTTCAGATGCCCGCAGCGGAAAGGGACGCACAGGAAACCCAGAAGAAGAACAAGAGTCTGCAGGTGCAATCAATCAAAACGTGGCCCTTGCCATTGCAGGGAATCAATTCAACCTCAGGAGCTCTGGAATATCTCTGGTGTCCCTGGTATGTCCAGTGCTCTACCAGTCTCCTTTCTTGTATCTGTTTTCCTCTTTCTTTGTTTTCCCCTTTTATCCTTTCTTGCAACTAATAACTACAGTCATGAGAAACTTTGTTCTTGTTTCCTCCAGCCTCAAAGAATGCCTCATATTCCTCCTGTCAACTCCTCCTCTTCTCTTCTAGTCATTTAATTACTCCTTTACCATAAGTAGTTCCACTTTTTCTCCCACATGCCTCTTTCCATTTCCACAGCCAAACGAGACTAATTTCCAGATCAGCAAATACCACTGTGACTCCCCCACTGCCTCCCAGTCCCAGTCTCACCTGAATTCATGGATCTAGGACTCAAGATCCTTCTTTTTCTCTCTCTATCTCTTTCTTCGTGGTTGTTTTTGTCTTCTATACAATTTGGCTGATACAACTGCATGGCAATAGGGGACCAAACAGTTACAGAATCTTTTTCTACATTACTCTGAGGAAATTAAAACACAAGCATCTAGCAAACAATGCTCTTGTGCTTCTTTCTGTCTTTCACATGCATACAACTGGTCCTGTCACTAATTACACACACATTCAAAAAATACAATCAGTATAACCTGGAAGAGGTTAAACTTACTGAAGTCCAGTCCTGAGATTTGATTTTGCTGAAATTTAAATAACATTACTTCACCTGAATGACCTCCTCTTCTTTATCTTCTTTCAACTGACATTTACTTTATCTGCTCCTAGCCCTACAGACAGAGTGCCACATTAGGTCCTGATACTACTCGCAACCTTTTGATCTGTTTCCTCTGGATCATGAAAAACGCTGATCAGAATCTAATACAGAAATGGATTGCAGACCTTCCATCCATGCAGTTGAACAGGATTTTAGACCTCCTCTTCATTTGTGTCTCATGCTTTGAGTACAAGGTAAGTGAAACGTGGCCTGATTTTGTCATCCTGTTTTGGTTTCATTTTTTTTTCCTTACCTTCTGGCTGTCCGGGGGAAATTTGTTACTGACAATTGTTAAATTAGCTCTTGTCTAATCTGTGCTGCAAATGGGCAAATTAATTCAGATAAAGTAACTGACACTGGCCTTCAAGCAAAATGCAGCCAAAACCTTTGAGGAAGTCATATGAAGTTGGCTTAAATTGTTTTATTATTTTCCTTTTCCTGGGGATTTGAGGGCTATTTTTGGTGGGCAATATATTGACAGCTCCTGTAAGTACTGGAGCTGTTCTCCTTATACTCTACGCATTTCAAAGCAAGGCTGTGGTAGATGACCCTTTAGTCAAGAGCTGGGACTGGACATCAGGACTCCTCTCTCTGACAGGGTCTGTCTGAAATGGATCAAATAACCTTCTCTCTGAACTTTAATTTCTCTCTCTACAGCACTGAGCTACATATTTGTGTTTATTAGCAGTACATACACTACCTCTTTCCTCATCTGCAACATTTAATTAGCCTTTTTATGTTAGTCAGTCATATTCATTGCTTTCTGCCCCCTCTACATGTCTCTCCTGATGTATCTGGTTCTGAAGATGTAATTTGGACTCATGTCCAAAGATGGAGGCATTGGTGTTGATTGCTTTGACTTTACTTTCAGGGCAAACAAAGCTCAGATAAAGTTAGCACTCAAGCACTCCAGAAGTCACGAGATGTTAAGGCCCGATTAGAAGAGGCTTTACTGAGAGGTGAAGGAGCCAGAGGAGAAATGATGAAGCGCTGCAGAATACCAGCTGGTACTTCATACCCCTCTCCCCCCATGTCTTTTGAGAGGATCTCAAGAGGTTGTAGACGTAACTGAGTTTGTTGGGTTTTATGCACACTCCCCATTTTCATCCTTATATTTTTCACGCACAGTCCTTTCCCTTGCAGACCTTTCTTGGTTTTGCTGTGGATAAAAATATCATTAGCTTTCAACTATTCAAGTTGAAAGCTTCCATTTAATAAATGAAATAATTTGTGTTTTGGTCTTTGAAGATATCTGTAAGCAAGCTAATGTTGTAAAAATCCTAGATTAAAAAAATGATGGGGTCCTGTCCTTTTACTAGAGCCCTGAGGCTGTGAAGTTGAATGGTTTTAGTTCTGACAGACTGCTACAGACATGTATCTCCTTCTTTTGGTGAGCAAAAGGTGTCCCCTTTTGCTTTAATCTCACTGATATATGTTGCACTTTTAGGGAATGACAGATCAGCGGGGCTAAATGAAAACCTGCGCTGGAGAAAGGAGCAGACTCACTGGCGGCAGACAAATGAGAGACAAGATAAGTAAGTCATTTAATAAATATATATTGCTTTTATTAGAACCAAGCTGCTTGCTTTTTTTATGTTTTGTTCTTTCTCCTAGGATGTTTTATTACAAAATCAGCATTTTCAATCCTTTCCCTCTTCTGTCAAAGAGAAAGAAATAGAAAATGTTTATGTAGCAGAAGTATCCAACTGTTGCTATGACACAACAAAGAGATCATAAATACTCGAATGAAAAGTTTAAATAGTTATCTACACATTTTTTCTTTCTGATTAGCAGTGTGGTAAATACTCGTTATTGATAGAAGTTGTATCAAATACTCCACAGAGGCTTGCTGCAACATTTATTTTGGTGTTGCTATGGCTCCTCACTGTATACAGTGCTGTGGTGTAATAAGTTTTGCCACATTAGATCAGTTGAGCTGGGTTTGACGTGCTATGTTAAAATTGAGAATAGTTATTAGCAGGAGTAGGGGAAGATGATTCTGTAGTGAATATTTTTCTTGTTGCAGGTTTTAAGTTATGATGTCGCAGTACATTTCACCTTATCAGCACTACATGGTAGTGGACAAGTCAGTGTCTAGGTTTATGGAAAATTGTATTTTCGGGAATGATTTGTGTTACTAACAGCATTTTCATATGGTATGTGCTAAGTTTCTGTAAGCACGGAACTTGTTGCTTTTCCCTAAAGGAGATGTGTCATTTGTCCAGATACTTGCTTGAATTTTGACTACCTAAACGGGCCACTGTGTGTCAGATAGACCGTGGCCTCTCACCAGCCCAGCTGCTGTGAGCTCCCGTGATATCCTTCAGCATGTGTGAATTTGAACTGAAAAGAATGGCTTGTGCTATGCGGCAGCTACATTGTTGTAGCCTAGCACTCATCCATGATTATCACATACATTTTTGAACACGAGATTGTTAATTTTGAATTTATCCAAACTTTAAAAAAAGAATCCTTCAACCTTCTGTGCTAAATTGGAAGAGGTGCAGATCCTGTGTGGATATTCTTATTTTGCCCAGAACGTAGCTTGCTTTCTCTCAGCCAGTTTCATTGAAATCAGAATAAAACAGTACTCAAGCAGCAGCTCTACAATATCTCTTTACAGTAGTTCAGTTAAACCACTTAAAATAAAACTTCTGGTTACGTAAGTAAAACTCTGCGTGCTGTCCAGGCCTTTCTGTTTTACCCAGCATTCATCACTGTGGTATGCAAGATCTTTGCTCTCATCCTTCGTGGATCCCTTTAGTGTCTATGTCCCCTAAGTAAGGTGTTTGCAGGTAGTACATGGCACAGCAGGTTTGCACAGGTCGCCACTCAGCCTCACTCAGCCTGCTTCTCCTTGAGTCCAGCATGCTTTGGGTTTGTAGTTGCAGTTATAAGCTAAGCATGGTGTCAGAGAGGATCCAGTCAGGATGGTTAATGTGCAAGGCTCAGCGGTTGCTGGAAATGGTTCAAACAGCTATGCTGTTTGCTTGATTTGTTCAGTTCTTACTCATATTTAGCGATCCCTAGCTTGATTATAGCACCAGCCTTTTGGGAGGCCCTTCTGCTCTTCATTGCTTCAAGTCACTGTAATTAATAACCATACGACTGCCCTGACTTCCTTTCCTAGCCCTCCCCAGAATTATCAGGTTGTGCCCAAAAAGATGGCTCTTTACTTTTCTGGTTTTCTTTTTGGGTAAGCCTCCACTGGGCAGAAAAGGTAAGTGAACATAGCAGAAAAGCCACAGATTTTGCAGTCACTCAGAAATATGATTGTAAGGGTGTTGCTCCAGCTGCAGAAATGCACCTTAGGAGCTTTGGCCCAAGTCAGAGCAGCTCTAATCTCAAGCTCTAGAGTGCAGCTTCTGTCCATGCAACAGCCCTTTTCTGAGCAGTTTAGGAAAAAGAACAAAGACTCCTCTTTGTGTTTCTGGCATAGAAGGGATCTCTGAAAATACACTTTTGTAAGGAGCTGCACCTATGCTTAGAGCATTCAGCTGCAGGGGAGCTGTGTTCCAGACCTTGTCCTTAAGTCTCAACTAAGAGGGTATCATGCATTGCCTTACCACCACCTTCTGTCTTTTATAAATGTTTCAGTCCTCTCTTAAATGTCCTGGGGCACTGCTGTATTGACCCCGCAGCTGTTGGACCTGCTGACTTCTGTTGCCAACAGTCTCAAGAATCAACATTTTAAATTGCCTGCATTAAACACTGCTGCTAAGGCACTGAAGCAATTTCCCCTTTGCCCAAGCCTGCTATTTTTACTTTTTTTCTGGAAGTGTTAGATCAGTTGCCTTTTATTCGATTTTGGGTTTTGGTGTCCTTCTACAGGCAATGCATTCAGAAATTATTGCATAGCTTATTGAACAATTGAACATGATGTTGAGGGCAGAGTAGCCATTACACAGATTGCTATTAAGGAAGCAGAAGCATCCATTTGAACTATCCAGAGGCCTAGTTTTCAGGTGTCCCCTTTGGGACTTCTGTTCTATGATATCAGCTCTCCTCATTTGACTCTGTAGTTCTCAAGAAACACCTCTGAACACTGTTTTCATTGTTTGCTCTTACGGGATCGTTCAGAATGGTATCATTTGTATTTTGTCTTTGTTTAAACAGCAGGCCATCTGACTCTTGGGGTACTCTCTGCGTGCTTTAATTAGAACTCCTTCTTGCAGGACAAAAGCTGAGCTAGATCAAGAAGCTCTGATCAGTGGAAACCTGGCAACTGAAGCTAACCTGATCATTCTCGATATGCAAGAGAACATCATCCAGGTGGGAAATGGCAAAGCTGGCTTGGTACCAATCCCTGCTCCCTCAGAAGCCAGTGGAAGCAAGATTCATTTCTCCTTTTGTTTCTTAGGCAGTGCAAAATGTTTTAATTAAAGATCTTCTGTAAACTTGTATAATCTTGAAGGAAGAAAAAAGATGAAGAAGAATGAATCCAAAGATGAAATTGCTGCCTGCCTTTACGCTGTTGTCACAAGCCCCTTCTACTGTAGGGCATTGCATTACCGTAAATGAAAGGGAAATCTACCACCTTGTTTTCAGTAGATGTTGTTGAAAGCCATTTCCACTGTCTTACTATGGTCTGGGAGTTTGGAGAGGATGAGGGAAGAAAAATCTTCATTTATGCTAGGAATGTATCTGAAGATATTAGTAATTTGGAACTGAACTGCTGGGTGGCCTTTGGTCATACTTGCATGTATGATCCTGTGAGACAAAAGGATTTAACCTTGACTCCCACAGAGTGCTCAGTGCAGGACATTATCTTCCACCTGCATGGAGTCCTTCTGAGAAGAGGTATGGCCCCTTAGAGCAATGTAGTGTGCAGAACTTATTTAACTTCTAGGAGTCAGATGCAGTAAAATTTCACAGGTCCTTTGACAGCAGTGGAACCATGGTAATTGACTCTGCTTAAACATTGTCTCCTGGTTTAGGAGAGACACTCCAAATTCATCGGTATGGGAATACTACTGTTGGAGCAACATGCATATTCATAGATAGCAAGAAGAAAACTTAATTCTTGAAAACCTGTTAGTAGAACAGCATTTAGCTACTAGACTTTTGTAGTACTGGGCATGATTTTTGCATGACACCACTCATAGCACCTAGTCTCCAGTATGCCTATTTAGCCTATATGCCCAGGAAATCAGAGCATGAGGAGGCAAGGGGAAGGATGGTGCTTGCCCACCACAGGATCACTTCCTGATGCAAGGTACATGAAAGATTGGACAGAAGGTGGACAGAGCTTCAAGAGTCCCTGCAGAAGCTGGCTGAGCTTAAAAATGCATTGGAGGGTCTGCAGATATTGAGAAATGTTTGGGACATTTTCCCCTTCTGTCTTCCTGATCACTACAAAAGTGTTTTGAAATTCCCCTGAAGCAGATGTTAACAAATGAAAAAACTGCATAAACTCCTGGATCTGTCTCATGGACAGGAGAGCAGAACTTCAGTTCCTATGTGCCAGTTCATTGCTGAATTACCTCATGCAGTTACTGTTTTTCTCCTCCATGTGTAGGCAAGCTTTGCGGCAGAGTGCAGAGACAATCTCTTGGGAGGAGTTTTGAAGGTCCTGGTAAATTCTCTTGGCTGTGATCAGAGCACCACTTACCTGACTCATTGCTTTGCTACACTCAGAGCGCTCATTGCTAAGGTATGCTTTTGATATACTTCTGTTTTCATGCTTCCAATCAAGTTATTAGAGCAGCATTTCTAGAGCAGAGCTGTGTGCATTCACTTACCACTTTTCCTTTGGCATTTGTTAAATATGTTTTGCATATATAAATACAAATGCCTATCTATAGGGATGTTAAGGGACTTCTATAGCTGTTGTAAGGTTATTTCATTGACCACACAAGATGGAATAACTGAATCCGAATAATCTTGTGGTTTTAGCAGTCTACTCTGAAATATAGAAGATTTACTAATAAAGAGGTAAAAAATTCCACCCATTATATTTCAAATACATTCTGATTTTAATTAGGAATCTGAATGCCAGGGATTGCACAGATTGCATAAAGTCAAATTTAAATTATCATCAGGACTAGTTTCCAACCAGATGGGCAGCAGAGAAATCAAAGCTAACTCATCAGAGATCAGGGGGATCATTCTAGGTTTCTACTTCTAAGATAGGTTCCAAAATTCTAAGCAGATTCTAAGATGTTGATAGATTTCATCTTTGTTCTGCCTAAAAATTAAGCCAAATTCTAATCTCGCTTTCATTTCTGTATTACCAATTAAAAAAAAAATTTTCAAAATGTATATGAGGACAGAATTTGACCCAACATTTTTATAATATAGGTCATAATGGGTTAGATGCTTCATTAGGAATCTCTAAAATCTGTTTAAGATTTATTCTCCTACAAAGAAAAGCAGTTCCACAAAGGAAAAATCCATGAAATATTTTTTCCCCCTAAACTATTCTAAAATGCAAATAACAAACAGGATACTCCTGTCCAATTAATGTCTGTCTGCTGTTAAATGCAGATTGGCTGACAAAGCCTAATGACAGGGTAGATATCTGAGTAGTTATGAAACTCATAATTATGTTTTCATTGTACTTTATCTTTGAAAGCTAACTTCCAATTACAATAATGAATTTTGTGAAGCAATCATTCCAATTATTTCTATTACACTATAGGTATTTAGATGTTATTTTACAAATAAAAATGATAGAACCCTGTGCCAGCAGGCTTGTAATATAAATTAGACATAAAACAGTGAGGTAATGGAGTAAGGAAAGGTTGAGAACTGGGAAATGGACCTGCAAATGAGAAATGATATCCTGTGTTCTGCTCACACACCTTTATCAGTCCTATGTATGTACTGATACATACAGTACTGGTGCACCTGTGCTGTCTATGGTGAGAGTTTCTTAGGACAAACATCCTGCCCCCTTGGGTTTATTGTCTGCTAGAGGCATTGTGGAGACACTGTAAAGGAAAGTCTGGCATGAAAGCTGGGCAGTGGAAGTTTTGTGGCACACCGTAGGCGGAAGAACACGCTGGAATGCTGGGGAAGGGTAGGGCGTTGATGCAAAAAGCTAGTAATTGCTCCTTATGCATAAGGAAGTATTTGCATGTTTCATCAACAATTATATATTCTGAAAATAGCAACTCTCCATGCTTCTAAGAATTTTGCAATATTTGATGTTTTCAAAAGCTCCTGGAGACATGGGACTCTCAGACATTTTTTTATTCTCTCTCTGTCGCTCTTTTTCTAAACACAAAGACTATTTTCAAACCCTTCTCTGTAGAAAAGCTTGAAAATGGAACCTATAGCATCACAGGAATCAGAAGTCCAAATGAAAAAAGTATAAAATGCAGTTTTTGCAAACTTTAGTCTTTGTCTGAATCCTGTGATTTTTGTACACTAAGCTAATGATGTTTTAATGGCCAGAAATGAGAATAATGAATGTTTTCTTCTCTATCTCCCTTAGTTTGGAGATTTCCTGTTTGAAGAGGAGGTCGAACAGTGTGCTGACCTGTGTCAAAGAGTTCTCCATCACTGCAGCAGCAGCATAGATATTACACGGACTCAAGCCTGTGCCACTCTTTATCTCCTCATGAGATACAGCTTCAGCTCTACCAGTGTAAGATTTTGAGAACAGCAGTATGTTTTGTGCCACGTTTTTTTGTGACCAATTGAAATTGAAACTGAAGTTGTGATAGCAAATGGAATGCATCTGCAGATAAATAGTCATATGTTATGCTGTTTTGCATATTTGAGCCAGAAGAAGTCCTAGAAGTGTAGGGGGAAAGTAGTTTTAATTATTGTTCATTATTTTGTTTAGGAAAATGTGACTTTTTCTGCAACATCTGTAAACGCATCTTCAAATGGAACAGCATTAGGCCTCTGATAGCAAGGACTATACAATGCATAAGCAATACTCATTTTGTCACTTTTTTTTTTCACTCCTGTGTCAGAACTACTTAAACTTAGACTAGTTCTATTCTAATGCAATTACAACCTCAGTAGAACTATTGTATGCTTGTATTAATGGAAATTATTCGCTGGCCCCTTGGTCTCAGGACTAGGCTCTGATTCTTACCACACATATGGAGCAAAATACGTATGTTATGCATGTAGGTTCACAATGTCCTTGCACAAAAGGACATGCATTAGCATTTTGGATAGCGTCTGATCTTGCACAGCATTTTGTCCCCTAGTTGTTACTTTAAAAGCCTTGAATATGTAAAAAGTGTTGGCTTTGCAGGAGGAAAATGTGCCTTTGAGACACCATGATCAGCAGGGCGTAGTGCATCACCATGTGAAGCCCTCAGAGGCCTTTTGCTTCCCAGACTTGTTTCCAGAATGTTTTCCCAGTCCTGCTTCCTCCCCTTCTTCTCTGTGGGTGGCCTGATCTACACACCCACTGGCCTGTGCAGAGGGGGAAAGAGGTACTTCTGACTTCCCCTTGTCTCAAGCAAGCATATGTATTCCAAGGTACATTCTTGCCCCAAAGTACAGACATGTCAGAATTGAGGAACTTTGGCTTAACCAGGTAAAACAGGACCGGCTTTGATGCACCAGAGGCCACTCGTGTGAGCAGTGAGTTTAATGCGCTCAGTGTGGGCAGGAGAAAGTGGGTTTGGTTTATACAGTAGACAGAGATATGTGAACTGATATGCATGGTGCAGTGAGCCATCATTCTCTCATGTTTTTGTTTTTTCTTCTGAAAGAATTTTGCAAGAGTGAAGATGCAGGTGACCATGTCACTAGCCTCTCTGGTTGGCAAATCACCTGAGTTTAACGAGGAATTCCTTCGACGATCCTTACGAACCATCCTAGCCTATGCAGAGGAAGATGTGGATATGCAGGCAACTCCATTTCCCATTCAGGTCAAATCTTTTATGACATCTGTGGCTTTTATCAGGAGCTTTCACATAGGAATGTGCTTGGAGCAAATCCTAGATCATGGGCTTCCAAAGCAATGAAAATAAGGATGCAGGGGTTATTGCATGAGTTTATTTCTAACACAATAGTAAGCAGAGAAGAAGCAGAGGACATAATTCCACAGAATAAACTCTTAAGAAGTTCCACTGAAATCACATTACAGGAGAATCATCTCTTAGCTTTGTGTACAGCTTTCTTCTAGACCCCAGCAGGAACTGTACCCTGTAAGAGTTTCCCAAGATGGAATTTGATTCATTATGTTTTCAGACAAGTAGCATCATGGAAACTTCTCTCACTTTTTCAATTCATAAGGCGGCAGCAGCAATAATGAAAAACATTTCAGACAACTGTCAGATGCTTTGCTAAAATTCTTACAGTAACTCAACTTGTGCTGAAGACTTACAAAAACATCTGCTTTGTTATCAGATCACAGATCAACTAAAGCTGAACATTAGCGCATAGGTTTGATTTTTTTTTTTCATTCAGAAATAAACAGATCAAATCCCACTCATTTTGATTAATTAAAATCTGCGTATAAGATTGCTATGTCAGCAGCCTTCGCTGCATTGAATAGAGTTGGAAATACAAATCTTGTAGCAGTTCAGCATCCTGACATTTCCTTGGGCAAGAGGGACTAAAAGAGAGTAACATCATCTGGTGCAGATGCTGTGATTTTTCTAGAAGGGAAAAAATAAACACCTGATGAATGCATGTTGATCTTTCTATTACTGCAGGTAGAGGAGCTGCTGTGTAATCTGAACAGCATCCTGTCAGATACAGTGAAAATGAGGGAATTTCAGGAAGATCCGGAGATGCTCATGGATCTCATGTACAGGTGAATCCGTTTAGAATTGCTACTGAGGAAATTCTGCAGTGAGGTGAGCACAAGAACTGTGCGTTTTAGGAACAAGCTGTGGACAAACCCTGTAGCTGTTCTGTTTGTGTACACTCCCGCTTTAGCACAGCTGATCAGTCACAGGGGGCCCAGGCTGCAGGACTGAGCACGTTGCAGTGGAGCCACTCAGAGGTGGGCATCTGGGAGTCAGGGACTGATGAACACTGAAGAGTCTTCGGTTCAGCAGTTTTACCCTCCTCATAGCCCCTGTGTGTCCTGCCTACCCCTGCCTAACCATTTCTTTTGCCCTGTGCTTAGTGAATTATACCAAATAAAGACAGAGGTGTCTCCTTCCATTCAGTCCAGGTGGAGAATTACAAAGGTTCTTTCTGTTATTTGAGAAGAAGTAACCGTTCACACCTCCTTTCTGCCCTGTGTTGTTAGAATTGCCAAAGGATACCAGACATCACCCGACTTGAGGCTGACTTGGCTGCAGAACATGGCAGAGAAGCACACCAAGAGGAAGTGCTACACAGAAGCAGCCATGTGTCTGGTCCATGCTGCAGCACTGGTGGCAGAGTACCTCAGCATGCTTGAAGATCGAAACTATCTCCCAGTGGGCAGCGTCAGCTTTCAGGTAAGAAAAGGCTCCCAAGCTCTGACAGCATAAGGCTGGGATGGCCTGTTCTGGTGTGTGTATTGTGCTAAGCAGAGTAGAAGTGCATGTATGGGGAGGAAGAGTTACAATGGCAGAGTATCCATCACCACTCTTGGTAGGTTGTTCCGATGATTTATGCTTACTGATGAAAACTGGTACTTTAGTGTCTGTCTGTCTCTAGCTTCTATTTCCAGCAGTTGGATACTGTAATCTCTTGTCTGCTAAGTAGAACCCCTCTATTATCACATGCCTTTTCCTAGGGCTGTTATTCATCAACTGTAACAGATGCATCTTTCAAAATTCTTTCTCATAATCTAGGTAATTTGAGCTACTTGGTTCTTTTAGGCATGTTCTCCAATCCTGTGACTGTCCTCCAGTTACTAACCAACACCCTTTCGATGGATGAATGACACAATCACCATAGTCTATACACAGTCACATCAAAGTCAAGTAAAAATGTCCCATAAGTTCTTTAAGCCTGGGAAGTACCTCTCAGTTTATCTCTCCGAAGACTCCACTGGTTCTTTTGGCGTTGTTGAGCTCTTTACCCAGTAATACATTGATGAAGAGTTTTCTTGGGTTTTGTTTTTCACCCTTCTTTTCTACATCACATAGATGAAAGCATAACTCTTGTTAGAGTTAGACATTTTGAAATGCAGATATTATACATAGTTATCAGATTGCGCAGTTTTGGTTACCCTTACCTGAACTGACTTCATGTGCAAATTCAGTGATTTTACTGCTTTTTTTCACACGTTATTAAAAATAAAAATGGCTGAACCCTTAAAATATTCCCATGTGTTGATGATTCCTTGTTTATCGTTATTCTCCAAGACCAGTGAAGACCATTGTTCATTTACAGAGTTTGCTGCAATGATTATGAATCATTCCAACTAATTAGTGGAAATGTTTTGCAGAATCAACTCGTATGTTGTATAGACATCTACTGTTTGGGCATTATTGCCTTTATGAGATTGTAATCTCTTTAGAAGTATCAGGTTTCTATAGTCTGGTGTTGATTCAGATTAATTACAATACCTTTAATTTTTTTCTTTAGTAAAATTTTGTACCAGTATTTCCACCACTTTGTCCTGGATGCAGACTGATAAACCTACCACTATCTGCTCATCTTGTTTACTTTTAAAAACATGTGGTCCCCAAAGCATATTTCCTCCTCTGGAACTTCCCCAGTTTTCTAAAACATATGGCAACTCACTATTCACTGCCTGAACACCCTTTTGCTTAGCTCTTTTAAACTGTTGAGGAGCACATTTTATGGTCCAGGTGATTTTGAAATGGCTAACACTAGTAGTTGGTACATTCACCATCCCTTGATATAGCCATACCACCTGGATTTTTTTTCCCTTCAGAATAGTAAATAACCATACCACTTGGGGTATTTTTTCCCTTCAGAATAGTAAACGTGAACATGATTGAACCACTTGGCATTTTGCATTGAGTTTAATTTGGGTGTTAGTATTTGCAATTCTACCTTAGCAATCACATGGTGGCCTAGCGTTATTCTTAAATTCCTTTACTCTTAAGATAGCTGTATATACTCTTTTTACTGGCTAAACTTCTGGCCATGGATTTATACTTCTGCCATTTTGCATCCCTTATCAGCTTTGTATACTTTCTAACTTCTAACTTCCATTCATTACTTCTACTTTCTTCTTTTCTCCCTACTAGTTACATACTATCATCATTTAGATATAGGTGAAATCGGCATTCCCTTCCCAATGTCACCCTGCTCCCAGGCTGCCATGAATGCTTGTAATCTTGCACACTCGACACTAATGCAATTCCTCTTTCCATTGCTCCCAGATTATGCAGATTGCCATGAAAGGGTATGTTTCCAGTTATTTTAGAGAACTGAAGTCTATTCTACAAGGTACTAGGCAAGCAAAAACTTAGCAGTTTAAAAGCAACAAATCAATCTCTCTCATCAAAATGCTTGTGTAAATATGTGTTTGCCAAAGGAACAGTTGCTCCATAGGAGAGAGGTAATGAAATACCTTAATGACCAGAAACCCAATTGCACAACTCTTTTTCTGACAGCATAATTTTGAATTTCAGTTTGCTCATTAACATTAATTATCTATAATAACACTTTGCATTTTTACAAAGCCTTTCAAGAGAAGAGCTCCCATTCTTTACAAACAGGTTTGTGTTTTGAAGCACCTGTGAAGATCTTGTTCAGATGACCTTGTTAAAGGAGAGAAACACTACTCTGACTGTCTTGGCTTTACCTGGAGTTCCAGATGTCACTCACTGACTCTTTCTGTGTCCGTTTCTTCATTTAGCTCAGATACAAAATTAACTAATATTGGTGATATACATTTAGTTGTGGAATTGAGAGTGATAATAATGCGTATGAAAAAAGATCAGTCTGGACGAGCAGAAGTGTTATCTCCTTTTTACAGATGAGTAAAATGAGGCAGCAAATGATTAAATCAGTTGACCTAGGTCTTCTGCAGTGACTCTGTTAGCGTCCAGAAAACTGTCAGTAGAGTAACACTTTTCCTTATAGTGTGCCAGACAAAACTGTATATGCTTCCCCCTCTGCAATCAAAACTATCCCTCGAAATCAGAACGGGATCACTTTCAGTGAAATTCCCTTTGAGCTTAATTCATGTTTACACTAAATCCCCTTTGCAAGTGATAAGGTGGACTTAGAGTATGAATTGCATATGGACTGACTTTAAAGCCACTTTATATTACCACAGACAAGGACTTAGTGTGTGTGCCTACCTGCTGAGGCACGGGCCTAATTAGCCTGCGCTCAGCAATAGCCTAATTGGACTGTGCTGTTTTGGGGATCTAGGTTGCAGGCTACCCTAGCCGTATCTAACATGGTGATAAGGGCTGGGGATCACAGTAAAGCCCCTTGAGTTTACACAAATGTTTCTTTTCCTTAAAGAAAACAAGGCTTGTGAGATTCAAAATAATTGCCAATGATATACATGGTAACTAGTGTATTGCCTTTATTATATAAGGGACATACAAAATTCTTCAATATGAAATGTAGATCAAGGCAAAAGGTGGATGAGGCATGTCCACTTTGCAAAAGATCATGCAAGCACCAGGAATACGTCATGAAGGCTCTCTCCTACTAGAGTGCGTGGACGGTAAAACATGGAAATACATGCCTGACATTAGTTATTACAGGTTTAAAGCCAAAGAAGAGATAATTGGTGTCTGTGACTTTCTTGGTTACTTTCATAAATAAATCACTCCTCTGGACTCTTTTTGCTTTGCTACAAAAAAAAAAAAACAAACGCCACCAAAGGCCACATGCCATTCTGTGAAAACAGTCCTTAATGGCTACTGTTACAGAAAGGGAAAAACAGAAATTGAGCTGCAGCGTGGGTTGTATGAGTTGCCCTAGGTATGTGCCAGGGAGGCTGAAGTCACTATCTTCAATGACACTGGTAGGTAAAAAGTGGCATGGGTGTGCTAAAACGTGCTGCAGTTTTCCCTCTGGCTGAAATTCAGACATACCCTTAACTCCTGCAAATGCTGTCCTGAGCTTTGTACTCACCCTTCCAGTGGAGCTGATGTGAAGTGCAGACTAGGCACTGTGACAGCAGCATGGTTGGAGTAAATTTCACCCATGGAGAAATAAATACATCCACAACACCTAAGGGGGAAAGTCCCATGTTGCTAGTGATGTGTGGTGCCAATTCTTTATCTGAAATCTGATCAATAGTAACAGCCCTCAGTGTCTCTGCCATTTTATAAAGATGTCTTTAAGGACTCGGCTAGCTAGCCAGCTGGCATCTATCCTGCACTCAGACAGACTGTCATTGCCAGTTTCTGCTGAAGTGAGACACTATGACACTAATTTACCTCCTTTTAATTACTAGCAAATCGAAGCTTAGTATTTCTGCTGCTGTTGAAAGTAACATATGCTAGTTCCATACTGTATGTACCCATATTTTAATGTTCATTTACATGTATTTCTATGTATTATAAAATTTTTAATGTTGTGTAATTTATTCAATGGGTTCCTGAAGAACTGTAGACATGTTATTTCATGGTCTAGAATCTCAAAGAGTGACTGACACTGTGCACTTTATCTAGTTTTATTTAAACATGCAATAAGATCAGTAACTTTAACAAGAAAACAAGTAAATTCTGCAGGATCAAGGTGTAATATGGCAGAGGCTGAAATGAGAAGCAGCGTTCAATTATTGCAGGTTTTAGAGCAATATTGTCTATGTCCTACTTCTCCTCTGCTTGTAAAAGTCAATTCAAGAACTTGAAAGTTCAACTTCTTCAAACAGGTGGCAGGAGGTCGGGGGTGCAGCTTGGAATTTCCCACCCCCAGACGGCAACAGCAGGAAGGGCACATTGGTTGTGACCACTGCCGTATGGGAGATGATTGAGCTCACTGCAGCTTCATGGAAATCCAGCCACCAGAGGGAGGCCAGTTTGTGACCTACAGGAGTCTGCTTTTTAAACCTGAGGCGAGAAAGAAAGTTTAGGATTCTTGTAGCAAAACTCCTGGTCTGCCATTTGCAGAGATTTAGGATGTTACATTTGCTTCTAAATGGAATTTAACTGTGTATCCCCTGGCTGCACTTGTATAATCTCATTCTTCTTCCCATCATGTAAAGATGTTGAAACTGTTTCTGCCTTAATCTTTATGATAGACTATTGATCTAGGTTTCTGATTTCTCTGCTCTGATGTATTTTAGAACATTTCGTCCAATGTGCTGGAGGAATCTGCTGTTTCGAATGATGTTTTGTCTCCAGATGAAGATGGTATATGTTCTGGGAGGTATTTCTCAGAAAGTGGCCTGGTAGGGCTGCTGGAACAAGCAGCTGAGCTCTTCAGCACGGTGAGTGAGAGTCAAAATCACCAGGAGATGGAGTGGGGCTATCTGGGCCAGATCCGTAGCTTTTTTTCCTGCACATGAGGAAACAAAGTCTTACTGCTAAACCAGGCTCTACAGATCTGCCCCACTGCAAATAACAAGAGGCAGAGGCACATCTTATGGCTGACCCAGCCCTGCCTCAGCCACGTTGGCTAAGCTATGCTTTTCAGGTAGCCTAGCACATCAGCAGAAAGTGATTGTCCCAAGCATGAACCAAGCGTTTTGGTTGGTATTTTCATGGGATAGTACATTTAAGAAAAAGATCTTGCTTAAACTATAGATTTTAGAAAGCATGTGAGAGTTAGTCCTGTGCTTTTACACAGCATACAACCACCAGCCTCATAACCTACACTTACCATGTAAAGAGTCATGATGTTAATACTCAAGTAGCTCATCATATTGCCGTAGTGCTAAGGGAGATAGATGATTTAGCATCTCTGAAGATATAATTTGGGTTCCTTTTGTCCAGATGCAACTCTGGTTGCCCTGAACCGTACATGCTAAACAAACCCATTTCCTTCTGCTTATCTGCGTTTCTAACTCTTCTAGCCCCTAAGCAGAAACCGTGTGCTTTACACAGGAATTTGGGCTTGAGAGCCCAACAGATCACAGATGCAAATTAGATAGTTTGTTGTTTGCAACTCAGAACTACCCATTTACTATTTCTAGTTTTTAGAAAGCTAAAACAAGCAACACAGCAGATTAGAAGATGAGTCCCATAAACGCCCTTTTCAGCCAGGCCATTAATGGAGATCTAGTGTCTTTTCAAAGTGCATGAGGACTCATTTCTATTCTTCTATTTTTTTTCCTTTTTTTTTTTTTTCTCCCAAGGGGGGATTGTATGAAACTGTGAATGAGGTGTACAAAATTGTCATCCCCATACTGGAAGCACATCGAGACTTCAGGAAGCTTACCTTGACACACAGCAAGCTACAGAAGGCCTTTGACAGCATTATTAATAAGGTACTCGTGAGGCAATGCACTGCTAGCAAGACACATTGCTGGGTTGCACTGTTTGTTTAAGACTGGTGATAATAAAACTGTTCATGTGAAATAGATCCATTTCCTTTTTCTAACAAAAGCTTCCATCTGCTTTGGCCTACCTAGAAAGGGTAGTCTACAGTGAAAAGAGGCTATATCCTCCCTGAGGGAAAAAGCAGAGATTAATAAAAACTGGTTTAGAGTTACAGAAAAATAGCTGAACAGGTCAAACTTAGAATAACAACATGCATGATTCCACCTGACCGTATCTATTTAAGAAAAAAAATGAGCCAGCAATGTGCACTCGCAGCCCAGAAGGCCAGTTGTATCCTGGGCTGCATCAAAAGAAGCGTGGCCAGCAGGTCGAGGGAGGTGATTCTACCCCTCTCCTCTGCTCTAGTGAGACCCCACCTGGAGTACTGTGTCCAGCTCTGGAGCCCTCAGCATAAGAAAGACAAGGACCTGTTGGAGCGGGTCCAGAGGAGGGCCACAAAAATGATCAGGGGATGGAACACCTCTCCTATGAAGAAAGGCTGAGAGAGTTGGGGTTGTTCAGCCTAGAGAAGAGAAGGCTTTGGGGAGACCTTGTTGCAGCCTCTCAGTACTTAAAGGGGGCTTATAAAAAAGATGGCGGCAAACTTTTTAGCAGGGCCTGTTGCGACAGGACAAGGGGGAATGGCTTTAAACTAAAGGGGGGTAGATTTAGACTAGATATAAGGAAGAAATTTTTTACGCTGAGGGTGGTGAAACGCTGGCACAGGTTGCCCAGAGAGGTGGTGGATGCCCCATCCCTGGACACATTCAAGGTCAGGTTGGACGGGGCTCTGAGCAACCTGATCTAGTGGAAGATGTCCCTGCCCATGGCAGGGGGGTTGGACTCGATGACCTTTAGAGGTCCCTTCCAACCCAAACTATTCTATGATTCTATTATTTGATGAAAAATAACTTTATTGTCAATTAACTACTGTTTTCAATTATAAAGCAGAAGAAATACAAAAGCCTGGCTAAATTCTCAGCACTCATACTGCCCTTTCCTTCTCTTTCTTCAGAAGAATCTTATTGCTGAGTCTAGTCAGTTTCAAATTCTTATTAATTTTCCTTGCAAAATTTTAATTTTGTTAATGTGTATCCAATGGAATTAAATAATAAGTTACTTTGTTTTGCAAGAGTCACTTCATGATTAGCCTAAATTTTAATTTAGGTTTCAGTCAAATGTCCCTTTAATTTGTATACTTTCCTTCATGAATGTGTGCTTCTAATCCATCAGCACTGATGATACATAGAACTGGCTCTGAAATAGAGAAAATGTAGGATTAGTGGGTTTTCTTATATATCAATTGGGAAAAAAAGGCATCCAAATACTACAATGTTGACATAAAAAAATAAGTAATTGTAAATTTCCTCTTTCTTTTTATCAATTAGGGTCAAAAGCGAATGTTTGGAACTTACTTCCGTGTTGGTTTCTATGGATCCAAATTTGGGGACTTGGATGAACAGGAATTTGTTTATAAGGAACCTGCAATTACCAAACTTCCTGAGATTTCTCACAGATTAGAGGTAAAGAAAAAAACATTGTGTTAATATGATCTCCAGTGTTATGTTATACTTTCTAATGATCCCACACAGTTGTAATAGTATTATTGATATGTAAAAATCAGTAACAAACTGATTTGCACCATAGATTATTTCCTTTGTGTATATCCTTTCCATTGTAGCCCTCTTTACAGCATAATGATGAAAGTGAGCCATTCTCTTGAGGCCATGTCTCTTACGGGCAGGCCTGTAATACATTGAATGATTTGATTTGAGCATGCCAGATATTTGCTTTGGTATCTTTTCAGCTTTTTCATGGAACTGCAATGTCCCCTTCTGATCTCTTTACCTCAAGTTCTGCTTTTTTGTGAGCAACTCACACTGATCTTTGTCAGAAGATGACTTACCCTGGCCAGCTGTGGTTCATGAAGCAGTATACTGACTGTACAGAGCCCCAAAATTGTCATGGTTACTCCTTTCTCCTAGAGACATACAGATCATTAGCATTGTATTAAGGACTAAAAACACTCTGGGATAATTCTGTTTCCTTTCCAGGGATTTTATGGCCAGTGTTTTGGGGAGGATGCTGTGGAAGTGATTAAGGACTCCGCTCCTGTAGACAAAAGAAAGCTGGATCCCAATAAGGTAGGGAAAGTACTACTGAAAGTGTTGAGTTGCTTTGTCACAGAAAAGAAAGGAAGAGAGGGGGATCCCCTTGAAACTTTTATGCTCAAATAAGGCACCAAAAAAACCCCCAACCTGGCTGTATCTCTCTGCCCAGGGATGTCCTTAAAGCCTCTGTGAAAGGCTTAGTTTGGTAGCTTGTCACAGAGTGTGGAAATTAGAAGTTCTGATCTCTGGTCCCTGCTCTGGCTCTGATCCCCAGGATTAAGCTGTGCCCTCCCCAGAGGCAAGTTTTGTCAGCTCTGAAGAAGAGAAGGAGCCCTGAAGGATTTGCAGCTCTATGCTCTTCCAGACCATGCTTAGCCGATGTAAATTATGGGATATTTCACATATGCCATTCCTTTTACACTTCTTGGGTTGTAAAGTACTGTAATGGTTCTTCCCTCTTTTCTCAGGCATACATACAAATTACTTTTGTGGAGCCATATTTTGATGAGTATGAGATGAAAGACAGAATAACCTATTTTGAGAAGAACTTCAACCTCTGTCGGTTCATGTACACTACGCCTTTCACCATGGATGGGCGCCCCAGAGGAGAGCTTAGCGAGCAATACAAGAGGAACACCATCCTAACCACAATGCATGCTTTCCCCTACATCAAAACTAGAATCAATGTCATCCAAAAAGAAGAGGTAATTGGGTTTTGAGGACAGATCTAATTTCTCAGGGGCTGAAGGAGTCTCTGGGTGGGAAGATTTTCAAATTCTGTGCTTGGCAGAAAAAAAGAAAGCTGAATTTCTCAGACATGTTACTCTCATAAATAGGAATGGCATAGAATGGGTAGACAAATGCAAGATGGGTATTTACTGTGGAGAAGAGAGGATAGTGAGTGTATATTCTTCTTCTGACCTCCCAGTTGTAATGCTGTGTAGGAGGATGTGTGGAGCTCTATTTATGGCTGTACTAGTAGCTGATAAAGTACAAAGAACTAAATTGGGCTCAGAGCTGGTTTAGAGACAGGGAAGCTTTGTAAAGGTAGAAAGTGCAAAACCATTTCAGACATGAAGTCAGTAACTTCAAATAATAATGAATTTATGCAAACAGGGAGTCAGTTCCACATCCTATTTTTGTAAATTATAAGATGTCAAAGAGCTTTGGATCAGATGCAGCATCTACGAAGATGACATTTAGATTGAACAGTCTTCCTGGGTTTCACAACTACTGCTTTTGGCATGGGAGAACGATAGAGGTATTGTCAGATTTAGAACAGGTCAACTGCATGCATGATTCAGGTAATGAAGCATCTTTTCTTCCATATCCATTAGTTTATTTTAACCCCAATTGAAGTTGCTATTGAAGATATGCGGAAAAAAACACAGGAACTAAGTGCAGCCACCAACCAAGAACCACCAGATGCCAAAATGCTCCAGATGGTTTTGCAGGGCTCAGTTGGAGCCACTGTAAATCAGGTAGGGGATCCAAATAAGCCAGATGAAGAGTTTCTGCATACTTTTCTCATTGTGCTTTCTTTTTCGCTGTCATCTCTTGCACTGGAAGTAGTACATCTAGTCAGACACATTTAGTCACAATGTGCATTTAAACTTCATCCCTTGATATTTAGTCATTGTATACTGTTCATTAGGTATGCTTTTGGTGAAAGTGCTCATGGAAGTGCTGTCTTGGTTGTAGGTGCAGAAACTCACAGAAGCTTTGTGAATGCATCTAAGGATTTTCCATATCTAGCACACTAGCCATCTCAGCCATTTTGTTCACTCCAGGTGTATCCTTGGGGAATGGGAATAACAACAACGATTCTGCTGTGGGACCACCACAAACTCACGGTTTCACAGGAAATACATGAAGTCAAGACCTGAGTGTCCCAAAAGAAAGTTGAGATGCAATAATTACAACATAAATGTGCCTGCTAACAAAAAAAGGCAATTAAAAAAAAATAAAATGAAAGAATGAAGACATAACTGAGAGAAAAACTTGGCATTACCCACAGTTCCACAGAGCTTGGTTTCTTTGCTGAAAGCCTCAATACTGTCAGTTTTTCCAGGTTCTTCATCAACCAAAGCCTCTAGTCTGAACTAACACGTTGTAAGCTTTGGAAAGAGTGGTCCTTTCCTGTGCTGGGCTTGTTTAACTCCCTTGGGGTCTTGTAATGCCACACATTGGAGCTGTGTTTCTCCCACATAACCAGGTTTGGCAGTAGAGCTATCCCAGCTCTTCTCTGCTGAGCAGAATTTTTCTGTTCCCTTTTTTGTGGGACTGGGGGAGAAATAAAAACAGGAGAAGATAAGATATGATGGGTAAAAACTCAGGTTGCCAAAGGAAAAATTGGGGCGAAAAAGGAGAAAAAAAACATCCTGTTATGGTGACTATGCATAGTTTTCTTTTCTTCTATAATTCCGCTCATGAAATAACAAACAGCTTAACCAAACATGTGGTCTGTTTTCAGTCTAAGCAGCTGTTTTTGACATTTTTCTGTGTTATTCCTATAAGGGACCACTAGAGGTAGCACAAGTGTTCCTGGCTGAAATTCCAGCAGACCCCAAACTTTATCGACATCACAACAAGCTGAGGTTGTGCTTCAAAGAGTTTATAATGAGGTCAGTAAAACAAAATTGAAATGCTGAATTGCATCAATAAAGCAAATAATCGCAATAATTCAATGATAATATGACTGTGTAATTAATTATGCAAGTTAGCATCATGAATCCTGCCATCTCACACTTTAGACACTTGGTCCAGACTTCTTATCTCTGCTTCATGGTCAATGCTTTGGTAGGCTTTGCATCCCAAATGGGAGCAAATTTTAATACTTCAAACTAATTATGTAGAAATTAAGATCTTGCATTTGTTTTATCTTTTGACATTTTACAGAAATCAAGAATTTCAGACTATTGGCTTGATTTTTTTTTTAATAAAATGACATTTTTATGTAGGAAGCTGTTCATAAGAAAACACTTGACCCTATCTGTCAAGCAGACACATTGGTAGTGGTAGACACATATGGTCTTTGCTTTCGATATGCTTGTAAATCTTAACAAGCATAATCACATAGCAAGATATTCATCTCCTTAGTCCAAACAAAGCATAATTGCTGAAGGATAAATTTGAGTTAAATAAAAATGAGCCTTATGCAGAAGATACAGCCTCTACTCTCTGCTATTGTCACTGCATCTGTTTACAGTAGGTAGGCAGGTAGCTCAGTATTCTGCAGTCATTAAATTTGGTTTTTATTAGCTCCCTTGTGCATTTCTAATGTCTTAAAAATATCACCTCAATTTGTGTACTTGGAAAAGACAGAGGTTTCTTATTAGTTCATTATCATTTTGGACTTGACAAGTTACCAGAGCAGTGCCTAGCCCAGAGGAGCTGAACTCTTGGCTATTAAGATTACCTAACACAAAGTTAATGAGTTTAACAGAAGTAGATTACACGTCATGCCTTTTTTTCTTTCCTTTTGCCTAGGTGTGGTGAAGCAGTGGAGAAAAACAAGCGCCTTATTACTGCTGACCAGCGGGAATATCAGCTAGAGCTTAGAAAGAACTACGGGAAGCTGAAGGAGAACCTTAGGCCCATGATTGAGAGGAAGATCCCAGAGCTGTACAAACCTGTAGTGAAAGTCCATAGCACAAGGTACCGTTAGGGCAGGGTTATCTGTTGTAGCTCTACAAAAAGATGCCATTTTTGCAAGGAAGAAAGGCAGTTTTACTGGCAGCTAAAAACAGACCGTAATATACACTGCCAACTTCATACTTGATTAAAGAAGTCTGCAGACTTCCACTGGAGCTGAATGTAGTGTTAACTGTGTTTCTCAAGCTGCTCATTCCTGGGGTAGGGGATTTATGTCATTTTAATGCATCGTTAGAGAAGACTTCCCCCTTGCCCTAATGAAAAGATATTGGAAACATCTTGCCATGTCTTCAACATTTGAAGCCAGGAGGAAGATAGAACAGGTATGTGTTTGTTTTGAACACATGGCACCATGTGGTGTTAGCATGAAGTAAGAGTGATCCTTTCACTCCCAGATAACATAATCCAGTTTAGTCCCATGACTGAGACAGAAGAGTCTTAACTTATGTTCTTTACTTATGAATGTACACTTCTTTACAAAGCCCCAGTGTGGGGTGGGAGCAGAAGAAGGAATATGCCTCTGACCTGCCAACACATAATATGTTCCAGCTGATGATTTGTCAGCTGCTCCTTTTCACAAGGCAGGTATTCCCTGGATTCTTTTCCATTTGCCAACTTTATTTATGGATCCGTTTCATTGCAGGGAATCTTTTCGTAACCACAGTTTTAGGAAATACGATGCCCAGACTTCTTCACAAAGCACCTAAGGACTAGCTGCTTTGGCCAAGGAAGAGCTTCATGCTGCAAGCCAGAAGTGATGGGGTATTCAACATCTATGAAATCAGAAATGTCTCACAAGACAGCATGTGCGCTTTCTGGACAGCACGTAGAAAAGCATTTACACAAGATCACGGAATGAAAACCGGGGAATGACTCCTAATCAACCACGTATCTTGAGGGCTTGAGAAGGAAGGGGGTGCTTTTTAGATACTTTTGCATGTATTGTAAAATAATCACATAATGCAGAGGGGTGGACCATTAGAGTGGTCAGTGGCATGAGGTCAGTCACCACTAGCTAACAGACACAGAACTCTGTGTGGTTTGGTTGAGGTGTTATGTGAATCCAAATAGCTTGTCTAAGGGATGCTGACAAATTATGTCTGTTTATGGTCCTTTTCCAAGAAAGCATTTATCCATGTGCTTTTGGCAATGGAGCACATTCTGCAAGTTAATCACATGCTTAAATGCTGTCTTAATGAGGAGGGACATGGTCCCCTGCTCAGTGTTTGCTGAGCTGGAGCTGTAGGAAAGAATAATTTCCTCAGTCAGTTTCTGTCACCAGTATCTATCACGGTCCTTAACTGCAGGGAGATTTCTGCACAAGTTTTCTCAACCAAAGCTTGGAAAGCAAGAAGTAGCAATAAATAATTCTTATAGATCTTCTAAATTTTTTTCTAAGTATAGGGACTATACTTAGGGACTTGACATGCAGTTGGATTTCTTAATAAACCATGTCAAGTTTAGCAGAGCTAACAAGTAATAGTTTAACAAGAAGACGCTAAACTATGAGTGATTCTTTAACTATACAATGCTCTCATGTAGATAATCTTATCCAAAATGAACTACAGAAGCACACAGTGAGGATTTCCTACAAAGCAGATCACTCAGGCTTTGCTGCAGCTTAAGAGAAATTAACTCATAATTTATAATACCTAATGCTTAGTATTTTCTGAACCCTGAGCAAATGTTTTACTAAATGATCTTTACAACACTTCTCTGAAATAAGGAAATATTATTACAGTTTTGCAGATGAGGATGTTGAGAGAAAGAGAGAGAGACATTAGGACTTTGGAACTCACTTAGTAAGGCAATGGCAGAACCACAATTTGTATTTTGACCATGCTTACCATGTAATGTTTGTATTTTGAAACAAAGATCCATGAAAGTGTCCCTCGATACTACTTCCTTCCCTCCACCTTTTCAGGGTTTTGGAAATTAGAGTTTAATGCTGATTAAAGTAACCAATCCCATTTGCCCAAACACAGAATTTAATGTTAAAATTAAATGAAACGGTGGAATTAAGTTTTTCCTTTGTACTTCATTTTAGAAAGTTACAGTGAACTTTCTCAGAGCTGATGCCATGTGTTTCTAAATGCAAAGCCTCTTTGCTCTGAAAGTATAAGGGAGATAGAGGCTGCTGCTTTTAGTGGAAACATTTTGACTTTTTAAGGTCATCTTCAGCCTTGCCATTTGATAATAGGAATTTTCCCATCACTTCGTTGACATCTGAGTGAGTCAGATTTTGAATGTGCTATGTAGAAGATTCACAGGGATGATCAAAGATGAGATGTGGAAATAGGTGAAATAAAGCTTGTACTTACACAGCACTTGGAGTGTAAGAAAGCATTTCCCTTCTCATTCATAGTATTGTTAAATGCAATAATCAGGAATAAGTACTCTCTGATTTTGAAGTGAACTTATCCAAAGTACATAACCAAATGGTATAAAAAGCTCAAAGCCAAAGACGCCTCCATGGAGTGGCTTCTCTGTATTCAAGTTGCTTTGAAACTGTTCTACATTGAAAAGATGATTAATTTCCCAAAGCTTTGAAGCTATGAGAGCTCTGCCTATCAGAACCTAGCCCCTTATCTATTAACAGCCTGTTGGGGAGGAAGGTCAGAATACTGTTATCTATCAACCCCATAATCCAACCTCATTGTTTACAAGATGCTTATCCTTTACAGCCTAAATAACAGAAACCTCAGGTGAACAAAAGAACCCTACAGGTGTACAATATACTAGGTAAAAGTAATGAAGTGTTTCCTGTTGTGTGGTTCTTGAACTGAAACAATACTCGGGATAATAGGAATACTGAAGGACTCTTCACTCACATTTTACAAGCTGAGCACCCCTCAACCAGTTGTCCAGTCTTGCCCTCTCTAGCTCATGTTGTGCCTTCTACAAATGACACAGGGTTTGTACATTTCTTTCAAGAGTTGAACTATGTGAAATTTTGTACTTTATGATATTCATTTTGCAATAAAGTGACTGTTTCACAGGATGTTCAGAAGTGCCTTTGTGTTGCACCTTACACCTCAACAGAATCCAGCTGGAAAGAAAATTTCAGTAGGAACAACCTTTCCTTGTAGAAGCATCATTCAGCAGAAAATACAAAGATTTGGGCAGGGGAGGTGTTGGTCTGTCTTTAGGATAAATTGTGTCTATTGCAGGGGTAATTGGCAACAACTTGCTTCCTAACTTCTTTTTCCATTCACTCTCTGTGAAAAATGGCAGTGGGAAGCTCAGTGACAGTAGTGCCCTCCTTCCTTCCTCCGGTGCGTAGGTGCAGAGCAGAAACATGCCTGATTCTTGAATGACACACCATCTTGGAGATTCAAGACTAGGGAGACTTGCATGTGTCCACACTAGTTAGGTCCAGGGCTAAACTACTGAGGCTGTCACAGGCAAACCAGCAAGTGAGGCACAGAACCACACCCATCCTGGTCCAGAGACTCCCACACGTGTCTTGGCTGGGAGTTCACCATAGCTCACTTACTCCTTGCATTTACCGCCAGTGAGCACCAGCTTTAAGGAGCATGGTGCTGGTTTTGGGGCTGGAATCCCTTAGCGCAGCACAAGCATCTCTCTGTTCACCATCCCAGCCGTGCCCCGTCCTGCTGCACCACAGAGCGGCAGGCTGTGAGTCTGTCCACAGCCCCATTGCCCAGCAGAGCACAGCTGATCCAAATCAGGTGTGAGCACACACTCACACGTCTGTCAGCATGCAGACGACACGCATATATAAGGAGTCCATGCCGGCTGTGAGAAGACCAACATGCCCAAAAGTAAAAATTAACCTGTCAGCATGTTTTGAATACATTGGAACAGTCAAGGTGGGTGCTTTTGGTCAGCACTACTGATCCTACATGGGCAGCCTTAACGCTAGATTTCCTGGTTTGCAGAATAGCAGCCGTAAAGGGAGCACACCTTTCGTACTGCATGAAAAAAATCACACGTTCAAGGCTTCAGCAAGTGATGGACTGAACAGTCATGACTGTGAGGAGCTTAGCCACACTTAATTCGGGTAAAGAGAAATGCAGTGGTGTCGCTTATAACTGGTGGGTCTGGGTTACACGACCTCCTTCTGGAAGCTGAACGCCTCCTCATTAGGTTTCCCACTGATGTGAAGACTTGGAAAAATGAAAGCAAACATTTTAATTCCTTTTTTTTGTTTTTCCTTTTTGTCTATTTGAAGTATCACCATCTCAAATATTTCAGAAAGGGGAATTAAAGCTTAGCAGACAGCCTGACACAGAGCCAGCTAGGTCTCTTTAGGGTGTTATAATCTCCCAGAGAATGCTTGTTATGAAAATGAAGCACATGATAACAGTGTTTTACTGTGTTTTACTGCACTACAGCGCTGCTGCCTTCTGGTAGACAGGAACACATACAAGGAGTGTTCATAGGGTGTTGCCATTAGTGCTGAATTTGGGAGTGGGGTAATTTGGGGAGTAGCTCAGCTGACTATGTTTTAACCATCTTTTAAACCAGTTAAACGGAGTGATTAAAAAATAGTCAACAAGTCTTGATAAGTCATCTCAGGTTGGGTAATGCTCAGGTCTAATCAGTGTACTGAAAGGAGAAGGGGCCCCTGTGGAAAAAGTCCTTTTTGATTACATGAGTAAAGGCACTGCACACGCACAGTAGCGGTCAATTAGCATTTGGGAAGGTAACAGTAAAATCTAGCATTCATTGAGTGCTTGACATAGTGAATTGAATACGTTTCCGTGACTCCAATGTTCTCAGTGAGGGATTGGTTCAAATTAAGCATTTTTATTCAAAAACTGAGTTTTCCAAGTGTTCAAGAATTAAAAAACTAACCTGATGAAGTTTTCTGCAAACAATGTGGTCACTCAATATTGCTCAGTAAAAAATCCTGAAAACATCAAACAAAATGTTTAGCTGATCAAAACAAACGAACTAAAAACCTAAAGACCCTCAATAGTAGTTTTTCTAGGATTAGTTTAGAAAGTCTTGAACGTTGTAACATTTTGTTCTGCTTGCCTGTTCTAGGCAAGCTGCTGCTTTGCACCCTTCAAAACAAAACTTTCCCTTTAGGGGAAAAAAATGCAAAGTTGAATTCTACTTTTTTTTTTTTTTAATTTCCCCGTAATGAATTTACACAGCATATGCTGTGGTGTCCAGAGCTAAACATGCATTTAGGCCTGATTACTACACAGATGCACTATTTATAAGCTATATACCTTCTCAATGGAAACAGTTGTGAGAGAAAAAATTGGTACGTACTTGTTTAAATGCCACGTGTACAGAATGAAAAGATACCTAAATGCAAATGTAAATGCTCTAAATCATTACACACTTTTTCCTATGCTATAGAATTGACTTTATATTTCTGTCTATCTGTGGATCTAATACTTCTTTTAGAATTATTTATTTTTACAGGAATAAAGTTTTTCCCTATCTGCCTCTATTCATGGAACATTTCTAAATGTGTATTAGACACCTACTAGGACTGGTGAAATCCAAATTACAACGAAGTTGTGACTTATTATAAGTTGTAAACTCTAATAACCAAAGGGACAAGGTATTTCAGCTGGATGGCAGGAGGACTGTATGTTGCACTATTTAACAAACACCTGTAAAACAACTGGAAGGGAAGATTTCCTACCACACATTTCCAATTTTCCCAAATGTGAATGTCTGTACAAATTTCTGTTCCCCAAGGAGAGCTCCGTGAAAAACAGAAAAAGGAAGCTTAGCATTGCTGATACATCTAGAACTTGAAAGTGCCAGAAAGCTATCTTAAAACCTCAAGCAAACAAGTGTTTCTGGACTTAATAAACAGTGAAGAAAGGAAGTAGGCACAAAACCATATCCTTTCCTTTGTTTGCAGCTCATCTTCAAGAGAAATGAACAATCCCTTCTCAGGTATCAAAGAAAGGTTGGAAGTGTTCCCAAAGGAGTGTGCTCCTTCTTGAGTAAAGGTATAAAAGCCCTAAACCCTTGGGGTGGGATTTTTGCTAGTGGGGGGAGGGGGAGGAGGAGGGGAGGGGAGGGGCTGCCAGCAAGAACAGCCTTACAAAAAATAAGCTGATAGTGCTTGCCTCAGAGGTTGGAGATTTCTTGGCAGCCTAGAAGGATGCCATTTTCGCTGTAACTTTATGCTGCCAGCTTTTGACATTGGGAGAATAATATTAAATCAACAGGGTCTAAAAGATTTCAGAGAGGTTGACTTATATAACAGACTTCAATCATTGATTAAATTAGGAAGAACAAAACTCTTGCAATCTGTGGCAGGTTAAAGAGAATAAAACCAGTCCTCTGTGACTGTGTAGAAAGGATTGCTCAGCTCAGGTTGTAGAGAAACCCAGTTGCCCCCAAGGCCTGCTGCAGCCTAGGACAAAGGCTGCAGCTGAGTGAAAGAAATCCATCCATAAAGAAAAAAGTAAGCAATCAGAGAGCAAAAGATTAAAATCCCAACACACTGCGGAGAACAAAGGGAGTAGTACCATGGAAATAGAATTAAGGGCAGGTTAAAGTGCTGAATGCATCTCACTTTCTAGACTGTAGAAAGTGAGCACTTCTGGGCACTCAGCGCCAAACCAAGGGCTGCTGTGCTTAAATGGAAGCTGTCAGGCAAAAAGTAATCACAAAAGATTAGAAAATAATAATAAAATAGAGAAAACTCATTTTTCTAATAAAAATTTTCTTAGGTTTTGGGGGGATTTTGTGGATTTTGGGGGTGGGTTTTTTTGTTTTTTAATGCTGACTGTCTGGATTTTGCTAGTTTCCATCAACAACTGGGGAACTGCAAAAGCAACAAACAAAAGACACACTGTGCTTTCCCATCACTCCTTTGAAGGAAGCAGACTAAGTGGCAGGATTGTTACTTCCAGTGCAGGATCCAGGCCAGCTGGGAGCAGCGGCACGGCCCCGCACACCTCCTGCAGTAACGGGTGCCAAGAGTCACCACTGGTTCCATGGCCTATGCACAAAAGGGATGCTGTGGATGGAAATTATTCAGCTTGGAAATACAGTGATAGACAGGCATAGTTTGAGGAAACAGAGGGCAAAGGCAGAATGTCCTGTTATTTCTGCCAGTTTTGGTTCACTGCTAATCTTCTCTATTACTAACCGATGGAGGATGCACCCAAATGCACCCACCAGTGCCTTTGCAGTTACTGGAATCCTGCTCACAAGCCAGGCACCATCACCAGGGCACTGACCCTGCGGCACCAGCTGCCGTCCCAGCACTCAGAGTGTTTCACTGGCGGAGGCAATCTTCCTAGAAAGGCCAGCTAGGGCTTCCTTCACTACTGATAGTTCCCCCAGTCTGGTAAGGAAAAGCATTTAACACACAGTATTTGTGGTTGCAAAACTGGAGCTTTTTTAATCCTCTGTTTAACTTCAGCAGTTTGCTTTCAAACAGTTCCCAGGTCTGCTCTCCACGATGCTGCTGTAGCTCACCCCCTGCCCAAGATCCCTGTACCTGACCTCTGTGAACCTGCATGTGGATTGAGTAGGACAGTCCAGTGTAGGAGGGAGCGGCCGCTAAGGTGTCGATGTGGCTCACAGCTCTGCAGGCATGGCTGCAGGAGAGCACTGCGGGGACTGCGCAGAAGAGCTGGGACATGCCAGCATATGCCACCGAGGGGGCTGCTCAATGCCACTGCTGGAAGGAGGGCGGAAAACTACCCAAACCCAAGAAATGCTTTGGGGATTAACGCATTTTTTTTGAATCCTCAGCAGCGCTCTGCATCAGTAAAATACCAAAGTGCACTCACTGCATCCAGAGAGAATTGCACATCATGCATTAAAAAGAAGGATTCTTCATATGTTCCAGGATGGCCTGAAACAGTGGGAGGGTACCTGTGTCTATACAACAACTGCCAGATCCCGGATGAAGCCTCTGGCTAGCAAAAATAAAGCAATAGGTCAGCTTAGTTTATGGAGGAAACCGTTCTTACTGTCTGTGCCAGGTTGTGTTGTCAGGAGGTACATTTGAAGACTGAAGACTTCCACTGGTAGTCATGAGTTTGTTGAATCATAAATATAGCGTTATTAGACCTGGCATGCCGTTCAGTTCATCCAGTTTCCTATCCGTGCAGCAGCCAGTATCAGATGTTTCAGGATGAAGAATCTCTGTCAGTTATGAGAGAGGATCTACGCCCACCCTCCAGCAGTATAAATCACAGATTAATCAGCAAGGCATGCATTTCAAGAACAGCCAAAACTTTCCCCAGTCTCTGCCAAAGCAGCTTCACACTGATGTCTGAAACAGGAACAAAGAACCTGTTCTCTTCTTCAGCTTGATCACTGGTCAAGGTGAGACCTTTAGTGCTCAGAGTTGTCACTAAACAACCATCAGATGGGCCCTTACTTGTTAAGTCAGTCAGCAGGTGAGAAAAACAGAAGATAGCTTGACCACCCTTCTCAACAAAATGCCCAAGCACATCAAGTTTCGGTTGCACTTTTACAGTCAAGGCCCTCCATATCCTAATCGCATTTTTTTAAAAAAGGTACCATGCTTGCAAGTTAAAATCCCCTTGTGAATTTGAAACTAGGATGAAGGTTGAGAAACCCCATTCTAAGCGGACAGTTGACTAATGAATTCAATGAAATCAAATCACCATCACATAAATCAAATCATCATTTATACAAAGTAAATAAATCTGTCTGTGCATAAGAGCGGTCCTTGCTAGCCCAATTACGGCACAGAGCACATTTTAATTTGAGAATTTGCAGTGTACAAAGACAGAAAGAAAACTCCAAATGTCTCGTGTGTAAAATGCAGGGGTCCTTCGAAGTGTCCCTCAGGTCCTATCTATCTCCCACTGTGGAGCCAAAATCGGCGATGAGGGAGGAACTCCTCCAAGGAGCCACATATCAGGGAAACAAATACTGGGGTCATTAATTTCTTGATTCTGCCATTCCCTGGGGTGAACATGCACAAATTTAGGATCACTCCAACTGAGTCTGACTTCAGGAGTTCATTTAACAAATTCCTTGCTCCAGCAAGAAATTGCCAAAGCTTTTTATCTCCTGCTTTCTTCCTATAGTTGTTGCTTTTGTCTTTTACTATGGGTCTCAAATTTGCTGTCAGAGTGCTGTGAAATGTTTTCTGCCTGCCCTGGCATGTGAGACAGGTATCCTGTGAACTCCAAGCCAACTCTCCCTCTCATGAGCTGGCATGTGGACTTGCTCATCTCCCCCAGCACAGGTGTCCAAATAGACCTTTGGTGATAATTTTAGGTTTTAGCATGATTCCCCAATGTAGTTCTAGACCCCAGTTGCTGTATGCACATACCCGTTAAGGAAATTATTGCATTAATCTCTCAGACAACTCATGACAGATGTCAAGTCCAAGTAAAGCTTTTTGCAGACACTGAGCTTGGTAATACAACTGCACGATGCTGTTGATTCAACTTAAACTGCAGTGGCCTCTTCACCCAGCTCAGAGGTAAAATAAAGGTCTGGGAGCTCTGGAGAATCAAGCATTCTTTAAAATATTTCAGTGATAAAAGGTAGATAAAATCTAGACGTCAAAGTTATGGCAACTTTTCCTCTATCTTATTAGAGCTGGTCAAACCTTGGGCAGTATAGTATTTTGACACTGCTCCTTTAAAGATAAGGGGAAAGGCAAGTGCTACATTTCATCTAGTAAATGATTTCTGGAGTTGCATTCCTGTGCATTCATGCACAAATCAAGAACACTGTTGTGCCTCAAATATCCGTAGGCCTAATGGTGAGATCCAAGACAATGTGTGGCAAACAGCAACATGTACCCTCCAGCACTGAAAACTCAGATGATGGAAAATCAGGCTGCGTCATTTCATTTCACTTTGGACTGACAGGAAAGCATGTTGTACTATTTCCAGGCTGCCACTGATGTGAGCCCTGAACCAGGGCAGGAAAAATGCTGCCTTCTTTTGTGTTTGTGTAACATCCCTCCTTTGCAGATGGTGCTCAGACACAAGCCATGCGGTGTGATTTGCTAGTGGTGTGCTACGCTGAGAAAAGAGTGACAGTGTGTACACCTACTGAAACTGCTGCTTCCCTAAAAGCAAGTCAGAACAGTAGATGCGCAGAGAGAAAAAGATGGGCTTTTACAGGCTTGCCAGCGAAGAGGATTAATCTCTCAGCTGCCATGCCCACTGTGTGGGGTCATTCACACCAGTGCAATGTGTTACCCCTGCTTTTCACAATGGTTTGCAGAACATTCAGAGCAGCAAAGGTCCAGTGCTTTTAAAATTGGGTTTTACTTAATCCCTTAGGTTGCTACTCAGCTTTGGCAAAGGCAGCTGCTTGGCAGTGATCAGCACTTCAAAGTGTCCTTCACACAGAGAAGTGCACCCCAGGCCCCTGAAGGGAGATATTCCCAGCAGTGCAGCCCTGCCCCCTCTCAGCCCCTCTCTGTGTGAGACCCCACAAAGGCAGGGAGGAACTGGGGGGTGGGGTGGGGGGGTGGTTGTGCTCTGCTCAGGCTTAGGCAGGTGCTGAGAACACCGCTTCCTACAAGCCAAAGCTTCTTTTCAGTAAAATTACAGGTTTTTTTCAGGTAAGTGATATTTCTAGAATGGACAAAATAAGGCACAGGACAGCATTGCCATTTCCTATGGAAAGAACATTTCAACTTTTGTTTTGGCAAAACCAGAATTATTCTGTTTATAAAGTTTTAATAGGATTGTTTTGTTTACAGGGCAGGCCTGTTTCCACTACCCCAACAAATCAGGTGAAGTTTGCTGTGGCTTCAGGGTCTTCTCTGGAGCTGTGAGGCTTGTGGGACTAGCAGCATCTCAGATTTTGGGGATGCTGGGGGAAGGGGGGAAAGAGGGGCATTGTGCAAAAAGTGAGTTAGCCTCAGCCTTTTCCACCCACTGTCCTGCTGAGGAGCTGCTTGCTGTGGAGCCATAGATGCCCATCCCAGTTAGAGGGAGACCTAAGGCAACTCATCTAAGATACGCGTGGCCTCTTGTGCTCCTGTATGGCTGCAGCTAAGCAAAGAATTGCTGCCAAATACATGGCTGTCTGATCGCCCTCCTTTCCACACTTCCAAACAGGGTATGGGCCACAGCTGGGAGTAGGGTTGGTGCAGCCTGCCTCTAAGTTCAGCCCCCAGACTACCTGCACTCAGGTGCACTTCCAGCCTCCAAGGCTGCTGATGTGACCCTCATGCTCTAGCAGCCCCATGGCTTCCAAGTAGGCTGTGTGGGATGTTCAACACAAAACAGGTTTCAGGCACAGTGAGTGTTAAAACCCAGAGGGATGGGGCCTGAGAGTCCACAGGAACTCATTCTGCCTGAGCCCTGCTCAATGCACCGAAAATGACATTGGGCAGGATGATTTCTCTTAAGTCCTTTTTGTTTTTAACATATGCGCTATGTGTGCATAGGCTTTATCTGTATTGTGTGCAACCTAAAATCTCGCAGAAAACTCTGCCAAAGCATACACAACATTCATCTGGACCAGATCCAGATCATGGAAAAACACAGTGTGTTCTCTCTCTTCAAGTATAACCTTTACTTACTTTTGGACATGCCACTTACGATTACCTACTCACAGACATGGGGCATCTGGCTTTTTGAAAGAAATAGGTGAGTTTGGGTTTTTTTGGGGGGTGTTTTTTTTTTTTTTTGCTAAATGTTAATGGTGTGTCCAGCCTTCCTACCTGCCAGAGCAGGTCCCACAATGAAAAATACCCCAGGGAGCTGGAAAAGCCCTGCAAAAGCACCTATTCCCTGCTCTGTGCTTCTCGCTGGTGCTTGGTCTAAGCAAGGCAAACTCTCTCACTCCCACAGCCCTGGGTGGACAGTGGGGATGCACAGGCATCTCCGAGGGTGACACGGCCAGTGGCAGTGCCCCAGCCAGGGCATGCCCATCTGGGGAGCAGCACCCCGCTCCTCACCGCTCCCACCTGTGGAGGGATAGGAACACACTGACATCCTCATCCCCCTCTCTCCTTGAGGCTTTGCCTGCCTTAGTTTAGACTGAAGCCAGTTTCTCTCTTTGGTGCTTTACAGAGAGTCTATGGAAGGTCTATGTCCCCTCTCCCAACCTCTCCCATGTGCATGTGCCCGGGAGGCCAGAGCAGATGGAGCAGAGCGGCAGGTGCTTACTGGCCCTCCTCACTTTCTGATCCCTTATATCCCCCCTCTGCCCCATTTGGCAGATCCCCAGGCTCCCAGTTAGTGTACTCTGCAAGCTCTTTGCAGTGCCAGACAAGCCCCGAGGAGCTGAAAGGTGAACCAAGACCTGGTGGTTTTAATTGCACCATCAAAGAAAAAAGCCCCATCTACTGCATGACCACGCTGAAAGTCTTTTCCTGTCACTCTTACACAGGTAACGCAACAATTGACTTCTTTATTTAATTTCACTTGTTTAAACTGCCAAGAGCTGGCAACTCCTGAAAGAAAGGATTAAGTGGGAGAAGTGGAAAGAGCCCTATCTGCTTGCTGTGTTCATTGCCGTAGTCTTGAGTGCTTTCATTCTGTGTTTGTACAGTTTCTGGTACAACATGGTCCTGACCCAACTACTCGGATGAATAAGCTGATGCTAAGGAGTTGTTTGCTGGCCTGCGTATACTTTCTTTTCGGTTGTTAATATAAATAATGGTAAGTGGTGCTCACTGTTGTCTCAACTATTTCTTTCATCAGTCCCCCATTTTTTCTAGGGTTGGTAACTCAGCCATAAAATATAGCCTCTAGATGGAAAGTTAGCACAGTCAGGATTAATAATTATTAGTATCTTAAAGAGCTGCAGGGCCTGGTCACAGATTTGGACTGCAAATATTTCTAAAAATATGTGCTCTTAAATTAAATGTATAAAAGCTTCTTTTTTTTTAATAAAAGCTTAGTGGTTTGAGGATGGTTTATATCAACGTCATAGCAGCTTTACTTACAAAAATACTTGATGTGATTTGATCTCTGAAATGTTTTAATGGCTTCAGAGATTTCAGAAGAAATACTGGAAATTATTTAGATGGAAATATCACCTAGCCTGTTTGCTTTTTATAGAACAAGAAAACCCTACCATTTGTTGTCTACCATTACTTGAGTGTGGTCCACCGGAAAAACAGAGAGAGAGATTTTCAAATTTCCTTAATACCCTCCTTGCTCTATTCTCAAATCAATATTCATTGAGACAATCTTTGCTGGTGTCCATTCATGAGCTTCAGGTGTCATGTCTGCAAAAAAACCATCTGGAAATATGCAGAGTTTCAGTAGAATTACCCAGGAAAAGGCAAAAGAAAAGCAGAGGAATGACACAGAAAGAAGGAAATGAGAAGGGAGGGTCAGGAGGTGCCAGCATTTGACAGCACACTACAGGGAAAACCTGAAAAAGCAAGGAGAGAGATGTGCCACAGTTGTGTCCTTTTGTGTTGTGAAGTAACCCAGAATAATCACCTTGCAGGGTCCCACGTCCAGGTCTGGAAAAGAAGACCAAGTGTTGTCACACTCCTGACTTTGCTGGGTCTCCTGCACCTCGCTTACTCCTGGCCTGTGGATTCACTTGCTGACCTCTCTGTGTTTGGGAGGGACTGTCCGACTCCGGGCTGTGAAACCCTTCCTGGCATCACCACGAAGCCTCTGAAGCATTTGCTCCTGGGGATCTGGGAGCCCCAGGGCAATGAGGATAGCACCTGAGATAAAAGTGGGAGGAGTGAAAGAAACCATGCATCAAGCCATACCAAATATTCAAACTGTTCAGCAAAAAACTCAAGGCTCACAAAACAGGGAGTACTGTACCCTCTCACAGCTGAAAAGGCTTTAGAGACAGCCTGTTCTGGCCAGTGAAGATCAAGGCACAAGTTTAAAAACAGTGCTTCTAAGCTGAGACTCACAAAGCAATGCAGAGGGAGCTGATGCACATTTTGCTCTCCTTTGAAAGCCTTGGCTGAGGACCCCGTCCAGCCCCACGCAGCAGAATAGCTGGCAGCGGGCAGGCACATTCTGCTGAGGCTCTGACACCGAAAAAAGCATTTCACATGACAGCCCCCAGTGGGGAATCCTAGTCCCTTGGCACCGGGCAGTGCCAGCCTTGACCTGGTACCAGATCTGCCCCAAACTGTGCCGAGGCCAACACTCCTTTCGCGGGCTTCGAATCAGTCCCTCCAGCCCGAGCTCAGGGAAGACTTCATCTAGGTTAGCCCCAGACAGGTTTTCCCAAGGATGCCGTGTTTTCAGTCGCAGCCCCGACCGAAGCCCTGCTCTCCCTGGCAGGGAGCTCCCGCATCCCGGTGACCCACTGACCCAGGCTGTTGAGGAAAGAAAACTCCTTTCCGCAGCCGCCGCCGGCCCTCGCTCTCCAGCGCATCTGCGGAGCTGCATGGGGGAGCCCTGCCGCGGCCGCCCACGCCACGCCGTGCGCCCCCCAAAGCGGCCCCAAACCATCCCCCGCTCCTGCGGCGGGGCAGAAGGGTTGCAACGGGGGATGCATCGAGATGCGGAGGGACTGCATTGTTGGCGGGGCTGAGGGTTGCACTGCCGGGGGTCTGCGGGAGGGTTTGCACCGGGGGGGGGGGGGCGCTACGGGCGGAGGATTTGCACTGCTGGCGGTGTGGAGGGATGGCCCTGGGCGGAGGGACGGCCCTGCTGGGGGGGGGGGCGGGAGGGCCGAGGGTGCCGGTGGTGGGCTGGAAGAGTGCCTTGTTGCTTTTGGGCAGCGCGCAGCCGCAGTGCGGGCCGCCGGCGGGTACAAAGCGGCTGCGAGAGGAGTTTGCGGGCTCCCGGCGGTACGGGCTGGCGGGGGGGCTGGAGTTTTGCGGGGCTCCCGAGCGCCCCACCACCACCTTCCCACCCCCCCCGCCGGCGGCCGCGGCGGGATCCGCCGGGGCGCGGAGCCCGGAGGTGAGCGGCGGGGGATGGGGATGGGGCGGGCGGGGGTCGCTCGGGGGGCGGCGGCGGCGCTGGCGCTGCTGCCCTTCTCGCCGGGCGGAGCAGCCCGCCCCGGGGGGAGCCTCTGGGTCCGTCCGGCGCGGGGAGCGGGGCGGTCTGCCACGGCGCTGCCCCGCTGGCAGGAAGGCGGCGGTCCCGGTGGACCGGTATGCGAGCGCGTCGCGGAGAGTTGTTGGCACCGGTACCCGCTCCCCGGTTTGAGTAAAAATGCGTGATTTTGCCTAGGGGGGCACGGACGGCCGTGTTCTGTGCATCGCTGCGTCCCGTCTATACTTCGGAGCAGCAAAGGTGCATCCTAGCCCTCCCCTTCACACGGTGCTCGTCTGACCGGTGAGCTCCTCGGAGCAGCCACGGTACGCCCACCGCAGGTTTCGGCAGTTCCCCCCGACCTTGAGCGCTGGCTGCCTCTTTCTTTGCTCGTCTGGGGATGGAAATGCGGCCAGACGGGGTGGGGAGCATCAGTACAGGGGAGAGGAGGGAGACCGGGTACCGGCGTGTGGGGAATGGGTCACATGCGCAGCGGGAGTTGTGTTCATCGGTGCTTTGTTTAAACGGACTGTCGTGGATAGAGTCTAACTTGTGAGCCGGCACTTTAAAAAGACAGTAGAGAATTTCTTTTTTTTTTGGGGGGGAGGTCTTTGGCTTTGATGCTAAGCTTATGAATATGTCTTAATTTTGGCTGCTCTTCATGGATCTCCAAAAGCTCTTAAAGACATCCTGAAGTGTTTGAAAACCGTCTTATTCTTTCTGAAACAAGGAACATTGTAAGGCCCTAGAGCTTGATACACAATTATGTGTAAAAACTGATTCAGGCATAATTACAAGCCTCAGTAATGACAGTGACTTTCTTGTGACTTCTTTGGCCCTGGGTTTCACATAAGACCAAGCTCAGTTTAGCTTTCTTGTATTGATGTTAAGGTCAGGCGTAGTGTGCTGTTTGTTAAACCAGAGCTCTCAAACATTTAATTAACAGCAGAGCCTGTCTGGCAGTTCTGTGGGTAGCTTAGTTGACAACGCTGCATCTTGGCCAGCCAAGAAAGGTGACCATGACAATTTGCTGATTAAAAATATCGAATGTATCTTACCCTTTTATTTCACCCCTTCTGGCAGGGTGACTGGATCTGATTAAAGGTTGTGTGGGTGCATGTTGTGAAGAAAGGAAAATATGAGATAAATGAGATGAGGCTGATCGGGTTAATGCGAGTTTTAGAAAAGCTGAACTAATTTAGTAAGTGCCCAAGGTGTGCAAAGAAAGCCCTGACGCTTTCATTCAGGTGGGGTTTCAAGCTCTTGTGAGTGCTGCTTGGGTCTTCAGGTCTGGAGTCAGTTTTCCAAAGGGATTGGGTGCCAGCGGGGTGCAGTGGGGCTGGCTGGCAGCAGTGGGGCTGCCCCCAATCCATGCTGCCACTGACATCCTTGAAGTCTTGTCTCTCTTCTGGCTGGGAGCACCTGCCTCGTATTAGTGACTAGGTAAAATGGGATCTTACCCCAAAACTGCCTCCTCAGCAGAAGGTGAGGTGGTGTCCTATGGCAGGGAAGCCTGGGTCCTTCCTCCATCCATTTTGAGTGAGAGAGGTTGCAGCTCTGGCGTACGAGGCGTGGTGGGGCTCGGGTGTGGGAGCTTGTTGCGTGAGCATCCCACACAGTGCTGGGTGTGGGGAAACGTGGGTCGCACCAGTGCTGGGGGCTGCTGCAGTACAACTCCAGCTGCCAGACAGTGGCTTGGGCAGAAGTGTAGGTGGATACAGGCTCTTGTGCGCCTCAAAATCTGTGACTTTGCCGACCATGTTCTTGGTGGGATTTGACGTTGGGCTCAACTCTGTGTTTTGTTTGTCTGATGTCACAGTGAGGTTTTTCCCTTTCTATTGCCAAAGCTCTAACTAGATGGAAATTCATCAACTGAAGTGGATGGTTCTCTAGCAGCAAACATGATACTGCCATTAAATAAATTACTGATGACCACTGTGGGTAATTTGGTGACAACTTCTGTAGCACTCCAGCCTATATGGGAGTCCCCAGTGTCTTAGTTCTTAAATTTGTACACACCTGCTTTCTTTTGAGATTAGGCTTTACTTTAAAATTGCACTGGAGAAACTGAGAATAAAACTGGATCCTTAGATTGAAAACTGAATGTGAATTGGTTTTAGGTGGCGGTTTACGTACAATGGGTGTAATTATCATACCACAAATTACTTTTGTATGAGATGAGTCTGTTCAGTTGTTCCCCCTCAGTATCTGTTTGCCTTTTCCCACTCTGGCAGTTTTTCTCAGGCTTGTAAGCCTCTGGTACAGCTTGTGGTCTCAGTTTCTGCAGTGCCCTGTATGTTTAAATAATAGATGCTGAAAGTGAAATGAAAACATCTAAATGAAGAGTCTCTTTTGCAAATGATGCAGAGCCACTGTGAAGAGCTGGCAGAAATGGGCAGCTGATCATGCTTTTAGTTACCAAAGCATTAGTTGTTAATTGAGGACAGTTGCAGATTTTCTTGTGGTGTCAGCACCTATTGTAGTGGTAGGTCATGGAGAAGGAAGTTTTTCCTAGTCATTTAGCTAATGGAATTGACTAATGGGCCATAGGAGAGGTTTCAGGCGTCACTGCTCGGACTGTCCGATCCATCTGAATTTGCCTGTGTGTGCTTTAGAAAGGGAAGAAACACAGAACTTGCAAAGTGGCTTGAAAGCTTGTGTATGTATATACATGCACAGGTATGAATTTTATCTAAATTTTTGTGGGTTGTGGCAAGATGATGAGTGTTAAGCTAATAACTAAGTCATCATGTCATAATGATGAGAAGTTCATGTAGAATTGCAACACAAAGTAGAAATGAACAACTTGCAGAAAGCTTTGATTCCACCTAACTTCTTAAAGATGCAGTAAATGTAGTTTACAGATGGCTTGAAATGCCAGCTGTAATTTTTTTATGGGATTTACTTGAAAGGTTTTTTTTCGAGCTATATAAAAATATATAAAAGTCACAATATCTTTTTATAAACCTTATGTAAGCACTGAAACAAGTTTGTCTTGACTACAGATTCAGATTTATGATCAAATTTACAATGTGTTTGTTTCTAGTGGGAAACGATTCATTTTAAGTATCTTAATAGTATCTGTTTGAGTGGTTGAATAATTGGCAGTGCTGTAAAAGGGCATTTAGGCATCTCATGGAGAAATCGGGGAAACCACTTAGGCTTGTCAACTCTGACACTCCACAGTTATCTCTTGCTCCTGTTATAGATGCTACATATTGAGGGGAAATAACATGCAAATTATATGGCTGTTCCCAGCTGCCAAAAGACTGGGACCTGAAGGGAAGTAATAATACATGTCAAGAATGAACAACCAGCAGAACTGATTATTTTTTTGCAGTTTATATATTTTATGCAGATTACTTCTAGCAGTGTTGTACTGTGAATTATATTCTAATGTCTAGCTCATTCTCTAACTCTGAATGCTGCCCATGTATTTTACTTTGGGAAACTGTGTCTGCAATCATGACAGCAGTGTTGAGACTTGTAGTTAAATCTGAATACTGGTTTAGGCTATATTTATATTTTTACTTTGCCAAAGGTTCTCTGGCAAACTCTGCAAAATAGCAGAAAGATGTATATGGTGATAGTCACTTCTTCAGCATTAAAGATGTACTCATCCATGATGAGGAAAAGAGGAAATTACTTTTAAGGTGCTATAGTGAATACTGAAAATGCTTTCTGAGCTTTGCTAGTAATGAAAAGACATCTGTCATTCAGGATGGATGGCAAGAACTCAGATCTCACTTCCAGACTGTCACAGGCCCTGGGCTCTTAACCGTGTATGAAGCCCAATGACTAGTTTGGCTAAAACACAACTTAGAAGAAGGCATCCTGTTAGACTGAAAATGTTCCCACAGGCTTCCCTTGGCAGTTAATGCCAATTTTGTGTGTCTTTCTGTGCTCAAAAATGTGTTTCTGATTTCTAATTAGAGCTGTACGGGGGAAGGACAGCTGACAATTAAACATGAGTCATGAATGTGTGTTTTGAATGTCCCTTTAATTCTTTAGAGATGTGAGTAGACTGAAGACAGAGGAGTCCGACAAGAACAGTTGGAACTTAATTGTGGGTAAGCAAATCTGTCAAAGTGAGTCTGGCCTTTTTATAAACCAAACTGCTGTTCACATACTTGCTCAGTGTACAGGCTCCTTGTTGCACACAGGAGCCAAAACTAGACCCGGGTATCTGCCCTGATGTGTTAGAGGTTATAACCACGTTTTCCCTGAAACAAGGTGTCTCCAGGAAATGTTCTGGTGAAGGTGATGGTGGGAGGGTGTTGGGCAGTGGGAGTGTCCCAGCCTGTTTCTGAGCTCAGGGATGGTGCCCTTGTGCCATTCCTCGCACAGAGGGAGGTGTCTGTGCCGTCCTGAAGCACTGTGGTGTTGCTGCAGGGCACACAGAGCCCAGGAGGAAGAAGTGGCCGTGAGAGAAGTCTTTTACATGCAAAACGTGGGCTGTTTCTCCATCTTCTCTGCAGCTGTGTATGCCATGAGTGGCATCTCTGACTTTGCTGGTGGTTGATGTCCAGGAGGGCAGTGGGGACACCTCACTGGGTCTCTTGGGCAGATGTTCATAGCACCACACTTCCCAGGATGGATCGCTGGTCTGCTTTGGCTTGGCGATCTCTTGAACCTGCTTCATCATGTGTCAGTGCTCTGAAGTAGAGGATGCCCTTCCTGGCTGTAGGTGCCCTGAGCTGTTGGTGGGGGACACTGAGGCAATACAAAAGGGTTTCACTGCAGCTGCTTTTGCAGAGCTGAAGTGCCAGCATTACTGCTGAGTTTTTCAATGTACCCATGCCTCGCCCCAAGGATCTGGGGTTTTCTTCCTGGTCTATCAACTTCTCTGCCCAAAGGGTGACCAGTACAGTTACATGAAGCAGTAGTGCCCTGGCAGGAGTGGATTGTGCTGGTGCTGTCTTTTCTGAGGAGGCAAAAACAGTCAAAATGTTGGTTATTGGACGAGGCACCAGCTGTGGTGCTTTGTGCTGAGAGGTTTTGTGCCAGAGGCTTTGAGAAATGTGCAGTATCCATACACCTAAGATTGATGAGGACTAATCTGTCCCTTACCTTATGTGTTGTGTGGGTCTGCAATTAGTGGACATTGACTTTTTAGCCCTAAGTCCCTGGACTTTTTTTTTTTCTTTTCTGAAGACTTTAATTAGTATTCATAAGTGTAGCTCCAGATAGGGCTGTTACCCACACAAGTGTCCAATCCTTCTCTTGGTCACACTGAGCTGGTAGCCTTCATGGCTACTGTGCAGTGATAATGACTTCTATAGTGTGTGCGTGCACACATTTCAGCCTCCTAATTACATAGCTTGATCATCCCTCATTCTTGAGATAAGGAGAAACACTGATTTAGCTTTTATGCGCCTTTTGTTATTTTACATAATTCCCCAGCCCCTTCCAAATAACGTTTGCTTGGTTTGTTAAAAACTGAGGTGTTTTTTCAAAGCCTTTTTCATGTTTTCTACATATCTCTGATTGCTTCCCAGTGTCATTATTAAGGGGGAGGATGCTGCCCAAATTGACCCAGTTGATTTTGCACTATGAATTCCTAAAGTAGCATCAGAACTGTTTCCGTTTTATTTGACATCTATATGAATCTCCGCACCTCCTGGCTCCTTCCTGTTGCCTGCAGCTGCCTGTGCCACAGGGACCTTACAGGGGCTGCAGGTAGGCAGTAAATCTGTGCCCAGCTGAAAGCAGTGAGCTCTCCTCTTGCACTTTTGCTGCCAGCTTCTTTGTGATGGTGCTAATATTTATGTGGCTGTGGGACGAAACAGATTGGAGCACTGATCTGGCTGGAAACAAACCTGCTAAAATACCCCCCCAGGCTATTCTCTGCGTGCACAGCGTCCCACGTGCTGTGCCAGTGTAGCAGGAGAGGGTGGGAAGCCTCTCAGTGGCAGCAGCGGGGTTGTGTCAGAAATTAACAGGCATGAAATCATGGTACTATGATTCCCTCTCGAGCCTGCGACTGTTGGAAACCAACGTGACTTGTTCTGAAATTTGGTCTGTTAGGACCATCTTGGCAGATGATGATCAGAAGCATCCTGCTCTGTGGGTGAGATTGGGAAAGGTCCTTGCCTTCCATTTCATATTCGTGCATGCCACCAGCCTGCAACTTGTTAATCTCAAAGTTGGAAGAGTTTAATTTAAAACACTGATTTCCCCTGAGTTATTCTGACTCTTTCCCTTTTTTAACTGCAGCTCTTTTCCCAGTTTAACGGCTGGGAGTCTCCCCTGGAGTGAGACAATGTCAGAGGTTGAACGTGTTTGTTTAGGTGCATAAACATGGCTGTGCATGGTGGGGCTTCTGTCACAGTGTTTTCATTCACTTCATGAGCTGTTAAATGAGAAAGGGATGGGGCTCATTCCTGAGCTGTTTTGGAACAGCTGTGTCAAAAAAACCCCCAAGGACCTCAGACAATAGTGAACTCTCTGCAAATGTTGCTCTTTTCATACCTGTCTCGGCGTACGGTGATGCCGAGGATCTCTAAGAGTTACTCCGAACTAATGTCATTTGGGCAGAGAGAGAAAGATACATGAGTGTTTTATGTGGCTCTTCAGTACTTATCCAGAGAGAATTTGCCAAGAAGTGCAGTGATGGGGGTGGGGGGGGAATCTTCAGATTCAGACTAGAGAGCCTTTCTCTCTATTTTTGGCTTTTGAGTGTTTTAAAAAGAGTATAAAAAGTAACAAAGGACAGTCAAAATGTTGATTATGAGACAAAAATATGGGGACATGACCCATGCATAATTATTAAATGAAACAATATTGCAGAGTTTGTCTCTGATTTCCAGACTTCTGACAGAAGAGAAATTGGAATGAAAGAGTTGATAGTTCTTCTTTGTTTTGCAGCTTGACAAAGGCAGTTTAAGCCTTTGGGTTTTTTCTCACCAGTGCTTTGTTATTAACCCAGCTGCTAGTAGACAGGTTGTACTGTTTAAACTCCTTCTCTTCAGTATCCTTGCAATGTTAGTAGATTGATACATTAGGACATAATCCACTTCCCACTGCAGTCCAGCTTTTGGAGGGCTGCGCTAGAGCAGAGCCTTGCTCTTTTTTCCTGAGTGGATGTACCTCAATAGATGCCGCAAAATATCTGCTGAGAGAAGTTGTTTAGTTTAGCTGAATCTTTCTTCAGAGTAGAAACTGATGCTGAGGTCAATCCTACTGTGGTTGGTTGGTTTGTTTGTTTGTTTTTGAGCAGAGCGCTTTAATGGATAATGACTCATCTATTGGAATCTGACTTTTCACTCCAATTACCCACAGATAGACCAAGACGTATCTGCAATTCTGCAATAGATAACTTCAGTGTGCATTGTTTACATTTCAGATACCAAACCAGGGTGAAAATCAGGCTGTTCATTCATTGTGACCTGTCATGTAGCTGAGCGTGAGTGCACATCCCTTCAGGCTCCATTAGCATGAGTTAACTTCATAATTGGGTTTCTGGGGCAAACAGGGACAGGAAGCAGAAGTAATTTGGCAGGCTAGGCTTAGCTTTTTCTGTTCCATGTGGTGCGAGTGCACAGGAGAGTAGAAGTAAAAGATGGGTGCAGAATGGCTGGAGAAATCCTAACAAAGTGGAGGACAGTTGTCAAAACTGCATATGGATGTTACGGAATATCATGCAGCTATACCAAGGTGGGACTCTACAGCTATATCGAAATGGGATTTCTATAGCTCCTGTGCTTTTCAGAGCCCTTTTGCTCTCTTAAACCTGCTCTGCGTTCTCCAGCTTTCTGTCCATCTGGCAGTAACATCTGGCAGTAACACCTTGTCTTGTAGAGACTGGCAAACAAAAAAAAAGGCTTGCTGAGTGAAGAGCAGTTGTCACTCAGTTTTGAAACCACTTCACAATGAAGATGTTAATAGAAATGTAAGTTTTAAAGTTGCTCCAAACTCTGTTCATAACTTCAGTTTTCCACAAACAAACCAAAAAGCAAAAGTCTCCATTTTTACTATAATTTCTCACAGTTTTAGACGTTGGACAGTTTTGCCGAAAAGTCAGTTTTGGTATTAAAAAAAAAAAACTACAAATGAACAAACTGTAAAATTTTAGGGCTCTTGAGCAGGGGAGTCAGTTTTTTGGTTTCTTTTTTAAAGGGACTAAAAGTCATCTGGCTCTTTTCAGGTGTTCAGTGTGGATTTACATGAGTGGGATTAGAATTAAGCTGCTTCATGGTATTTTTTTAAAACCACACTTCACATTTTTCAATAAACAACTTTGCTTCTAAAACAACAGTCTTTATCCGAGACTAATCTTAAGACTTGCAAAAAGCAACACAAGAAGAGATTTTTAGTTTAAGTTCCATTCCTTCCTGACATGTGGTGTTGAACTCATTCTTAAACTTTTAACTTGCCCTTTTTTTTTTTTGTGGTAAGCTCTTGAAGAGTTTTCTTTCCTCAGATGGATGCTAGTCTTATTCTGTCATCACTGACCATTTTCTCCACATGTGTACTTTACCAGCAGTCTGCTCAGATTCTTTTCTGTGCATGGCAAGAGCGTAACTTTCCCAGGTGAGATAAAATCACCTGCAAGAAGACCCTGGGATTAAATCTCTCTGAAACCAGGAGGTGCTGAAAATGATTAGCTGCAGTTTATGTATCCTGTCAGCATTGTTTAACCAAGCTGGCAAACTTCATGCATGCTTCTTACTTTGTTCTTGCAGTGTTGTGGGCTGTTTTACTCCTGTTTTTGTTGAGTAGACAAGGGCTCTGATGTGTGTCCATGTGTGGAGTGGGAGTCGCCTTAGTCTCGATCCTGATCCCATCTGTGATTTATCACTTGGTCTTTATCTCTCTTCTGTGTTTTTCTTGCAGTTTCTCACCCCATCACTGATGCTGCTTGTGACCGCCGTCATGTTTTTAAGCAATGTGTGAGATCGGTCACATCAATGAAAATACTAGTGGCTGTCGGGAGCCTTCTCAGCTGGGGAAATTTAAGGAAAACAAACCCTTCTTTGTGTCCGTGCACACATCATGATTGTCACGAGTTGTGCGGTAGGCGTGCTAAGGAGATGCAGTAGGTGCTCACTCCGGCAAGACCCGGCGGTGGGAGGTGCCTGCTGGCTGTGGGCATGAGACCCTCCTGGGTAGCTGCAGTGCCAGCCAGATGGGCAGTGCTCATTCACTGACTCTCTGGTTGGACCGAGACCTGTGGACCAAGAAAATATGGTAGAAATTAAATGGAGTTCTTCCAGTACCTTAAAAAGAGCAGGTGACTTAATATGTTCTTCACACTGTAAGGAATTGTTGGTTTTGGCTGAAATAGACTTGGGAGGGTTTCAGGTCTGTTTTATCTGTAGCAATTCCGTCTTCTGTTAGCCTGGGGGAGAAAAGGCTTGTGCTTGTACAGCTGAATATCAAATCTCTGGCTCAGGAAGTGTTAAGTGCATGTGTTTATTACTCTTAATGCTGGTATGTTTTTCATGTCAGCAACTAGCCAAAAACTGTGGGACCTGCAGTTTGTTTCAGCTGGTAGAAATTAATGGCAGACAGGTTTATTGGAAAGTTGCATGTAAAGTTTTTTTTCCACAAGCATGGGCTGAGTGGGACAAGAAGGGACCCTTCGCTGGTTTGCAGCCTGCAGTCAAGCCTTGCAACCCCTCCACAGAACCCACCTTAAAGGGAGTCCTGCAACTCTGCAGCAAACCCAGCTGCCTCTTGGTCTTGTTGTGTTGTTTCCCTTGTACTCTGCTCCCACCCCTCTCTCCCGGGCAGCGAAGCCCCCCCCGGTCCACATTGCTCACATTCCTGAGCTCTGCGTGTGCCAGCGTGCCGGTGCGTGCACACACGGTGGGGTGAGGGAGGGTGGCTAGGCTGGTCCTCTGCTCTGGCTAGGAAACCACTGTCAGTTGTGAAAGCAGTCTGCCTGCTCCTGTCCTCCTTCAATATCCATCAGAGCCCCCCTGCCCACATAGCTCACATTCCTGAGCCGCATTTCTTTTGGGACGGTGTTTTGCTTTGGAGGCTGTTACTGCTTGGTAAAGGAGATTCCTTGTAGCTACATCTTCATGGAAGGGCAGTGATTTACATCCCCCACTTTCAAGCGCAGTTTAACATACCTGGTGCCGGTTCTGGGTGGTTCCAGGTCTTTTTGGTGACTGCAGGTGGGTGAGGTGACAGAGGCATGCAGCAGCAGTGAGGAGAGTGTGCAATCAAGGGGCCAGAGGTTTGGCGCTGCATGATCTGAAGGAGAGCAGTGGAGTCCTGGAGGATGCTCAATGGGTGCTTGTGTCTCTGACTATTGTGTAGGGAGGAAGTTTCATTGTAATTTCAGTTAAAAGACCTTTTTTTCCCCTCTTCCTCCAGCAACTTGCTAATTTGCATCACAAAAGTGAGCCAGGGTTATCTCCTTGGTAAGTTGCAGAAAATAAGTTCTCTTCAACTGTTTGAGTAAAAATGAGATGATTTATGGGTTGCTTTATGCTTACTGGTGCATTCAAGTACAACTGTTAATTGAACTGTATTACTGCAACCTCCAGTTACAGCCATTCTCGTATCAGTGCTGAGGGAGTCTCATTACAAGGAGGAGGATTGTCTGGCCTGTGATACCGGTGTTGCCCTGTAGAAGAACTGGCTGGCTAGGTAAGGCCTTTTCCCCTGCACGTCCAGTCTCCAGAAACACTGGGCTGATATTCCCCATGTCTTATTAATGCTTTGCCAGAGATTCTTTGAGCAAATAAAAAATAGCAATAAAATAATGTATTTATGCACAGCTAGGAGCACAGTAGTGCTGGCACTTACGATTTTCTGTCATCCAACAACCATTCTGTATATATATTAAAGCCTAGTCAAATTGACTTTGCGGAGCTGGAGCATCTCATCACTTTGACTTCAACACAGAAGTTGTCAAGCCACAAAGCTGCTCTGATACTCCTGCCTTAAGGTTTTGTAAATAGGTGTGTGAGCATGGGAGGTCCTTGAAAATGTGACCAGTGTATCTGTACTGTAGGTAGAAGTAGTAGGTACTCTATATGTGCCTTTTCTCTCTCCTTTGTATAAATCTTTGTACCTTTGCCTAAAACCCAGGGTAGTACAGAGGCTACAGAAGGGCCCAGAGTAATGGATGGAAGTCTGTATTCTGTATCGCCTCAAGATTCATGTTTCTGTGCTGTGTTGCAAAATGGTAATGTTAATGCTCTTGCTCTGAACAGAAAGCCTTTTGTGGCTGGCTAAAGTTTGGAAAAGCGTTAGGCTCAGAGGAACATTTTCTTTTCCTTCTTTCCCCAACTAAAATCTTCACTTGGACTGATGCTTGAATACTTAGGTTAGGCTGTCTTTGCCCTGTCAAAATCCAGCGAGGTTTTCTTTGCCAAAACTGAGGTAAGCTCCAGATAAAACTTCACATGTGATGAGTTATCTTTCTAATTCCTTAAGAATTGTGTTCTCTCACAATGAATTACTCGCATAATAGCACTTGCTAAACCATGTCTAGACTGCAAAGACCTGGATTTGACTGAATCTAATTAAAGCAATGGTGGCTTGCAGGTGAGGATTTAACTGCAGTATATTATCCTAGCTTTTGCTAGGAAGAGATTGGCCTCAGCTGAGATGGTTTTGACTTACATGCAGAGGTAAATTGAAGTCAGATAGCTGAAATGGTACTTCCCCCTACCTGCTTAGCCTGCCTCTCAGCGAGAGTCATCTGCCCACTGTGGGATGGCTGAACAGCTCACGGAGATGTGGGTTTCAGCACAGTGTCCTGAGAAAAATTGAAATCAATTTCCTGCTGGTTTTGGAGAATTAGGAGAATAATTCTGGAGAGTTATTGGGAAGCTTCTGACTGTACCGTGGAGATATGAGGCTTCTTAAAATATCCCTGCTAGAAATACTGGGTTGATGCTGGAGGTTAAACATGCTCGACGTGCAGCTCTAACTGGTCCATGCCAGCTGACCACCCTCCTGACTAAGCTTGTGAGTTCATTGTCCCATCTGTGCCTATCGCCTCATCTTGACCACTTAAGCCAGGTTGATTACCAGCCACCTATTGATTGAGAAGGATTAGGGGGGGCCTGACTGTCTAACACAACTGGCTTCTCCCAGCTCTGAACAAGTCCCTGGAGTGGAAGTTGTGGCATTGCCTGTGGGTCCCTCCTGGGAGATGTCCAGGGTAGTTTTTACTGCAGTACAAAGAAGCACGATGTAACTCCTGGCTTCTGCTAGTTTTACCTCATGGCCTTGAATGTTTGCCCAGACATGTCTGTGAAGCATCTCGCATCTTGGCTGTTCTCATGCTTTTGCTATTCCTCTGTCTCGGCTCTCTGGACTCCTTTTATTTCCTGTAACTTTTCTATCTAGCGCATGCTTTGTTCACTGCCTGTCAAGTTGTGCCTGCTCCTCCTCTTTCACCCTGCCCCTGAATGCTCGCTCTGTTTATTCAAAGTCTCTAAGACAATACAGAAAAGGGGGGGTAACAAGAAGAAAATGGAAGAAATAAAAGGGAGAAGCAAAAGAGCTGTCCCTGACAGAATTTAGGCTCCTCTGTCTAATCTGACAAGTAAAACTTTTTCTTGAGAAACTGTCCTTCCCTTCGTAGTTTCAGCCTGTCATCAAATTTCTGCTAGTTTTGAACTTTGTCTCAGGGGGCTATTGCAGGAGCAGAAGTGATGAGCCAGCTGTGCAATTCCTTTTCTCCTCATTGCAAGTGTGTGTGGGGAAAAAAAAAAAAGACATAGCTGCCTCTCACTGTAACACAGCAGCAGTGGGCAACTACCATGACTTTTCAAGTCTTACAAGATGTTCTACTTTTGGAAATGGAAAAAGGAGACATACTGGGCTATTCTTGGTACCAAGTTCAAGCCTCAGCATTGCAAAGAAAATTTATATGTGTATAATAAGATACACACACTACTTCATGACAGTTTGCAGAGAGGAAACTTTTCCTGGCAAGGAATGTTGGCCTGAATCCTGTCTTGTCCATGCGTGTCTGAGAACTTGCATCTTTGTCAACTTTTCAGAAATAGAGCAGAATCCAACCTGGGATAAATCACATAGTGGCTGGGGTCACAACATGCAAATGCTTTGAGGTGCCACAGGTGCTTTTGTGAGTACTCTCTAGTCTTGGTTGTTTGCAGCTGGGTAGTGTGGGCTGTGGACTAGCCCCCTCACTGCCCTCTCCTCTGGCCACGGGCTGTGACCAGCTGAGCCTGCGGCACAAGGTATGTGCTTGCTCTCCTGGCTGCTCTCTTAAACTCTTCCTGCTTTCTGCAGGAATCTGGTATTTTCTTAGCTGTGAACACTCTTCTAGCCTGATTTATGCATGTTTTTTTTGAACTGACCTTTTGATTTCCTTTCACTGTTAACCTGTTAATTGAGACCTGGTCGTTACAGGGCTGCTTACATTCTGGGTGAAGAATAGCCACAATTTGTGTTGTACGTTCCTGTATGAATTATGTTCCGTTACAGTGGAAAAAAGCTGTTGTGCTCCATGACTGGCTTATAATTCATCTTGGGTGGCCCAATCGGGACTGAAGTCGGATGAGGCGAATGATGGTCAGTGCTGATGTTGAACATGAAGATAGAGTTACAGGCAAAGAAGGCTCCTAGTTATCTTATAATGAAAAAGGGATAATATTCATCTTGCTGGACTGAGATGCTGAGCTTCTCTCTGATCTAGGAAGTCTCCACTAGCTCCATCCATTTCCTTGATTGTTTCTTGAAAGCTTCATTTTAAGTTATGGTTTAATTTCTGTCTGAAGAGGGAAGACCCTTCTTACTTTTGCCTTGCTGGCTATCTGGAGTGACAGAAACTGCATCAGAGGCTGGATGGTTTTTTTGTAGATGAGTTTGTCTTCCATGTGGCTCTGGCATTCATCAGTCCTGTTCATGATGGAAGTTGTAGATCACTGAGATATTTTAACTCCTGACCTAATACCATGTGAGTGTTTCCTCTGCTCTTGCCCGGTTTGTTCAGTTCCCTGTTTGGTTAGCAGCTGGGGAGCTGCTGGGAGCTTGGCTGGAGATGGGTTGGCCTTGGCTCCAGGTCGCACACAGAGCTGGCTTGTTGCTGGTATTAGCCTTGTCTGCCGGCCGATGTGACTGACGGGCTGAGCAGGAGGCTGCAAAGCTAAAACGCTGTCAGTGTTGTCAGTCAACAGGCAGGGCTGGATGGCAAAGTCTGTCAGGACTACGGGGGTGGGGGGAGAAGGGTGACATGGGTGCACACCTTGCACTGGGGAAGGAAAGCAGGCTGAGCCTGCGGTGGAGGCTGTCCGCTGCAGAGCCCTGTTGTCCTTGTACCTGTGTTCCCTTATGTTTGCTGAAGTGTCATTGTAAACAGCCATTTCCTACTTTCTTCTTTGTACATCTTTCTTCAGTGTTCCTTTTAACCCTGATTTTTCCTTCAAGTTGCTTGTTACTTATAACTCCTAATTCCAGTTTAATGACTTTTTTTGTGTCTGGGGATTTTACATTATTTGCATCACAACAGAGCCCCATGGGAGACTTGGAGTGATGTCAGCTCTGGATCTGGCGTTAGGCAGTTCAAAGCACCAGGCATGAGTTTTAGCAAGTTGATCCCCTTGTGCTGCTAAGTTCGAAGACACTGATCCGGTTGGAACTAGGCAGGTGGCAGGTCAGGCTGCACATCTGAGAGTTGCCTGGCCACCAAAACTTGTTTTAATGAGAAATAATAGAATAGTAACAAGTCTGTCACAGGGAGAAGTTTCAGGAGTTCAGTTTTGTGCCACCTGTAGTAAAAATAAGTTAATAAACATCAAGAGCATCTCAAGGGTTAGTCAGTCACTTCTTTTTGGCTTGTGTATTGTGGCCTGTCCATTCAATGAGATTGTACAATCAATTTCTCAAAGCCTGGTAATAAAACACATCAGTTAAGATGAGGATAGAGACTGGAAGAAACTACTTAGTTCTGTGGACTGTTTCTTTCAACACCTTGAATTAATAATGTTTTTTTAATTACGAGCTCATCATACCAGAACTATGTAGCAAGTTATGCTTCTAATCAGCTTCCCCCCAAGCTGCATTTCTTTTTAATTGCCAAGTGCTATATTTGCTAACAGAAACACAGAAAAATATGAATATATCTGTAGTGATAGAATATCTGAGGGAGGATGTTGAAAGCAGTCTGCTAGCATCAGGGGGGTTTTTTGGGTTGTTTTTTTTTTAGGTTGTGAGTAAGTGTGCGAATGCTTCATTTGTAACAGGACAAAAGGAAATGGCTGTTAAACCTCAGCTCTGCCTTCACTTTTCCCAGCTGCTGTCTCAGATCTTTGTTAAGGTCACTTCTTGTGTCTGTCTCTCACTCAACTCAGGCCCAAAGGTTGCAAAGGGGTCATTGCATTTGGAGATCTGTCAGTGTCTAAGCATCCTTTGGAAAGCAAAGCAAAGAAAAAACATCTCCTCTCACCCCCCTGACTGTAGTACATCCAGCAGGTTTTGCTGTACTATACAGTGCTGTCGAAGTGTCCTTCAGCTGCTTTCCTGTTCATGAGTTTTGATGGATCCCTGTTCTGTCAGCTTGCATCAGATAGGTAGCGAGAGAAGGAATCGCTTCTCCAGAAGAAACTTCTCACATGCTGTGAATGCAAATGGACCATTTGCTCCCCTCCCACCACCTAAATCTTTCCTCTCCGGCTGTGTGGGATTTAGTGCCAGCTCACAACACAAGGGCGACAGCTGGTTGGTGTCCAAAGTCCTTTGTGTTGTTTCAACTTGAATCAGGAAATGATTTGTCAGAGGATCAAAGCACTCTTGGGTGAATTAACTTTTTTTGCCAAACCGTGGGTTTGACGCAGATGTAAATATTGTCTGATATTTACAGGGACTACCAGTGCTCCTGACACAGGAGTGATTTCTGGCTATCATCCAAATCGTATTGGGGTTGGCACAAATAATTTCATAGAGCAGCCTGCATGGACTGTTAGAGATCGCATTTGGAAATAAGACCAGGTGTGCCAGTAGTTGCATGCAGATGGGCAGGAGTAGGTCTTTTAGCTTATCTCCTGATACAACTCTTAAACCATCAGACAAGCTTCCAGTGTTGGCAGCGACTTGTCTCTTTGCCTCCTCTTCTGCCTCTGTTTCTGAAAGACAGTTGCATGTCACTTGGCACTGCCTTGGCCTTTGGAGGCTTTGTGAGGCTATGAAGATGTGACTTCACCCCTGCCCTGCTCTCAGGGCTTGTGCCAATGGCAGGGCTTAGAAGCACTTGTTGTGCAATGCTAATATATGGTAGGGTAAGACCCCTGGGCAGGACTTTGCAGTGTGCACGCTTGTGTGTGTTTGTAAATATTTTGTTGGAAATACACTGTGGAAGAAGAGTGAGAGAAGGGGTGAGATCCTGTGCTTGGGATTCCCGCTTGCCTTGGGAGGCAGGGAGGGTGTTGCTGTAGGGGCAGGTGTGTGCATGCCTATGCAGGTGGCGGCACTGGTAGGAGAAGTGTGAGCTGCAGGCAGAGATGGAGGTGGTCTTTGGTTAAAGGTTGTGTGCTGCGAGCAAATGAAGCTGAATGAGGTCGTGTTGGTGCCTGGGGAGAGGGTGTTGGGGGGCGGGGGTCAGGGTGGAAGGCAGTGACGTACTGGCTGGATAACATCACCTTTCAGCAGCTGTTACAGCAAAGCTTGCTGGGGGTGCTGCCTTTTGTCTGTGCCAGGACACAGCTCTGGATGACTATTCAAGACAGCAGTCCCAGTATTTATGAAGGACTGACACCTTGTCTTCAATATGTAGGAAAAGGGTGATTTTTTTTCTTTAAAAAAATACATTTCATTTGGGTGAAATATACCCAAAACTGAAGTACCTTTATTTTTCCCCGGTCTCTGATTTGAAGCACTACGTTTGTCAGTCACCCTAAAGTAACTCCCCTCCCTGTACATGCACACACCCCCTTTCTGGGCCTGAAGGCCAGGCCCTGCTCTCCAGAAGCGAATAGGTGATATACTGCATGGTGGTCCAGCCGTCTACCATCTGCCGGTATCCATCCAGCAGGTACCTGAGTGGGCAGAGCCTTCGCTTGAAAGGACATCTCTACTTGACTCGCAGCTTAGTCTCTTCATGCGTGGAAATCTGGGATGGCAGCAAGACCGCAGCCCTGCTCTGCTGCCTGCAGAGCCTTTGGGGATGTGAAAGGCTTGTGCTGCAGGACTGCGTGGTTGCAAGCAGGTGGGGTTTGTGCTCTGGAGAAGGGGAAAGAAAATGGCTCATACATGATGAACTCTGGGCTATTGAGTTAGTATTTGTCTGGTACACTTGAGGGCAAAGTTGTAAGAAACGGATGGTGTCAGGATGCCTGACTGATACAAGCAGAGTTGGATTGAGGCACACAGAAAAGACTTGAAGTGAGCTGTTAATCAGTAACAAACTGAGTCATCCTGCAACAGCTTGCAATGCCAAGTAGAGATGTACACAGTATAAAAGGAAGGAATGTGCACCAGTGTGTGTATTCCAAGTAGGGAAGGACTTGCCCTTACTTCTACACTCAAAAAAGGGCATTTTATTGCTTTTGAGAAGGAGCAATGGGGTTTAGTAGGAAATGTGTTCCTATGCATTTTGTTCTCTGTCTGGTTCTTCAGATCTGATAGCATTGGTGTGAAAGGCTCAGTAATCACCCAGAGGATAGTTGTGTAATTCCTGCTTACCCTGTCTGGGTGCTGGCCACCGGCATTCCTGACCCAGCCTGTCTTCATCTTCAGGGTCCTCTGGCCAACCTCTTCCAGGTTACCTGTCCAAAGAAGGGCTTGAAGTCAGTCAGTTCATCAGAGAGGACCTTGTACACAGGAACCGATTAACCTACAATGGTGTATCCTACAGTGGAGGATTTCTGCTTTAAAAAGAAAAAAAACAAAACAAACAGTATTCCCATTGTTTGCCCAGAGCAAAATCTGGTATGTTTGAGAAAGTATCTGGTCCTTGACATCTCCATTCTTTTGCTGTTGGCTCTGAATTGCACACCTGAGACTGAACTGCAGGTGTCTTCAGATTCAAACCAAGTAAAACATTCTTGCTTCTCAGATTTCAATGAAGTTTGCATGCTGTGGTAAGGCCAGAAACTATAATCCTTTTTTTCAGGGGAAAATACGTGGCTGAGATTGGTGGATGGGTAGAAAGAAAAGCAGTTTCAGGATGGGGACAAAGGGATGAAAAATCGATGTGAGAAAACACAGCTGGCTAGGCTGCACATCTGCTGTGCATTCAACATGCACTCTGTGTGCCCAGGAGGTGATAACACAGTAAAAAAAAAAAAAACCTTTCCATTGCCTGTGTTTTTCCAGTCGGCCTTTTGCCCACTTGTACCCATGCAGTGTGAAAAGGTTGTCTTGGTGCTCCCATTTTGCCCTGGGTAGAAGCAGGTAGTGAAGAGAAATAGTGCTGGGAGCTTTTAAATATAACTAGAAAAGGGTGATGAGATTACAGCTACTTTGGGTGTTGCACAAGTTTATAGCTTGTCCGGCCTAATAAAAAATCCCAGAATATTAATTTAAATAACTCCATGCTTTGTGTCCTAGCTAAAATGAGGGATATCACAGTCATAGAGTGAGAAGGATGAAAGTTGTTTGGATTATTGAGTCTTTGTGCTTGCAGGTGGATTTGTTCTTAAAAGTTTTAATGATTGTGATGTCCTTTTGGCACTCCAAAAAGCTGCAGGTGTTTCAGATGATACTTGACTTATGGCTGTATCTGCCTACTGCCAGCCAGGAGTTTTAACTCTTGCTGTTGGGACTTCTCTTGTTTGTATTGTGATAGTACTAACAGAGCAGCCTTGCCAGGCAAACAAACTATTGCTGGTCACAGAAGGCTTGAGATCCTCAGTGTTGAAGTGTGCTGAAATCTCTCTTTGTGGGGTCCATTGGTGTTTTTCCATTATTCCTTCTGTCTGACTCATCTCTTGTCTTAGTGCTATTTCCAAAGAGCTTTTTATAGCCTTTCAGCCAGGTTAACTGAGCACCTAAGACAACAGAGTCCTGCTTCCTTAGCTTTAAAGTGCTTTAGCTGCCTGTGTCTTAAACTGGCATGTCCCCTGCAATCTGCATTCTGGTCCTGCCCTTACAGCAAGACACTTATACCCTGTTGCAACTTACTCGGAGACAGTTTATTTCAGGGAAACTTGTTCACCTAAGAGATGATGTGAGGACTCTTCCTCATGTAACGTCATCCTTTTGAAAGCACCTATGCCTGTGGTGTGCTGGCCTCTCATCAAAATTGCTGTGCAACGTTAAGTTGGTGCTCTGAAAATTAACCAGGCTTAAAATAATGTAGGCAAGAGTGATGCTGCTTTTCTTTCATCTTTTTTCGCTACTGATAGCGAAAATGTTACAAACTGATCTTGTGAGATGATTGCATCTCTTTTAGCGGAATTTTTTCAGAACGAATCAAGCCTCTTTCTTAAAATGCTATCAGGTGCCTGTTCCTAGATAAGCAGGTACTTTGCAGCTAGAAGCTTTGCAGTGCCTGGGTGAGGAGGAATTAATTAGCAGCTTTCTGGCTAGCTGGTGTCCTCTTTCACTCTTCTCAGATTGCAAAGGGTAAGGATGAGGAGAAAAAAACTCATCTGATGATCTCTTTCTCATGGCTTGATGCTGGCCACCCTGAAGCTATTTATGCCAAGCATGCTGAGTGGGGTTCAGTTTAAATTTTCACCGGCTGTTCTCATGGAGCCCAGGGCCTCTGCAGAGCAGGGCAGTTGCCGTTGCCTCCTCGCCTGTCCACGTTGCTCCCTTCCCCTGGACCGGTCCCTGTCTGTCACTCTGCTGAGAGGTGCTGGGGGAGGAGGGCACGGCCACTTCGGTATGAAGGGCGAGAACGAGCATTGTCACTGCAGGCTGCAGGTTTGCTTGTGCTCATCAGGATTCACCAAGGATTTACTGTGATGTGGCTCAAGGGGAAAAAACCCCAACACCTTTCCCCCAAACCCTCCCTCTCTCTGCCTAGCACTTCACTGTCAGAGCAAGAAGTAGCCTTTCTCTCGGCTTCGTTTTGTTCATTAACCATTGGTCTAAGAAAGCTGTCTTTTATTTGTTACTGTTTTGATAGGGTATGGGTATTTGTTGAGAATAAAACATGGAAGTAAATCTGTAAACTTTTTTCCAACTGCATAGCAAAAATGAAATTTCTGAAACCAACTTTAGAAGAACAACTTTTCACTTGTGGTTGTGTAGAAGCTGTTTTGTGGCAGTCTTAGAGTGTGTATATAGATCTCCCCTTCCCCCCCCTCCCCCCCGAAACTTGTTGGTCCTATTGTTACAGAAGGCTTTTGTTGATAGTACAGATATATTAGCATTGTAGCACAACACATACAAGCTGCTACTCTTGACCCCTGAGGCTTCTGTGGAAGGTCACAATGGAGAGGCTGGAATTCCTGCGTTAATCACGCTGAAGCAGAATATCCATGCTGGTTTTCCCAAAAGATTAGCAGAATGATACCACATTGCTTTGAAATGTGATCTCAGAGCATCTACCTCTTGAGGACAGTTTCTTTCATGTTTAACATATGCATGGATTTTGTGTATTTTTAAACCATGTAATTATTACTCATTGGAATAAAATGTGAATGATAGTTTATCACACTGGTGATCTGCTACTGCTTTTGTCTCACCAGAAGCTTTCAGTGCTCTCCTGTTGACTAGCAGTGAAGAGGAAGACTGTTTCCCTGGTTTTGTGAAGGGAATGTTTTGAGGTAACTAAGCTGCACCTATTATGCAGTTGCTGAAATGTACAGTAAGGTACAGCTTCTCTACAGGTTCGAAAAATAAAGAAATACATAAAAAAAATGCCTAGTGCTTAGGCTTGATAGCTGCAATTCTGCAGGCATCTTTGCAGTCTAAGCTGAAGGCGCTGACATTGCTGTTCTAGGACTTTGGGGAAAGCGTCCCAGAGAGAACTGTGAGCCTTTCCCTCCTTATAGCTTGGCTCACATGGCAAGTAGCTCCTTGGCTCCAATCCAGCCATGCTGTGAAATGTGGTACCAAAGTATCTGCTGCATTGTGAGCAACTGGTTTATTAATTATGGGCCCTGGCATGGTCAACACTGCTGGGAGCTTTTGTAGATGCCCATGTTTTGTACAGTGCCTGTGTTTTTCTCTGTGCTCTCAATCTGCAGTGGTGTCAGAGTACACCAGGATGACTTGGCATTGTCTTAGGTTCTGGATGCTCAGTGCACTTCCAAACTGGACTGCACCTCCAGGGAAAAAGATGAACACACCTGATTCTCACTGCTGTTTACCCCCGGAGCAGTCTAGTCTCCAACCCTTCTGGAAACAGTCTCTTATTAATGATACAAGGCACTTTCTTTCTTTCTCTCAGAAGTTAAGCACCGATAAGGAGGGTTGGAAAACTTGTTTATGCACCTGAATTTCTCCTCCTCCCTTTTCCCCCAAACCTTTGTGTATGTATAGGCAAGCTATAGGTTACAACACTTTTTTGGATGGAAGCCCTCTATAATATTGTTTTCTTTCTGTCACTGTTGATGAAACAGTGTCACGAAGACACTCACTGCAGGGCAGAGGGGGAGGTGTTCGCAATTCTGGTGGGTACTCCAGATGTTTATGTAATGTGCCTAAGCTTGCAGTGGAATACAAAATATTTGTAAAAGGCCCCCAGGTCTGTCCATGGATAAGCTATTTGTCTAGGTTTTCTGAACAAAGCAGGAGAATGAGCTTAACTGACAAGCCCTAATTAGCTCTGTGTTCTAACAACTCTTTCCCAGGAGAATGACTTGTGGAAGGTTGTTATCAAACCACTCCTAAATTGGAATCTTAAAACTATAGTGTTGACTTTTCCCTTCTCTTGTGTTTACTGGAAAACCAAATACTAAAAAAGACTTGAGAAATTCCTGCTCTTACCTAGTGGCAATTAAATGATTGCAACCAGGATTTGATGCAAACTCAGATCTTTTGCTCTGTAGCAGTTTCTCTGCTGAAATGCACATCAATTTTCCTCTCTTTTCACCACAAACCACTTTTGTTTGACTTAAAGCATTTTCATTACATAGTTCAGACATTTTGAATAGATACTTTAGGTAAGGCTTAAGAGGGTTGCTCTGTCGTCTTTTAATTGATTTTTAGGTTATATGGAAGAGGGAGAGAAACTTCAAAATAAAGCTGCTCGCCGTTTTCAGAAGCGTGTAATAAAGTATGCAGGGTTCAACCTCTGAATAAACCACTATCTGCAAAAGCAGGTTTAAAACTAACAAAAAAAATTCTCCAGCAAGTTCTGCTTATATTGTCTTAACTTGACACTGACCAATTTTCATATCTTTAGATTTCAGATACATGTGGAAAAAATTTGCTCTTAAGTTTTTACTTTCTTTCTGTGTCATCATTGTGGCAACTCGTGTTCCCTGACACACATGGTTATCCTGTGTAAAGGGTAAACAGATCTTGGAAACTGCAAAATATGACTTACATATATCGAGAGGTACTTCACTATATGCATTGCTACCGTCTTCAAAGGTTTTGGAAGTATCTAATGAAGGGGAAGAGATGGAGGGAGCTGGGCTGCTTGAAGTACAAACCAGAAGAATTATTCTAGAATTATTCATGTGTCTCTGCTGGAACAGTGTTCCAGATGTGCGCATTGTCCCTAGTACATGGGGAATTAGCTGAAATAAATACTGTGTATTCCACATCTATTTGTTGCAAGCACCAGGAATGAAATGGGCTGAATCAAGAATGCTGGAAGTGTTTCATTGTGGAAAGGGGATGGGCAAGTTAGTGGCCCAAAAAAGCAACATGTGGATGTTGGTATCAAAATAAGTTGAGGGGCAACTGGGATCACAGCAGCTATAGATGTTGCTGCATCTCACTTGATCAGGAGTGTGGCTAGGTCTTGAGTTTGAGGAATAGGAGAACTTAATGTAACAGGAGAAGACTGTAGTTAGACACGTGTGCACAGTTGTTCTGTCTTTGGGAACTGCATTTTCTCCCTGTTAAGAAAAAATTGCATTTTCTGTTGTGTTGTAGCCTTAAAAGTTCAGAAAGTGTTGTGTATTTTGTTAGGCTCTGGCTGTGAATATTGTCTTCTGGTTATGCCACCCGAAACTCAAAAGGTGAGTGCTGTTTTCCTTGAAGGGAAGAGAAGGCTACATACAGATGGCACTCTGTATTCTTGGTGTGAAGGGGATATTGCCATAAGCGTAAGCAGCTCTGATGTGAGCTGTGGTTGCCAGTGCAGCTAGGAGCAAGCATGGTCTCTTCTCTTCATCCACCTGCCCCGTTTGTCCTTCGGTGGCGTTTTCATCCCAACCAGCCCTATGGATGGTCTGCTTTTGCTAGAGGTCCTTGGTCTGACAGAGGCATGTGGTTGTGCTGAAGAGCAGGCAGGCACTGCACAGGTGTGTAAGAGAGGTGTTACCGTGCAGGAACGGGTGGATGATTAGTGACAGGTTGCGGCTGGTGCCCTGGCAGACGTCCTCAGAAGTGCTGCATGAATGGGTGCAATGGGTGCATGGGGTCAGAGGAGAACAAAGTGACGCTATGTTGTCAGCGGTGGGGAAGAAAGCTGAAAATCCCTGGTGTAGCCCACTGTTGTCTTGGCTTTGAGCTGGCAGCACTGTCATTGTGTCTTTGTAACATATGCACAGCTTAAGTCCAAAGAAAATTTCTCCTGCCCTAAAAAATTTTGTTCTCTCGGGGCCTCATGAAAAATCTTAACTGATGGTTTGGACATAATCTAAGCCTGGAGTGTCAGTGTGACTTTTCCATTCATATTTGTTCACGGATGAAAGAATGTGTGGCAAATACCCAGCGTAATTATGCATGTTTCTAATGTTTCAGCTTGTATAATACCGCCCACCTTCCCAGAGAGGTCAAGTTACTGTTTCAGGCGCTGCAGTTCAGTGATGTACGGTGTGGTAGAGAGAAACGGTGGACTAACAGCCCTGTAAGTTTAGTCTTTTTTTTTTTTCGCTTTTTCATGAAATAGTGAAACCTGATCTGGTTTGTGCCACTGAGTAGGTTTTGGTGTTTAATCTAATAGACTATTTAAAATATATCTAAATGGGAGAGTACTCGTGGCTTGAAGTGGTGATTTGTTTCTGAATAGCAGTACTTAACGTCGAGGAAGTATTACCGAGAGCGTGTGTGTGTGTGTGAAATCCCTCCGTCGGTATCTCTTTCTGGTGGACAAACTGTTTGCAAACTGCTGCAACAACCCGGATAGTTGCACACAAATCAAAGTCTGCTAGGCAGAAGCCATGGCGGGACGACGATTAAGTTGGCGATTTTTCATCCGCAGTGACCCTGAGTACCCGCAAGCACACTGAGCCTTCACGCTGACATGATAAAGCAGTGTTGCAAAGCTTGCGCTGGCTTTTTCATCTGCTTTTCCCCTCTGTCCTCTCCCTCCCCCGTCTTCTGGTGGCTGCGCTTGCAAATGAGAGGCTGCAGCTTTTCAGGCGGAATCGGCTGAGGTCGCTTTGCTCTGTGACCTTCCTGTTTTATGGACTCTGTGTGTAAAGTGGATTTTTGCAATTTTATGTTATTCTTTTGGCTGTTTGAGGGAAAAATATGTTGAAGAACACACAGTTCACATGAGTGCTTTCCCCCAGTCTAGTTTCAGAGGTTGGGTTGTTAGATTACAACCTTAATGTCTGTGAGCTGGAGCCTGAAAATCCAGTGTTTAGTGTGTGTGTATATATTAGTCTGTGTGTGTGTATGTATGTAGTACTATTATTGTAATGACAGTCTCCCTACCTATCTTTTGGCAGAAGGGACAGGGATATTGCCATTTGTGTATGCCGCCTTCTGTGGAGTTTCTAATCTGTGCCATTGCTGAATATGCTAGCCGTGATAACAGTTTCAACAGAGAAGAACATCCTGACCAGCACTGCATGTCTCACACCTGTCCTCCCCTTGCTAGTCTTTCTAGCTTATGCTAGGACCACCTAATCTCTTGCTCCATTTCTGAGGGAGACAGACAAATGTCTTAGAGTGATAGGGCTTGAAATGAAACTGGGGAAAGCCATTCTCTTAAGAGCTAGCAGTGGGACTCTGGAGAATAATGTGTCCTTTCCTTTGGAGGCCACATGCTTGTTTGCTTAATTTTCCTGGTCACTGAATCCCTGGAAATGCTCATTTTTTGCTACCACCCCGTGTCCAAAATGAATCACCATGTCTAGAACATGGTGTTCTTGAAGGTGTAAGGACGTACAGTGGTTATTCTGGATTAGCTTGCTTCACAGGAGGTAAATTCAGAATGACTTTATTTTTAGCTTTTCTTGTACAAGTCATTGATTCAGAACATCTGATGAGACAGCTGTCATATTTCTTTTTTTCCTTTTGCACAAAGGAAACAGCATTGCCATGACAGTAGTCCTCAGTGATATATGACTATGTTTACACTTTTGAGGAACCCCCTCATAGCCTGCTGTAGTGAGGAGCATACTACCCAATAGCACTGTGCAGCCTGGGGTTCATCAATTCATTGTGTTTTCAAAGCTTTAGGCTGAAAATATGACAGAGACTTATTCTCATCTTGGTTCAATACTGGAAATTTCTCAGAGCTATTACAGGAGTGTGTAGTGGGTGTTGAGGGTCGTTCCCAAACAGTGCTGGATTTTGGAGGCTGGTCTACCATAGTCCTTCCAAAAATCCCATCCGTTAGGAATATAAGCTCTGGAATATCACTAGGGAGATGGTGGTAAGATCTGTTTGAAAATCCCAAAGGCAGCTAGGCACCATGCATATGGAAAGCCTGAGCTGCAAAGCCAAGTGACCTGCTCCGAGGTTTGCCTTGGTGCCAGAGGAGGACGTGAGTCCTGTTGTCTTTTTCCTGCCAGCTCGAAGCCTTGGGATGTGGCCTGTCCCGAAGTAAGGAGAGCTTCAGCCTCCAAGCCTAGATACAGAAATAGATATGTGAGGGGTATGGATTCCCTGAGATGCAGGTTCTTGGCGTGGTTCTGGAGCATATCAACTGCCTATTTCGTTGTTGTTAGCTATAGCTGTGTTGCACCCATGAAGATATGTAGTGATGCTTGACAGCTGGGCAATGTTTTCATTTTCTGTGAGCATGGGGAAATAGCACAAAGAAAGATCAGAGTTTTTATGGAGGTCTGCTTTTGTCACTTGAAATCCAGCAGTTAAGAAGTTTTAAGGTCCATCAAGGTTACTAGTGTTTCTGAGCTGCTGTTTCTGGAGATAATGGCAATCAGCTCTGTATCTTTAACTTAATTTTGATGGTTAAGATTACTTAGTGAAGTGTCTTCTTCCTTTTAAAAGCTGGCAGGCTCCTTTCCCTCCCTTTCTCTGCTTGCCCAGCTCAGATGGGACCAGAGGAGTAAGCAGGTGGCTCTCATCAGGAGCAGCCTGTGTCTCCGTGCCTGTGTCCACAGGCAGGTGAGAGGCCATCTGACCTAGGAACCAGGCAAGCAAATGTTGCAAGCAACACGAAGTGTTTTATGGTCCCTTCCAGTTTCGTCCTCCACCTTCCCAGTTCCTTTTCATTCCAAGACAGAAAGTATCACCTTCGTAGCCTTTCCTAATCTCTGCTCTCCTTAAGGAAGCAAGCACAGATTTATCATATGTGTTGTTGCTTGTCAGAAGTGTTTCATGATACGGTAATATGAACAAGCAAAGGATGTAACTGAATAAAGGATGTAGTACAGGATATAACTGGAGTATTGAGAAAGGTTAAATGAAGATGATCTGTAGCTGAGATCAGTTTTCCTTCTTTCTTGAACCACTTTTAGGTAACTTCACACCAGTGCTTCAGTTGTGACATCCCCTTCTCCCTCCATTCCTTGCCTAACGACAAATATCTCAACTAAACTGGCCTTGTAAAGCCCATCCTACTTTAGAGCCCTAGGAAATGCATTATGTTTTTAAATCTGGGCTGAGTCTTGGTAGCTAGTCTTGCAGACAGAGAACAAAGTATTAGATCTGCCTGCAGAAGGGGACATGTGAAAAAGAAGGGAAAAAATCCCCACATATAAAACTTGGGTGCACTAATGACTTAACCTCCTCTTACTCTCTGGACATGAGTCCCTATATATGGGTGATGAAGTCCATGAGCAGTGATTTCCCTGCAGATGGGATAAAAAGAAGCACTGCGTGAGCTCTGGTGCTGTCAGTGAAGCTTCATCTGTGGCAGCAGCCTCAGTTGTTAGAATGTATATTTGTGCTGGTTCTTTTCAGAAGTTTGCCCATGTCTGGTTAAAGCTCCAACTGCCGTCTGCCAGCTGAAGATCTCCATTGCAGTGGTGGCTGTGTCACAGCACTGTTTGTCCTGCCAAGCAAAGATCTCCATTCAGAAAGCCTATGGTGAACTCCACAGTTTGTATAAGGAAGGTACTGGAGGGGAGGGAGTGGGACATGCATCTGGCCTCTGAGGGTACAGTGAATGGTGAGTCAATCTCACCTGACTTGACAGCTAAAGGTGTTAAGATTCAGCATATCTGTTTGTATGGTTTGCTGGGTTTTACTGTTTTGTCACAATCTTGACCAGTTTTTGTTGGTTGGAGACTGAAGCGTTTACCTAGATTGTCACTTTTACTGTGTACAATTCACAAACACTCAGCCCTTGGGTCAAAAAAACCCAGACCCCTAAATGTTTTGAAGGAGACAGCCTTTTATTAGTCAGTCTCGACTCACATGTGCACCAGATGCCTGTGAAAAAAGTCTTACTGTTTTTGAAAGCGATTGGGTAGCAAATGTGTCTTTTATGACACCTTTCCATTTTCCATGAGCTGACGTACTTTGGGTCTAAGTGTGAGAACTGCTGCTTTAACACCTACTTACCAAATGCAATTTAATTTCTTGTAAATTAATGATTATGCTTGTTAGAGTGGTGTAGGATTTGTATTCATCCGTGCTGGACCTGGCAGACTTATTTGAGTACTTGTCCACTGTGATGAGAACATGAAAGGCTCAAGAGGGTTTTGATGCTGCTTATTCGATGTGGTTTCTCCCTGTCTCAAAGCAGTGCACTTTATACTAGACTAACAGCTGTCCCTGTGCTTTTGCTACAAGAAACAGCTTACTTGTTGAAACTGGTCACCGGTTTCTGAGCGCTGTAGTACAAACCCTGGACCAAGGTGAAGCCGCCCTTTCTCGCGCTGTGACCTCTGCCTGTGCAAAGGGACTGAAATGTGAGAAGCAGCCTTGCCTGCCAGGTTCTAGCTGAGCTGGTGTATCCCATTTACCAGCAATGTGAGTCCCCTCACTGAAGTAACTCATGCATAAATTCATGGGGCTGTGCTTTGCAGGAGGTCTGCATTTCTTGAGAGAGGCCATACGAACAGGATTGTCTTGGAAGTGCCTCATTTTTAGATGTGGATTGTTGGGGAGGAGGAAGAAGGGACTGGACAGGGGCCGTTCAGGCTCTGTAATTGCCTGTTCTGCTTGGCAGTAAAACACTTTTCCCTGACTTTGGCTTGTTTGTGTGCCACAGTGAATGACCCTTCTGTGTCTTTCCATCCTGTGTTGTGGGGCAGGCTACGAGGCTATGTTCTGTTGCAGGTTGTATTGTATGTCAGGTGTTCTCCTTCCCTCTTGCTCTCTGGCTGCTCGAAAAACAGTTCCTATTGGGACAGGCACATCAAGCTAGTGCCGAGTACATTATTCCTTATGGCATGTGTTTTAACAAGTCACAAGAAGCTCAAAGTCCATTTGCAGTACGTGAAGAGCTGGTCTCTGTACCAAGAGGTGGCATCAGGTACAGCAGATAAGGTGTTCTGGCTTTAGCCCAAGACTTGTTTTATCACCAGAATGTTGAAAGGAAAGTTGCTTTGGCAACAATTTAACTTTTTTTAATGTGCTAACAACCCCACCTTTATCTGCTGTTTAGAACCTACTAACTCATGAACATTTACACTAGCACTACAGGGTCTCTCCTTGCTCTGTTTTGAGACCAGCTAAGAAATTAAAATGTTGTGGGGTGAATTGCTGCAGGTGGTTGGCAGACAATCACCATTATCATTACACATAGCTCCTCTGAGATGCTGTCCTGGACCTTCTCTGCTGGGGCCAAGGAGACTGTCCATAGATACATCCTCTCATGTTCCTCCTCCTAACAGCCTAGGATCCTCAGTAATACCAGTCGATTATTTTACTCTTTGTTAAGAATTAGTGCAATGTACAGCTCTGTATTGTCTGCTGTAGATCACAGGCTTAAATAAAAAAGAGCTGTATGACAGCTGCTGAGAGGAAGCACCCCTCCATGGGGGGTTCATCTGTGGTGTAAGGCTTCTTTCATGTGAAAGAGACCGCTTGGGGGGTGTGTGTGTGACCGAATGGCATGATACATCGGCATGGGGAGATTCCTGAGGCAGCAGTTGTAGTCATGTTACTGTGGCACCCTGCCCAGATTAATTAGTGGCTCTGCAGGGTTAATTAGCATGGTGCTTTGTGCCATGCAGACATAGCCTTAGTTATTTCCTTTAGCAATTGTGAGAACTTATGCCAGTGAGGTGTACCAAGATTGAATATTGCTTTTGACTACTTAAAGGCTTTCTGTCCAAAAATTTAGAACGTATTCACCAGGAAATAGTGTCTTTACCACTGGAAATGTTGCCTTCAAATTAAAATTTATTTTAAAATAGTGTCTCCTTCCCAGCAAGAATGTAACTAGTGGTGCTATGCAGTGCATCTTTAACTGACTTTGAAGTGTTTGACGCAACATCTGAGGCATATCTCAGTAAGTTATCCAGGCATGTCCTTGACGTTGAGGGGGCTGGTGTTTTTTCAGACCAGACCAGCATAAATTCCTCTTTAGATAAGCGAATCTGGCTGCTGGAGGGAGGTGCGTATGTTGGAGGAGTGTGTGGGAGGAGGTGTTGAACAATATTAAAATGGAAAAGGGGAGAAGATGGAATACGTATGTTACCCGCCTGTGGAGAACTTGTCAAGCTAGAGTACGCTGTGAAGTACGTGGACTTCCCGTGAAAAATTGGTGAAACCATGTTTTTGGAAATTTAAGAAATACCTGTTGCATAGCAAGCTTTGTTGAAATGTAAAATGTTATCAAGGTTAAAGCTTCCAGTAAAAATTACAACTTTATCAGCAAACGTGCTCCCTTTGTATATGTAATATCTCTGTTTAACTGTTTTACTACGTTTTTCATTTCTGCTTTTCTTTGCTTCTACTTAGCGCTCTGTGCTAATCACTGAGTCAGTTTTCTGCCTGGGAATGAATTTAGATTGCCATTTGCGAGGCAGTTTAGAAGAACAATTACTTTTTGATATGAGATACATAAATCCATTTTATCCAGATTCAAATTTTGCTTATAGTATTACATATATTTTTTTAAATGCCCATTGTATCAGAATGTTTTCTGATGTTTGGTGTTTTTGTTAATACCTGTTAGGTGTGGTTTGTTCTCTCCTTAGGGGGAAAAGATGGGTGTGCAGCATAATGTTTTTTGTTTTGGTTGGGCTTGGATGTGTAGGAGTCAGATGATTGTGTATGCATGTATGCTGTGATTTGTTTGGGGTAAAAAGCAAAACTGAAGCATTCTTTCCATCTGGTGTGGAAAATGGTAAGGCATGTGATAAATCTTAGCTCCCGAAGGATTTCTGACTTTCGTTCAGTCCTCTTTGAGAAAGAAGAGGAACTCCCACAAAGTTGTCACTGGTTCATCTTGGAGCTCAAGCCATGTCCTAGTCCTGGCCTTTGGTGTTGCACAGTTACTGTGCTCTCAAACTGATCTGGATCAGGTGTGGGCATAAACACTCCCTTCAGCTGAATTACACAGAGTACCTGGTATAGAGTTTATGCTAGCTGTGGGACAACGTGTGAAGGTGCAATCTGTTGAAGCAAAATTAACCCATGAGAAATACCTGAATGATCTTGACACTATGTCATGGGGACGCAGCATGCTGGGTATGGTATTAGGAGTTTGAAAGTCAGTTTTGTTGTGTCATTGAACAGCGGTAAAGGATGTGTAACTATCGACTGAACAACTTGAAGATAAAGGCTGAAGTCTTGAAATATTTAGAATTTTTACAGGAAACTGCTGTAACACTTTATACAGAAGTGTAGAGCAGGAGGTTATACAGAAATACAATGATTGTTGTACTTCCTATTATCTGTGAATATATAGCTCCAAGGATATAATTAGTTTTCTATCATCTCAAGTTTCCTAATGCGTTACAGTTTTTAATATTATGTCAATGGGGATATTTGTAATCATCTTGGAATTCACTCCCATTGAAATGTAAGAGAAGCATTTTAAGGGTATATGAATACCTAAGATGCAGTGTAAACAAGTTCATATTTTACATAAATAGCTGAAAGTGTAACTAAACGTATTGGGGAAGTGTTAGAGGGGGAAGAAATTGACTTCTATTTCCTTGGGGTAACTTAAGAGCACTGAATACTATTTTAAAGCTCACCTAAGCTTGGGGCTTTTGGATTTCTAGTTTTGTAACAGATGTTACATTTATGGTTTATCTTTCCACAGTGTAAGGACTCCCACTTAATCCCTCCTCCAACAGACAAACCTTTGTAGTTTCCCTTCAAATACTACTTGTTATTTTAGTTTATGAAGACAATTAACCCTCAGGAGGCCGTTTTAGGAATTTGTAAACAGTGTAGGATTAGAACAATATATATGTGTAGGGACATTGGTCTGTGACATGTTTTCAGTGCCAGTTTGTTTATTCATTTATAATAAAAACTCTTTAATTCTTACCTGGTATGATTCCCTTGTACTCCATGTACTAATGTACTTAATGTACTACATTAAGCTCACACCTCTGTGGTTTTACAGACTGGGACAATGATCACCATGTGTTTTCATACCAAAGCTTTAGGGAAGTACTTAATTAAAACCTGGATGACAAGAAGTATCTTTTCCCTGAAAATAATCTTCAAAACTCTCTTCAGTAACCATGCTAGATATAGATAAATTGTTCTGCCATCCCATCCCTCCATAGCTGTCAAATGTCCGAGCAGCATCGTTGTGCAACTATTCAACATCAGCACAGCCTCAGGGTGCAGCTGACTTGGACTGTACCTGCGAGTGGTTGTGAGGCAGGTTGTCTTGGTGCAAGGAATGGTGTCTCTTTATGCGTGCGCCTGGGGTTTTGGGAAGTTTGCTCGTTTGGGAGATTAAACATGCCAAATGAGTTGGAAAATAAGTGTCTAAACCTTAGTGACAGAATATCTTAGCTGAATTGCTGTGGAGGAAAAGACCAGTCTTACGTGCCGTAGTGGTGCAGGCATGAACATAGCTGCAGTTGGAGTGTCTTTGCTCAGTAAGGGTTGAGAGTATGTGTGAGTCCTTGCAAGATGAGAATTTTTAAAAAAAGCCTGTTGAGGGAAATGAGACAAACCAGTCTGTAGATGTCTCTCCTTTTACTGCAGTCTATAAAATACTTCCATGTGTCTTTCATGTACACCAACATCCTGGCTTATATAGTGCTACTACTTAGCTCACATGGGCTTCTACTGCATTTCCCAGTTCAAACTAATACCAGGTTACCTTTCCTTAAACACTTACTGTTGTGTTTCTGTAACTGGCATGGCTGGTGTATCCTGACATGCCTGGAGCTTTGTTTCTGTGCATTCACATGGACTGTTGTTTGAAGAAAGATGATTCAAATTGGGAAGGCAGTGCAGGGTGACATGCCTATTGCAAGATGCCTGCTTTCTTTCCAGGGTGCTGTAACCAAAATATTCCTTGTGCGTTTCACCGTGGAAGCAAAAAATGACTTAACCTTTCATATTTGTGATTGTTGTATTTCATTATTGTTTGCAATTTCATTATTGTTTAGCACCATGGCTTTAGCAGGCTTTAGATATAAAACATATCACGTTTTAAGCATGTGATATATTGCCCAGCATGTACAATGTCTAATTGGTGCTTTTTGTTTCTCTTCTTGTAGGATGACTCAGGTTCCTGAATGTGCTGTCAAATGCTGAAGTGTTGAACTCACTGAATCCTCCGCATTATTTCTGATGTTTAAAAAGGCCTGAAGGAAAGTAGAGGACTGGTGCTTCTGTCACAAAGTTTTAAGGTAAGATGTGACTTCTTTTGCAGGGGGCAGAGGGAAGAGGATAGACATGGTCCCACAGACTGTCCCAGCCCCACCCCGTGCTCTGTAATAAACCATACTGACATGAAGTCTTAGACTGGACCCGACTATCAGTGTTTGTTCATTATGACTAAATTCACTGACTTTAAGGTAGAAATTGATGCAATAAAGAAACAACTTGGTTTCTTTTCCTAAATCACCAATTCTACACTCTTAAGTGCTTGTGTACCTTTCCATTAGAATGCCTTAGTCCTTCATCTATGGATTAATAATGTTTTAGTAGTAAAAACATTTAGTCTTCAGTCCCTATGGGGTGTCAGGCTGAGAAATTCTTCACCAGGAAAAATATGGGTAAGAAGCTAAACGCAGCTGTAGCTGGAGAAGTGACCATTCTGCTTTGACTAGAGCTGCTGCTGCTGTTGTTTTCATTAATTAATTAATTACCCATATTTTGTACCCATCTTTTGGATTCGTAGCTGGATTGTCTGCCGCACTGTAGTGCTGCTGCTGCTTTTTCTCAGCAGCACAGTAGACCAGCGACAGACCAGACCAACAGAGAGTATGTTTGTGCAATGCCCAGTGCACAGCATGGTCATCTCTCGCTGCAGAGTCCTTTCAGTGACCAGGGGCTGGGTGTAAGCACTCTGGAGGGACAGGGCTATATAGAAATGTTGCTGTGCAAAGATACAAATCAGGTTAAGAGCAACACCAAAGAGAAGGCCTGAATTAAATCTGTAATAAAAGAAATCCAGATGGGTAATCCCTGTGTAAAGGCTCTCTTTGCTACTGACTCCTGGATTCCCTCTGGTTTGACAGCTGCTGTTTGAAGTGGCAGCTGACTCCTATTTTTATTTACTTCTGTTGACTGTCACTTCCCACCTTGTTATGTGCACTGCAATGTGCTGCAGGTTCAGCACAGAGAGATAAGACACACCTAAAACTGAACTCATCTCTTGAAGAGTAGAGACTTAGTCTCTTGGCCTTTCCGACTTTTTAGGGTAGCTCACTGCAGATGCAGGGGCACCAGCCGTTTTCCCAAACTGCGAAACTCAGTAGGTGTGGAAGAGCAGATCTCCTGCCTTTCTTCATTACTCTCTGAACTTGCCATTTAGATGGGGTGTGTGCATGTGTGTACGTGCATGCACCCAGACTCCACTGACTCTCCCTTCAGCTCTCTTGCGCAAAACTCAGTTCAGAGAGGGGGCAGAGGGTGCTGCAATGCACCTGTGGCAAGCTGTTGTGACCGGGAAGCCTGCCTGCGCTTCCACTGCAGACCTCACGCCAGCACATTTCAAACTGGCACTGGGTTCTTGCTCATAGAGCAGTGCCTGTTCCTCCTTGCAGGATGCTGTTCTTCACTTGGGTGTACCAGGGATTTTGCTCTTCTGGAGCTCCTTCTTTTCACCAGGAAAAGCATCTGTAGGTGAGTTTTGTTTTTTCTGGTGGCAAAGTGCTTTGTACAGGAGTTGGGAGAAAGCAGCCATAACTGCTTCTGGGCCCTGAGGCAGGGCAGGGAGGAGGAATGCTTAGGAAGGGCTAAATAAGGAAATTTATTATCACTGTGACTAGGCTTGTCCCAGTTCCTGTGTGGCTGTGTGCCACAGCCACGTCCTGGCTGTAGAAGTGTGCACCCTCAGCCAAACATGGGCTTCTAAGTGAAGGAAATGTGGATATATGCATAGAGGGCCTCTCAGGTTGCCCTTGCAGGTCCCCAAACCTGGCTGCCTGGTGCACTGCAGCAGGTGTCAGTAAACTAGTGTAGTCACAGCCTGGATGTCCGGTGTGCTGCATGGATGGCTGTGCAAGGTGCAGGCTGGGAGAAGAGGTGAGGAGGCTGTAAGGAAACACATGCAGACAGAGAGAAAGAGTATGATTGCAGAAAGGCTGGAAAACCCAGAGCAGACTTCTATCTGCTGTCAGGGAGCCAAAGTAGCAATGATTGACTGCCTGGCGGCTCCTCAGAAAGCACGGGAGCACCACGGACAGTCGCTAAGAAATGGACAGTAAAGGCAGCTCCTGTGTCAGCTCTCGTCACAAGGCTATGGCTATGGAGAGGAGTAGGATGAAGAGATGGGCTTCTCAGATGCTCTGAATTTAAGTACCCCTCATGTTATATACATACATACTTGTCGTCTTTGCATATCCTTACACTGAGTGGCATAGCAAACTGTCCCGCTGTACATTTAAGTAGTGTTGGGTTGTAACGCTGTGTTACAGAGGACAGGAAAGTACAGGCATTAGTGGCAATAGCCATCATTGTAGAGAGGTACTACAAATTAAATGTTGGTACGCTAGGGCTACTAATTTAGCAAGCCTTTGGAGAAGTGGGCTCAATTTCTCTTCATAAAATAGTGTTTGAAGATCATGTGTGCCCATGATTGCATGTAACACAGTAACATTTCATTGTGCTCAAGGCATTTTGCATTTGTACAGATAACTGCTACTTTGAAATACTAACATGACCACTTCAGTGCTTTTTGCCTCTAAGTCACAAAGCCAGCATCCCCCTGGAGTGACATGCTCAACAGAGAGGGCCTGAGAGCATTTTATATGTCTCTGAACTTCACCAAATGTGATCCCTGTGCAGGTCATTAAAGCAGTGTGCTTCTAATTGGATCACAGACTTTGGCAATGTGAGATGAGCAACAGACTTATTAAAATTAACTTCCATTTATAAAGCCATGATTGCTTCAGTGGGTTTGTCTGGGGTTTCTCACAGCTGTGTCCTTTAGCCTTAATTTAGCCAAGGGTTTTACTGCAATATCATCAGACTTCAAAACAGCAGTTTCGCTTTTCACAGCAGAAACTCAACCTGTTAAATGGAAAAAAAAAAAAAACCCAGCCAACCCTCTGAAGAAAACCTTGCACTTCTGGCAGGTTAAAATACAAATACCCAGCAGCTGCTTTCTTTAGCTAAGTCTTAAGCTGTAGGTTTTTTGGACTTCTGTTTATCTCAAAAATCTTAAAAAAGATTTTATAAAAAACATGACTAGATCTCAGTACAACTTCATCTGGGACAGTTTCTGCCTGTAGGAGAGAGCAGAGAGATTCTGCTTTCACAGGGGCAAAGCAGCTTCACCAAAGGCTGGGGGTTGGTTGCCCTGGCACAGCAATGTAGTGAGAAGATTTAGTCAAGTCTGGCTCTTCACTTTCTGAATTTTCTGGGCTTGTTGGAGCAGTTAAATCAGAGTTTTAAACACGGATTAGTTGGCTTCAGAGGTCCATGAGATACTTGCATCTGCAAAGGGGATCTGACTTTTGAGGAAGCATGCCTATTGTAAGTGAAGTTAAATTTTGCTATACAGTAGTATACACCTTAACTAGAAAATTAAAGGTGTCCGCAAATCCAAATACTACTGATCAGAGTTGATTTTTTTCTCTCCACACCTGCACAATAAATGCAGTCATGTTTTTTATTTGGCCTGATATTTCCACTTGCCCAATTTACAGCAGATGTGGCTTAAGTCCTGCTCTTTCATCCTTACTGCTCTTAGTTGTGGTTGTGCTTAAATACACCACAAAGCCATCAAGCTGCCCAGCCATGCTGTGCTACATCCTCCACCTTTCCACATTGTACGAAAGTAGTTTTTCCAGGCAGGGATGTCATCTTGTCATGCCAGTTACCAGACAGACCTGGAGGGTCCCACCTGGAGTGGTGCTCTGGTTATAAAAAGGCTGTCACAAACCTCATACTTGCCAATATTTTTTAGAGGGAAGCTGGGCAGTGTGACTAAAAGAAACAGCAGTATTGTTTCTGCAAAAAGTAAATTTGTTTTTCTGCAAAAAGTAAGTCTGCAATGTGACCCAAACCCACCTCCTGGTGGTGCTGCCATCCATGTTGTGGCTGGTTACACCTGACTCCACACCTGAAACCAAGTTAGCGAGGACCCAGGTGGAGGACCCAGGTGACACATTGACCACTGCCAGAGCAGAGCCTGGGTACAACTGTTGGATGCACAGACATCTGCATCCTTTTGCTGCTGGTGGCCAGCTCATGGACTCCAAGTTCCTTGATGCTTTCTTATGTTTCAGGCATTCAAGTGCTGGGACGGCTGTGGTAGGAAGAGGTAGGACTGATCGAAAGCAACCAACTTGTGCCATACCATCTCTTGGTTAATTTGGCCTGTGGAAGGGACCTCTCACTTGTTTACTGGTGCCATGAACATTGCTGAGGCGATTTCAGTACAATAACTAGTTCTTTATCTTGATGAAAGCCTTATGTGTGCTTTTCTGATTTATGTGATTTGTGAAGGATTAAAAAATAAGTCTATTAATCTTTGGAGCTACCTAAATGTAAACAAACCCCATCAAAACCATCTTTGGTTTTTAGCTCTTTTGCTGTCAGAACCTGACCTGTTCAGCACTTCCCAGGATTTTCTGAGACTAACAATCAATTTCTAGTATAGAAAATAAATTCTCTTGCTTCATGTTTTAATCTTAATAAATTCAGGGTTTTGAGTTGTTGCATGTATATTTTTTTCCCTTTTTGCTATTTCTCTACGTGTAAGGCACAAGAGTAACTCATCTCTCCTTCTGCTAAATGTACTTTTACTTTTTCAAAGGAGATGCTTTGTCCACTAGGAACTGTGGCTCAGCATGCTAATAAAACACACTTTATGCCTTTAAAATGTTTATTCAAAGTGGCCTGGCTGGCTTACAGTATCTGTGTGGGTGGACTGTCCTTGAATTTTGTAGACTTAATTTAGAACTACACAATACCCAGTGATGGAAAATGGCTATAAATTGTCTGTGCGCAGCCATGCATTATTGATAAAGGGTAGAATAAGCTCTACAATTTCTTTATTTGATGATGTTAGTGCAACAGCTGGCTGATTTGTTAAGACTTTTTTCCCCTATTGGCAGTAAAATATTTCTTCATTTTGAGGTCTGAATTTCCTCCTGAATTTTGATTTGTGTGGGGGTGAAAACTTGCTTTTTCTCCAGTGCTACTAAATCTAATGGAAATGTTCCCACGGAGTAGAAACAAGCTTCATTTCTGGGACAGCTAAGCAAACAGTAAGTTTGACTGTATGCAGAAGACAGGACTTCTTTTAATTGTCACAAATATTTAGAAATGGAAAATGGAGCATAAAGTGTCATAGTACATTTAGGAAAAAAAAAACCCTTTAATGTACATGATTTGGCACATGCTTAGAGAAAATGCTTTACAGTGAGTTAGGTGTGCTTTGTAATTTCAGTGTTCCTTCAAAGTTTATGAAAAAAGTCTCAACAGTCTTAAATCTGTCATGCTTTTTTTCCTGTTGACACTTATGATAAGTAGAGAGTCTACTGAATATAATTTGCATATAAAACTGTGCTGTAAACTAAACAGTTCTTTCCCTATAGTTGAACAAAGGTATAATGAGCTGCTCAACACACTGGAAATTAATAAAGAAGTAAAAAAAAAAACCAAACTTGCCAGAAAAACTATCAAAGGCTTAGTCTTCCCAACAAATCTCCAACACTGAAACTTACTTTTAAGCTATGATTTCTGGAATGGTAGCTTCCCACAAGTTGTTATTCTAATATGGCAGAGGGAATGTACAATTTGTGGCAAGCAAATGTTGTATTTGAGTATGGAATTGTTTTTCTCTTATGTGTGTGTATACATATGCTTTGGTAGAAGCATTCCAGACCTCTACAGATTTTTTTTTTTCCCCCTTTGTAAAAGTATTAGGGTAGTAAAAAGTATGAACATAGTTGATCTTCATGAGCTATACTGATGTTTATAGTGGTTTCCTCTATTCCATGGAGAATTGCTGTGTATTAGTTTAGCTTTCTATATATATACAGGCTTTTAAGGTAAGAAGTCATTAAGTAATGAAATAATTAAACTGGTTGTGTAGTTTCAATCAGGAGGCAGGTAAAACTAATGGGGAAAGGACTAACATGATTGACAGGAGCTTGCTGGAGATTTACATTGAGAATAACTCATTCTTCAAAACTTTCATTTTCTGATGGAAATTGTGGGGTAAATCAAATACAGTGGCTATGAATGATGAAAATGCAAAAGTTATGAATTCTTACTGACTTTGTAAATCTCTAACTCCTTCACTGCTAATATAAAATAACTTACCTTAAAGGGGTCTTGGGGCTGTGAGGATTTAAATGAAAGCTTCAACATCTTGAAGACTATTTTGATACTCAAGATCATGAATTTTGTGGCTTGCTTTATGCATAGAAATCTGTTGTGGAAGGGGAACAGGAGGTTTTCCATAGGTCATCCGATAGGTCTGTGATAATTCACTTGACTGATCAAAGTGGCAAATTTCCCAGTAGTTTAAATGTTTATGCAATTCAGACGTTAAACGGGCAACTAAAAATTCTGTGCTAGTTGAAGAGGATACCTTTGATTTGATCTTACAGAAAGTACAAACAATTGGACATTGACATGCCGTGATTTTGTTTTTGGAGCAAGTGTGGAGCTGTTTGTTTTCATACAGAAGGACGGCCTTCAGCCATATTACTACAATTCCAGCTTTGTTACAACCTTCTCCTATTCAGACAGTTTTGGAGTGTGAGTGTGTAATTTTTTCTGAAACAAGTATACTTCAGTAGTGAAATACAATTTTGAAAATTCCTTGTTCCTGGTGTTTGTTTTAATGAGCATCTTTCACTGGCGTTGTTAGTGGCTACTGTAATGAGACACTGTAAGATAAGGAAACATCATGAAGTACAGTGGGGATGGATTCTCCTTCTCTGCATCTGCGCACTCTCTGCAGGCAGCGCATGGGTGAAGTTACTCTGACCTCTTCGTTTACCCCCCTGGAAGTCAATCAGAAGTAGTCCAACAAACACAAAAGAGCTTTAATGCAATTTGACATTTCTTAATTTCTTCATACTAACAAAATACGCCTTAGTCTAGAAAGGTCAAGTGACTTGCAGAAAGTTACCTAGGTTAGAAATCTACTGTGCAAGTGACCTGAGTGTTGCTTGTTACCATCCCAAATTCTTTACCCTTGGGAAAGCAATTGAGTCCTTTAGAGTGGGATGGATGAGGTGGTAGGAGATCACCTTCATGTGACTGATCTTTGCAGACCATGCTCAAAATACAAGGACAGCTGCAGCAAAATCTTTTTCTTATCCCCTGTAAGTATGGCTTTTAAAAATATGAGGAAAAGAAATGGAACAAAATTAGTGTTTGATTGTAATCCCATACAGCCAGTGCAGGTGTTGCAGGAATGGCATGATGCAAAAGGACCTGAAAGTAGTTGATAAAAAAAAAATTTTTTTTAGTTTTCCCAGGGGAAAACGCAGAGAGATTTTTCCTAGCAGTCAGTATAAAAGCAAAGCGGTAGAGGAGCAGTGAGGCAGGTGGCCTTGGCTTGTGAACAAAAGTTATCTGACAACCTTCCATTACTTTTAAGGTGGTATTTGCAGTTTCTTTTCAACTGTGTCAAAATATGATGTTAAATTTATTTTCTCCCAGTATAGGAATTAAGGGGTGTGTGTGTGGGACATCCTTCAATTATTTTTGAAAGGTGCTGCCTAAAATATTCTCTTTTTGAAAGCATAGGGCAGGAAGGTAAAACGTGTGTGGTTGCATCCATCCCCACCCAGGTGTAACGCCAAGTGCTTTGTCTTTGACAAGTTGCAGCATGCCCTATTACAGGGGAAAGAAAACTCCTGTTCTTTCCGTTCTCCCTTCTTTTGGTATAAAAAGATGTATAAAACTTGTTTGGGTGGGACAAACGTCGGCAGCCTCTTCCAGGTTTGATCAGTGCTGCACAAACTGTCTTGGTTATAACGCAGATGCCTTGTGCTCTGATCACCTCACCGTTGAAATCTGCAGCGTGGCAGCCCGTTGCCACACAGCCAGGCAAAGCTTTGGGTGCGATTAGTGCTTATTGCAGAACATAGTTCAGCCCGTCTGTAGTACCAACACTGGTTCTGCCGGCTAGGTTGCCGGACACGCTCATCCTGTGCATCACAGGGACATCATCATGGACAAAATCTTTTTTCTTCTCCTTTCTGTTACAGTATATTGCCCTCCACTAATTTGAAAGAGATGGGGAGGATAATGAATTACATGCTGATTTTAGCAAATTGCCGTGATAACAATGCTGTTATTTGCTCTGAGGGGTTCTGCAGTGGCAGAAACTGATTCTTAATGAGACCATCTAATTGATTCACTAGATACTTAGCCCAAACTAACTTTCAGCTGTAAAAGTAATGAATTTTATGCAAAACTTGCTTTAAGTAGAGCTATGTCCTTGCCTAATGTCTGTAACCACGATAACTAATCGTGTTTTGTCCTTCTAGAGGCCTCTATTGATTATCTTTCCACAACGAAGTTGGCAGGTCCTTTCTTTTCTGCAGAGTACAGAGCACTTTTTAACCCTGCTTCTCCCAACAACCATTTTGGCTGGCAACTCTCATGCAGTTTCCATGAAATGTGGTGTGCCAAGGCATGTTACCCATCTGCTATGTATAGCACATATAGCCTCAGGGTGCTTTCCTGTTCTCCTCCTCTTCCCCCTTTCCTCCTCCCTTTCAGGCTGCTCTTTATGAGGTGCTCAGGGATGGCTGCACAGATTTTCCCAGTATGCATCAATGCAAACATGGCTAAGCTGTATGCAGTATAAACAAACATGGTTAGAAATGGCAGAAGAATTGCTGGGTAGGTAGAAACTGAGCTATGTTGTTTGGGAAAATGGTTGTGCCGCTGACTAATTACAAAATAATTGAATAAGGAGTTGTGTTGCCTCACTGCAAGCTTTAAGTATCTGAAACATGATCTGGTTTTTAGTGCTGAAGTTTGCTTTGAAATGGAAAATGGAGTAAATAAGGTTTGGATCCAGCATGATCCTAAGCTGTTCTTCCTCCTTCTAGTTTAACCCAGGATATTCTTGTGCACCTGGAATACTGTGCTATAAAAATGCAGAATTTTGTTTATATTGTTTTGTTTGTATTGTTTTATTTATCTTGTGCTAGACAAACTGTATTCCTGAAAGCTTTCTGTCGTGTGCCTATGGGAAAGGCAATGCTGGCAGGGGAGGTTAAAAAATACTCAGTAGGCTGGAGAACTCCATTTTAAGGGGACATCATGAATCATAGGGCTTAATGTGTCTTATACCCAAGGAATTTCTCCCCCCAATAGTTTTGAGGTAAGTACAACTTTTAAGGAGTTACCACCTTGAGATGGAGCCTGTGGTTTACTTTGGAGTGAAATCACAAGTGATTTCAGCAGGTTTTGTTCCAGCTTTCTCTGCTTTCTTTGCCTTGGCCTCAAGTGTTTTGAATATGTTTTGCTGCCTTGCTTCTGTGCAGAGGCAACTGATGAGGGACTGCAGCTGCCTCAGTAGAGATGCATCAGCAATGGTAAGTTATCTTCCCTGATAAAGAAGGATGCAAGGGAAAGATGCACGCTGTTGCTTCCCAAAGATCAGCATGAAGGTTCAATGCTAACAATGTCACGAGCGTGCGAGACAGATTTAGGCACAGGCATTTAGGAGTTGTTATAGCTGAATGTAGCTGTCAGTCCTCGGGGTGTAAAAGGAAAATTTGTCACTGATTTTGCTGAAAGGCTTAATAGCTACTGTGCTTGAAACATTCCTCAAAAACCTCAAAGTTAATTCTCTGAGAGGTAAACAGGTAATGTTGCATTTTTGATTTTCTGAACCAGTTTTTAAACTTCAGAATAACTTTAAAAGGGTCGGTGGAAAATACATTTTCAGAGTTGCTGGAATGTGTCCATGATTCCCAAAGGGTAAAAGAGTTCCCATGCCAAATTCAAAAGAGTGGCAAGACATCTCGTTTTAAATCTGTTCTTAGCGAAGGATGGATTATTGCTTGTTCTGGCCAAATTAAAAATTGTAGGGAAGAAGGAAAGTATCTTCTGCCAGGTTACCCTTCATTTGTGAGGGGTAAGTAATACTACCATCCCAAACTTGTTTCTCTGTCACATCACTTCAAGTTAACTGCTCCCTTCATTTTTCTCCAAATTCTGTAGTATAAAATTAAGTACCAACTTCCCTCTGCTTTAAAGCAGGGGAAAAAAAAAAAGGTGTATTTCAGCGGGATTCTTGGTGTTTTAAAGAGAAATAGAGAAGCTAGGAGACTGCCTTTCAAAGTCAGTAATTGATGGGATTTCTATTCAGGGAGGAGTTTGGCTTGTTTAGTGTAATTTTGCAGCAGAAATATGCATCTCATTATTTTGTGTCTATATTTATTTAACTTTTGGCAGTGCATTTTAAGGTGCCTGTAAAATTCCTTTTAGTCGTGGCTGGGATCAGAGTAAGCAGGTAAACATAGGTTTAAATGCATAATAATGTGGCTTGGCAGAGGTTGGTTAACTGGGCTTGGCTTTTAATTGAAAATGCATAGGAATAAGAATCAGTAATTCATTTAAAATTGAAATCTCCTTCTGGACAGCACAGGCAATTTTTCTTTATGTCAAAAAGGAGGGGTTACTGAGGATTGTGTCCTTTGCTAGGTATCTGAAACAATTTATGATCTATCAGTGGTCACTGAGTAATTGTTTGAACTGTATTGGGAATAGGTTTTCTCTTTAGATACCTAGGAAAAAAGTGTTCAGAAGTTCAAAGAATTTTGAAGGCAAAGGAGTCTTACAGACACGAGAACTTGGGGATGTGCATGGGCAATGAACTGTGGTCTGAAGGAGTTCAGAGAGGAAAAGGAGCTTTCTTCTGCTGGTTCACTCTGCAGCCTTGAGCACCTCTTCTGTGTCAGGTTTGCCCCTCAGAAGAGCAGCATCTGCTTAACTCATGGTAGCCCAGCATTAGCTGTGGTGCTAACCTGCCTGCACAGCGTTTTTTGAACACATAAAGTGACTTAAATATTAATTATGTAAAGATTTGTGCATGTGCTTTAGAGATAGGTAATTGTATTTTTTTAATTTTGAGATTGCTAATATATTGAACAACAAAACCTCTAAAGCCCAAATTTGGAAAGGAATATCATAAGCATTATTTCAGCTGTAAAGAGCTTCAGAGGTTGACTTTCATGCTTCCTTTTGTGTACGTGATTAAGGGTTGCCTAATACAGTACTACAAAATCTCCTATTCTTGGGTAGGGCACTTCTGAAAAGGCTCTCTGAGAGTGATCGTACAGATACTTCATTTAAGTCAGATACGAGCTGACGACAGCAGTTGTTATCCAGAGACTCTGCACTCTGAACCTTTGTCTCCAAATGCATGTGCCCTTCATATAGGAGTAATGAATATAAAGGCAGGACCACATAAAAAGACAGCGTGAGAGCCTGTAAAAAGAGAAGACAGGTGTGAAGGAAGGATATGTAGGAGATAACAGGACTTCAGAGAAGACAGCAAGCCACAATACTGTTCCACTTGTGAAGGCTTTTTTGGTGCAGTGTAAGGCTTGTGATGGTGTATGGATCATAGTGGAAAAACAGTCTTCTGGGAACCTTGGGGATAACTTTCTATTTTTTCCTTACAGGACTTGAAATAGAAGATTGAACACACTGGGTATCTCAGCAGTAACTAACTTCTAAAGAGACTGAGAATAAAGAGGTTAAAGATCTGAAAGATAAAAATCTATGTAGCATTTTAATCCCAATAAACATGAAATAGGTCATAGTCCATTAATCTCCCATTCCGGTAATTTGGGGGGGGGAAACAAAATCAGCAGTAGTTCCCAGTGGTGCAGTATCCCTCTGTGCTTAGGGGGCGACTTCCCCACTTCCTCCCACATTTCTCTAAAGGTTTATTTAATGGGTTTTTTCCCTGCCCCTTGCTCTGTGGAACAATTCTCAGACAAAGCGGGGGAAACATTTATTTTTTTTTTTTTACTGAGAAAGTATGCAGTTCACCATAAGTTTAAAAAAAAAAAAAAAGCAAAACTGCGATGACCTTGTCTTTCGTATGAGTTACTAGCAGTGGGGAAGATACCTCCTCAGACAGGGAATGGCTGTCTCTGATCAGGCCGAGGAGGAATTGAAAAAAAGTGTTTAAAATTATGAAAGCTATTCAATTTGTCACCAGTTTGTAAATCCCAAATGTAAATTATGAGAGTTTCTTTGTAGTAATGATGTGATTAAAAATAGTTTATAGTAGGGAATGTGTTGATAGTTAATCTGTACAGCCTACAGCTGTTTTTGTCTTTGTAAAGCTCAATAAATACAGTGGTTGGACAAGAGGAATGAATAACTTTGGAAAAGCAAAAAGCTTCATTGAGAATACCAGAACTTTGCAGTAGATTTTACTTGTTGTTTTGCTGCAGATGGCTCCTGCCTCCTCATGAGAGAATTTAGGTTTTAAAAAAAAAAGGGGGGGAGGGGGGAGTAAAAGATTTTCTATGTTCCATAATTTTTTCTTGTTTTCTCTGTATATTCTATAATCTCTCAGTCTTCCTTTTATTTTCTCCACTGAGTGCTTTGGAAAGGCCTTCTGATTCAGTAATTGTATTTTATCACTAATATTGCTGCAGCATGGTATTTTGCCAGTGTTCCCTGTAGAGCAGTGGGAAGTGGTGTCTGTAAAGTGCATTAACAAATGAGTTAAAGGAGCTGTCATTCACAGAGCTGTATTAGTACCCTATCTCTCTTAGTACACTGTATCACAAAACAAGTACAGGAAAGCAATAGATGCAGATTTTAAGCAGTCACCTGGCATTAGCATTCAGTAAAATTTTTGCTACGTTGGTCATGTGTGGAGTTGTCCCCCTACAGCTTCGTGCCGAGTGTTAACTGAGCGCCTTCAGCCATGTGTGCTGCAACGATGGGGGAGCACCCATCTCCGAGGTCAGCCTTGGTTATGAGCTTTTCAGTGGGTAGGGGGGTGAGTGATCTCGGGTGACAGTACCTTAGCAGATGGCCAGTGATTCATGATTCTTCCAAGGCTGTTTCGTGTTCTCGAACTTATTAATGAGGCCTAACAGTTCTATATCCTACCCTACTGACAACCTTGTAGTTGCCAAGGTTATAAAACATAACTTTCTTTAGCACTGGATTTAAAAACTAGAATGGCCTTGCTTTCCCTGTAAATATTTAGCATATGTTTAGAGTCATGTTTTTGGACAGAGTCAGTATTGCTGTTACTGAGTGCAGGATTTTGCTGCAGGAGACACATGTTTATGTTGCACTGTGGTTTTGCAAGGAGCAGATCGGGGGGGGGGGCGAGTGTCACAGGAAGAGGGGAATACTAGAAAAAAATGTTCTTTATGGAAAACAGAGAAGGCAGGCGTGTGTGTGAATTCTGCACACAGCAGGCTGTCCTTCAGCAGGTTATTCTTCAGCTGGAGAAGTTTCCTGGTCTGGGTCAAGGCTGGACAGTTGTGCCCTGGAGAGACAAGGAGGGCAGGAGAAATGCATGGTTCAGAAAGCGAGCAACACTAATTCAGTGTGCTGCTCAGCAGAGAACTAACCTGACAAAAGAAGGATTTCTACTGTGTTAGTGAAATGAATCAATTGAGTAAGACTCAGAGGGAGAACCTGGGTAAGGAATAGGACAGAACTGCATGGCAATGGTAATTTATCGTAATTGTTTTCTGTTTTGACATTCACTGTTTTGTTCTTCACACAGAGGAATTCAGGGAAACGCTGCATGCTGGGTTTCAGTGTGCAGTTGCAAAAGTCAGTTTAATTCTTAGGCAATGGAGAGTGAAATGTAAAATTTTCACTTTCATTTTATGAGGCAATAGTTGTTCATGCTTCAGTCCATAAACATAGTCTCTTGGAGAGAAGACCTTCAGGTGTGTCCAAGATAATGGGTTCGTTCTTTTGTTCATTTGTTGTAACCAGTAAAAGCTGTTTTCATCTGACTACTGTTAATCTTGGGCACCTGTGACCTTTCCTCCTGTGTGATCAGGAGAAGTTAAATCCCTGCAGAGGTTTTTGAGGCATTTCTGTCTGGTGTACTAATAGCTATTAATACACTCTAAGTCTGATTGCTTTCCCTCTTTGTTCTTGACTCTAACACTGTGCATATAAAAATGCACAGAGGGCACAGAAAGAAAATCAACTTTTTGCCAGCAAACTATTGGTATGCTTTTGTCGCTGAATCTGTGTGAGTCTGTTTTCAGAAGTGGTAAATTGTTGTGGAATTCAGGAAATTTGAGGTCACAGTTCCTGAAGTCACGAACCCCGTGACAGCTCGGCAGGAGCCAGCGGTTATCCTATGTCTACTGTAGAAAGAAGAGTATTTCGAGGCTAGGACTTGCGCTCGGGGTGGATGTAGCAGACAGTGTCCATTAGGTGGCTCTCGGTTATGGTACATATATTTTTAAACTACATGCAGGCTAACTTTAAAAGGCATTAGCTGTGTTTGTGTCCTGTCATGCAGTTAGAACAAATCAAGAGGCCATAAATACAGGCTTTCTCAAAAGCTGGCAGCTTTTGGTATCCTGAACAGCTCTGCAAATACTGCCCTATCTCTGCTTGCTTCTGTTGTTTATAAACTGTTCTCTGTTGCAGGCTCTACAAGTGAGATAAAATGGTTGGAGACAGCATTACTGTCTGTTACAAGGCACTGGAAAATGATTATGCTGTTTCATTATGAAAAATGTCCTTTTCATAAAAAGCTGAAAAGGTAACGAAAGCACAAATGGGGGTTATGACTTCTTACTAAGTGGAGCAAGGCTGCTGCAAAATTCAAGTTGCTTTCTTGTTTGCTCTTTAAATTAAAATCTGGTACAGAAATGAGGAAGCCCTGTTCAAAGCAGCAGGTGATATTAATGCCTTTGAATGTGCAGACATGCTGGAGCAACCATTGAGTGGACTAATCTGTCCCTTTCCGTTCCTTGGGCAATTAATCCTGGAGAATAATGATTACAATTCAAATACGTGATAATTACCACATGCACGGTTACATGCTTTGTCCATGATGGTTAGGCTGATTTTTAGATGCTGTCCTCCATGCAAAGCAGACGCTGCTGAAACTGCCTGCCACAACGCTGTGGGTACTGCCACAGGTGCTGCTCTGAATATTTGTGGAAGAGGGGAATAAGATCAAGGCTGTGTGTGATAGTCCCCCGCTCCCTGAGGCTGCAGCAATACGGCACTGCCACAGGCTTTATTTCTATGTCTTACAGATCTCTCCACAGATTGGATATCTGTGGGAGCCCAAGGAGAAGCCTTGGAAGCGTTGACTTGCCTTGACCATGCTTTGCAAGCAGGACAAACAAACCTTTTGGGGGGACAGTGGAGGGATGAAGGGCACAAGTTTCCTGCTGGTTTCTCGCTGTCACCTTGAGAGCAGGCACACGGAAGAGTGGGTGGGACATCTGGCTGGTGAAGAGGCGTACCCTGTTTGTGTCTCGTGGATTTAATTTGGATTAAACCTTCCCCAGAGAGTGTAGCTCCGTGACCTCCCAGCGTGCCAGCACACCAGCCCATCTGCCTGCCTGCATGTGAGCTGGGTTGGGGGACTAAAAGGGAATAAAACCAGCACTACAGGAGAAAAAAAACGCAACGTTTTCTAGCTGTTCATCTGTCTGATCAGCTTACAGTGAGGCACCCAGGGAGCAGGCGGATCCGGGCAGAGTGGTGGGGTTGGAAAGACCTCTCCTTTTAACAGCCAGTGGTGAGATCAGCTGAGGTGTGTTGCAGGACTCCTGGGGGAGTGTTAAGGACTGCTGCTGGGGGACTTCTTGCTGTCTGCTCTGCTCTCCTGCTTTGTCCAGGGAGCAGAGATGGTGGTTTTCCTAGCAACTCACATGCCTGCGTACAGGCCACACTTCTTGAAGGAAGAAGTCTCAGAGGAAATGGGGACCTTTTTCCTTTTCAGTCATTTGTATCAAATGTCTTTTTGAAGGCAAGTAGGGCTGCTGGCTTGGGTTTCTGTAAGGGAGGAGATAAGCTTTAGAGAAACCGAGATCCTGAGAGTCGCGTATCAGTGGCCAAGTGGCGACAAACTACAAGAACGGTATTATTTATTGTCGGGTTTTATGCCTTACCAAGAGACAGTATGCAGACAAACTTAACTGGTGTTTTTACTTCAGCAAACATACAAATTTTATACCGGATCTGGTATACATAATTCCCCATGTGTCTTCTGTGACAGTACATACACATGCACATTCTGTGTAGCACTGCCAAAATGGTTTAATTTCTGAAAGGCAGCTTGTGTACTCTGTCCTTATTCGATATGCTACATAGGATACATGGAAGTATAATAAGAGTTTGCTGTACAGCTTCAGTCCTTGCAGTTTAGTAATCAACAACTGTTCCAGTGGTGGGATGTTCTTTTGTTATGAGAATTTAGTGTTAATCCCAACAGTGTTATACTTCATGCTTGAGAGCATTTTCATAAATCTTTGTTACAAGCCTGTCACCAGATGCATATAATGTATGAAGGAAACAGAAGACCTCAGGCTCACAGTCATCATGGGAAAATTAGTCTAAACTCTGTCTCAGCAGGAAAGACAATTTGGCGGCTTTAATGTTCTTGGGTAAGTTGAAACTCATGGTTTCTTCTGTGTTTACTGCAGACGTTGTCCTTAATGAAGAGAATTATTGTGGCAGTGCTGTTCTAGGTTTTAGATGACAGCAATGACAGGTATCAGAAATCTCCTTGCACTGGGTTTTTTTTGTATTAGGCTTTGCATATATTTGTGTGTCCCAAGTTTTGAGTAATGAGATTAAAAGTTGCATCCAAGCAGTGCCTCCAAGTGTGTATATTGGCTTTTTTATGAATTCTGTCAGTCTTTCTATTGTCTCCTGGTATTTATGCATAAAAGCACAACTTGCTTCCAAAATAGTCACAAGTCTTCAAACTTGGCTATAAGGTTTCAGAAGCATGGTTCACTTCACGCTGAAAGCACTAAAGGCAGTGATATGTAGCGGGACACTTCTCAGGGCTTCTGAGCCATCCATATCAACACTGCCAAAAATGTTCTTGCTAGGGGAAGCAGGGAGCGCGTGGACCTTGGCATTCATTTATGGACCACAGCCTGGAACTAGAAGGAAGTCAGAGACACGCTGTGGTACTTCCCCTCAGCCCAGCAGCGCCTGAGCGGGTTGGATCCCAGCCTGCTGCTGCAGTCATCCCTGGAGTTACACAAAGCCCTCTCTGGCACAATTGCTCTGTAGCGGAGCCGGTGCCATCATGCGGCTTCAATACCTCTCCTAATTCCTGGTGCCTTCAGAGCTCCAGACAAAGGCATGCCTGGAACAAGCACAACAGCCATTCACTGGTAGGCACTTTGAATGCTGCGTCATTCTTAAGTCCCCTTCAGTGCTTGCCTGCAGAGTAAGTCTGGAAACCCGATGAGAGGAAGTGTGTGGTTTTCTTATCACTGTGTGGTACTTTCTGTTAAGTGCCATGTCTTTATGAACGTAGCAATTCATGGTCCTTCCATAGGGCACCCAGCCTCCTTTGGCTGCAGTGGGGCATACCCTATGCCATTGTGCTCAGCAGCATCCTCTCAATTAGGTGTTACCCCAGGGGTGTTCCACACACCCTTCTTTTCTGTCGCTCTAATGTTTTCCACACCTCCCAGCAGTGTCTCTTTTACAGGGTAGAGTGTCCCTGGTCAGTGTTCCCAAAATATGCTGAATGAGTCTAGGAAAGAAGTACAGCCCCCAAGAAAGATAATCCACATGAACTTATCTATTAGCTGTCAGATGCTCCACAGGACTGCCAGAGTTTTGACCCATGTGGAAATAGGAATGTTCTTAATCTAGTCTGCATTGGATTGTAAAAAAAAAAAAAAGTTAGTATTGCACAGTGTTAATACTGTACAAACAATTCTGCGTTGGCTTCAATATCATATGCAAGAGAATTAGTCTAAGGATTTGGATGTGACTCATTAATCAAAGTCTTCTGCTAGCCTCCCTGTCTCCTAGTACAGAAACCACAAGGGCCAGGCTGTGCAAAGAGGTGAGTAGTTGGGTTTCGTAAGGTTGTACAGTAAGTGCAGTTACTGGAACCCAGATATTTGCCCATGGCATTTGCGACAAGGACACCACTGATGTCGGAGTGAGAATCCCCCGCTGCACATCCGAGTCTGCTGCCTGATGCCCCTCTGCCTGCAAAGTTGAACTGTGTGCAGCTGAACAGCTGCCTCTGGAGCACCTGTGGGAAACTAGCAGCCCTATGTCCCCAAAGGGCTTGTGACAAGTCTCCAGGGAGGGCTGTGCATGACACAGGCTGCAGCACCTCCCTAACCCAGCGGGCTTTTGCTGTGGGGCCATGGGGGTTTCAGTGGATGGAAGGTGATGCAGTTTGGGACTCGTGCTTTACTCCTGCTAAACCTGTATGAACAGTCTTTTAAGAAATACGTTAAAGTCTTTTCTTTTTAAATGTTAGAATATTCTGGGCAGAAAACCACTCCAGAGGCTTGACTTTCCTTTAGGGCTCTGCCCTTCCCTTGACGAAAGTCCTGGTGTGTGCAGTAGGTAGCTCAACAGAGAAGGTGGTGCATGGAGTAATCATCAAGATATACAACTTAAAGTGAGGAAGAAAAGCCAAGAATAAACAAAGCAACCTCCAGAGGTTCCCAGGAGTCTGTAACAGTAGTGAGGGTGAGCAGCCACAGCAGTTTGGCAGCAAGCGCCTCTGTTTTTCTCAAGAGCCAGGCTGCTTTAGGACTAAGCTATCAGGTAATATCTTTGTAAATCTGCATGAGTATGCCCTGAAGGATGTTCTCTCTCTCTGTCTCCCCCACCCCACCCCCCCACCCCCCGTTCAACAGGAAGGCCTCCTTTGCAAACACTGTTTTTCATAACATGCTGTGTGTATAAATAAATCATGCTAATGAGAAAGGTGAGCATATTTTCCTCTCCAAGAAGAACAAATTTTCAGCATAACATGCTGTGGGTGTGAAAAGAACCTTTATTTCCTAGTCAGTGATAATCCCTAGATTTGCTAGGCTTCTCTGAAGAAACGTGTAGCTTATTTAGGCATTCCTTAGCAAAATGCCCTATTTGTAGACGAACAACACCCCCACAAACAAGTTCTGTCTGTGGGCACTCTTGCACAACCTGATGGGGAGAGCTAGTCAAGTATTTCCATGCCTTTGAAATTTAGTTAGCAGTTCTGGATAAGTTTTGGCATGTGTCTGTGGAGATAGGATACAGAGCTTGCGCCTCCCTTGAAACGTTGTTCCAAATAGCTTGGAAATGCCAAGTGTTAATTTTTAAAAAAGAAACCCAGAAAGCCAGCTGTCTGGAAAGCTTTAAGAGAAGTGCAAGCTCGCTAAACTATCCTTAGGCTCTTTCTAGAGTTGCAGAGTTTAGCATGCGTTTGTCCATAAAAAGATGAGGTTGAATACTTAAAAAATAACATAGTCACTTCAAACCACTGCTGTTAATGCTGCTGCTAGTGGAAGAAACGATCTGAAGTGGTGCTTTCTTTCTGTCACTTTATTCTGTTTTACTTATGCAGGTGTAGCTGTACTGGATCAGGTCAAGGTCCACAGGGTTCAGCCTGTTCTCTGGCAGTGACCAGAGAAAAGTGCCCAGGGAACATAACATAAGAACAGGGCTAGCACATAATGCATTCCCAGAATATACCACCAACCTCCAACAATTTGTGGTCCAGAGCTTTCTCAAGCCGCAGGTAGTTTCTTTGTTTGTTTCAATAGCCCTTGGTGGACGAATACGTTGTATTTTTCTTCTATCCAGGGTTTTTTAATATGTGTAGACTTTTAGCACAGTCAACATCCTGTGGCAAGGAGTTTCATGGGTTACTTAGGTTGTGTGAATGCACCTTATTTTTACTTTCTCTTTTTATCCTGCCTGACATCCTCTAATTTTTGCAAACTTGGGAAACATTTGTTCCCTGTTCATAGTTTTCAAGCCACATTTAATATGTCTTTTTATTAATGAAAGTTTCAATTTTCTCTCCGATACGCCAGTAAAAAACCCCCAAATCATATTTTAAAAAATTACTGAAATTCAAATTAAAAAAAAAACCAAACCTGAAAATGGGGGGGTGGTACTTATTTTACAGAATTTCTCCGTCTTGCCCAATCTTGATAGCTGAATACTGGGAAAGATACCTGGTTTTCCTTGCCGTTCCAGAGGCTTGTTGTTAAACTGGTAAAAATATGATCATGGAACTTTTAAATGTATTTCTCTTGTCTTTCATTTTGAAGTCTTTTGAGTATTTCTAGCCCTGAACAAGGAGGAGAAGAGCAGGAATCAAGGAGATCCTGTTCTGTTTGTGCATACGTAGCAGAGATGAGGGGTTTTACATATTTAACAAAGACTTGCTGTGTTTTGGTAGTCGTTGTTTTAGTGTGAGAGAGGAGGAAACATTACTCTCTGCCAGTGAAATTCCTCTCCTTCCTTGTTGCTCAGGTTTGGTCTCTTAATTGCCATGATATCATCAGTGTCGCTACTCATCAGCTCTGCCTTCAGATGGTGAGACCTGAATTGTCCATGTGGTGAGCTGGCCAAGGAGTTGCCAAGTCCTCCTCTCTCCCAGACCAAAAGGCTGTTTCCCTTCCCATCAGCTTTATGGCTGATCAAGTTTTCAGTAGGACTTGTTGGCAGGGTAAAATGTCGCTGAGGAGTCTCCTTGGTACCAAGTGACCTGAGTACTGTCCCTCTGGGTTGTGACCAGGTGGCCACTGATGGGCTGTGACTAGCCTAGACCCAGGTACTGCAGGTGGAGTGGAGCTGTGGGTAAAGGTAATGCCTCCTAAATTCACAGTACCAGCTGACCACTGTGACTTTGAAAAAGGCTGTAACAGATGACCATCATGGCCCCTGGAGCTGGTGCAATAGGTAGTGACTGCTTTCAGGAGGCTACCGCTGTCATCTTACTTACCATGGTGTCTTCCAGACTGGGCCATTAGCCTCCTCCCCCCTTAGTTTTTGCTAAGTTGGGAAAGGTGAGTCTTTTTCTGATTTTTAGATAAAGGCTCAACTGTAGGTGATGGATCTACTCAGTTTTGGACAAAGCTTTTCTGTTGCTGAAGGACAGCGCAAGGGTAGATAGAAGTGACCGCTGCCTTGTCCATATGCAGCAAGGCTTGGTCTGCTGGTCACAAAGGTGACTGGATTTACCAGGCAGCTGTCTGTGCCGTGGACTAGTTTACTTTTCTCTGCAGTGCCATCCACTCCGCTAAAGCTAACTCTTTCCTATTACCAAGCAAAAAAGCTTTGTAATTCCACTTGAAAGAAAGGTGCCAGATTGGGGCATGTCCACTGATTGCTGATCTCGCCTCTCAGGGCTGTTTAGCAACGGAGGTGAGCTAAGTGGCACAGAAAGCAACCGCTTTCCATGGTGTACAAACGTACACAGGCTCCATGGCATCCTCTTCAAGGAGTTTTAGGGCACAACACAGAAAACCTCTAGCAATTGATCAAAATGCAGAGTCTCCTTCAGGCTGTGCCAGTAGCAAAGTATTTCTTCTTTTAAAAAGCTTTAGACTCCACACCTGTATGTCTTTTGTAAATTGGTGGACCTTGTTTCTTTATAATAAAACCAAAGAACTTTCCATTCTCTTCTGCGATGCTGTTGAGAGAGCAAGCATCACTGGATCACTGCTCTCGAGGTCTCCCACCCCAAGGTGGAAAGGAAACTCATGCACAAGACTGGCTCTAAGGAGAGCTGGCTTTTCCTAGCAGGAAGACCACTCTGGTTCCTCTCACAGCGGTGCTGAGCAAAGTAACTGTGTGTGTGTCCTGCCTGAGAGCCATGGGTAGGCAGGCTTATTTGGACACCAGATCTTCTGGTATAATTTTTGGTGACTAATCCAGGGCATAATAAGTAATAAAAATGACAGTGAGCAGGCTGCTGATTTAAGAACTGTTTTTTCACTGTTAGAGGTGTCTTTTTCAGATGCTGTACTGCAGGAGGGTGTTACACTTTGCAAATATTCCTGCTTTTCATCTAGAAAAACTCAAAATGCTAAAAACTAGATGTCTTCAGGGGTTCTGCAGAGGCATTGCTCTACCCCAAGTGAAACACAAACCTCATGGCATATTAACATCATGTAACTTGGGCAGTTAATCAGAGAGATGGGTTTCATTATTTTCCCTTTATGAGTTGGTGGGGGAAGCAGGCAGACTCCTGCAGTGGATAAGTTACAGCATTTACTGGAAGTTTTGATTCCTGCTCTTGGGAGGAGCTGCAGCTCCCCCTCCTCTGGACAGAGGCAGGCCTCCACACTTAACCGTGTAAGTGGGGTACTAAATGTTAGAGACATGAAAATCCCTTGGTTAGGAAACAGCCTGTACTAAAAAGATGCACTTTTTTGGGGCATTAGACAGTGATGCTTGAAACAGCCGGACTCAATACCTAGTTGGCAATATGATTTCCTTACTCATCCTGCTGACCAGAAGGCCAAAAAGCTGGTGTGGACCCGTCAGCATCCCGTGATGACCCCACTGCCAGGGCGTGGGATGCTGAGTGAGTGCCGCATCCCATGGCTCTGCCTTGTCCTTGGCAGGTAGCTGGGGCAGAAACTGGCCCAAGGTCCCGCTCGCTGCCTTGGCTGTTCATTCCTGTCTCTCTGTCCCCTTGGCAGCAGTGGCTCGCAAACCGCTGCGGGAAGCAGCCAAGCCCTAGCACCAAGTTTTTCCATGTAGCAGCTGCGTAACCCTCGTCCTGTGTGGTTTACTTGTGACAGCAACCACAGCCAGCGGTGCTTTGGCTTCAGACATCGCGTAATGATTAGTGTAACACGCAAATAATAATTTTGTCGTAACATCTGCCACCCTCTTGGGGTGAGGCTGTGTGTTTTCCCCGTGGGCTGACACTTGCTGGATGCATTTCATTAGGTTCCCAGACACACCCTGGTTTCTGTATAATTGATGTGCTTATTAACAAGGGAACAGAAAAACCTCTTCTGTTCCCAATACCTGATTTAATAATAAACTCTCATTTCTGTCTGTGAACGTGTCTTTCTTTCCATCCCTCTTCTTACATCTTTGGGTATTGTGGTCTGCAGTTAACAACAGTAGGAGATACCTGTGTTGGCCATTGAAAAGAAAGGAGAGTTTTGTAATTCTTATCCCCTTTTGCTGCTATGTATGGGAGAAACACATTGGCAACCTTCTCCCTTAAAACTTCAGTTTCATCCTACTGTTTTTTAGAAGCTACTCTTTGCACTAGATGGCAGTGTGGATAGTTCTATGGGAAACTTGTTTTATTTGCAAAAACTGTAAGAATGTTGGTAAACAGTATTCAGCATAAAAAGTACTCTGTCGTGATGACAAAAGCACCTTTCACTGCTTGTCCGCCACACATCTGTGTTGAGGAGGAATGGGTATGCCAGGTCTGAAAAGCTTTGGTAGGAGGTGCCATTCTCAGAGTTGTAAATTACTGCATTTTTCTCCTTTTCATTTCCTCCTCTTACATCTCAGAAGAGCTAAAATCCTGCAGGGCTGAGTGTTCATCTACTCACTTTTAAAGACGCATTGCTGCCGTCCTGCATACATAACCCCTGAGGAGGATTCGGCTGAAGGAATAGGGACAATTGCTAAATATTGAGAAGTATGCTAAAATTATTGGCTATGATTACACATTCCTGGCCAAGGGTTAGCAGTGGATAAATAAGTGTATCAAGTGCAGATATCTTGAAGGAACTATCAAAATTAAGCCATAGTTAAGAAAAATGTAGCATCCTTTTACATATAAAAATATTAAGCACAATAGATAAACTTAGTTAAATGACAAGATGCTTGTCCTGTACTGGAGTGTCAACGTGATCCCGGTGAATGCTGGCAATCTTCTATTGAAATTCAGTAGTGCTAGTTTACACTGAAAGAAGTTGAAGGGCAGACCTGAATTGAGACATGGTATCTGAAGTTCCTTTCTGAGTAGACGGTCATGAACCTGTTTGACACTGGAAAAAGTAAAGGTCCGTGTTCTGAGCCATTCATGCCAAAGCATGTCTGTCTGTGAGACGGTGGAGTTTGTGCTCCTACATTTTCTCCTTAGCAAGACCTGCCTACCAGGAGAGAGAAGGGGTTCTCCTGGAAAGGAACCTAAGATAATTAATGACAAATCCACTTGCGTTTTTATTTTGAGTTAGGGAAAAAAGTTGCAATCAAGTGTAAGAAACTGTTTCTAATTATGCACAAGAGGTAGTTTGAGTAGAAAAAGTACCATGCAGGCACCTCTGTGGAAAACTTAATTGTCTTAGATACACAAAAGTGTATTTTCATCAGGTATTTTGTGGTATGTCCTTTAGCTCTTGTACATAACACAAATAAGAAATTAAAATTAGTTATTTGAGACTGATTATCAGGAAGGTTTTAAGGTCAAGTTAATTACGTTGGTAGGAGAGAGAATTAAGCAATTTTTAATTGCAAATAGGCAGCCAGTATCCAGATGCTCTTATGCTGAAGTGACAGTATCTTTCCATGACTTGTGCTGGCTGCATGAGATAAAAGTATAAAGGATAAAATTTAAAAAAAAAACCAGACAATCAACAGAAGGAATAAACTGTGGCTTGCAGACTATGAGACCTGACATCTATTAAGCAAAAGCTAATTAATACATGTAATGTTATGTGTGTCTATATAACAAAAGCTTTCAAATAAAAATGTACCTTGTTTTTATAACAATACTGAGAAGAAAGCAAGCAGGTTTGGGAAAAATAAAATTATTTAATTGAAGTTCTTGACCTGGGCAATGTATTTAATGCAAAAATGTTTTAATCCTTAAGGCCAGTTAAGTAGAAATGAAATGGTCAGAATGCTTAACTAAACAAGCTTAATTTCGCTATTTGCAGGATCCATATTCTTTGCTAGTCTTGTTCAGATGTCTGCTAGTTAACACATTGGGTTGACTTAAATACAATTGAGAGTTTATCCACAAATGTATGCTATTGGAATGAGTAGTTATTTCTCTGTTGCTCATTGCTCTATTTTTTATTAAGTTTCTTAATACTAAGTTTCTTAATCAGGCAGAAATTGCAATGTGACAGGCTGGATTAGATACCTAAATGCAGCTAAAAATTACATTTCTTTCAAGCAAAGAGAGCAAATTGGATGACATTTATTTGCATTCTCTAAGTGATTGAAAGGGGCACTGCTGCTAAATGGCCTGGATTTCAGTGCCTTGAACAAAAATTTACAAAATGCTGGTGCTCTGTCACACAGCTCTGTCCTTGTAGGCAGTGGTTTAAAGTGTAGCTGTGGGAAGGCATGGCAGGCAAGTTAGGAGCACAGACTTTACAAAGGAACTTCTGCAATTGCTCTGTTTTGGCTGTGTAGCAAAGCTAGAGGACTATGTAAATCAATTACCACTTGAATGTGAACCTCTTATCTTTCTACTCCAAGGAACTTTTGCGGTTGGAAAAAGGCCCTCTTGTTGTAAGTAGGAGATAACTGAAAACATAGACAAAGATTAGGCTCTCGCTGAAGGAGCATGTCACATCTAAGCACAGCTTGTGACTGCAGCCTCAGCTAACCTTTCTGGCAATTCTGCAGGCTGCTGGGCAGAGTTGGTACCAGTCTGTGGTACTGCTGGTACCTTCCCGGTTTCTCACCCCCCTGCTTTAGCTCCCCCTTGAATGTGTCTCTGCCACAATTCACAGCCATGCTGAAAGTTGCCGTCCTTCATGCTACTAATAAAATCAGGTTTCCAACCACTTATAAAATGTCTCTTTTTGCTAAACTCTTAAGCTAATTGATGATGTGGTTTAGTCAAAAGTGCAATTCATTCAGCTGTCATCATGAGAAGAGACTGCGTTATTTCTTTTAAATGGCTAGAATTTTGCTTAATTAAACACGGAATAAAACAACCTCTAACCTTACCATCTTGTTTTGAGATAGGTAACGAGGTTAGAGCCACAACGTATTATGTGGTCAGATTAGTGTACATTTATGTAAGTGTCCAGCTGTCCTTCTGAAGTGAATAAGCAGTGACAGATTTCGTAGAAAAAGTTAGGAAAGATATTCTGGGTAAAGAAGTTGCAGTTGGCTTTGTCCGTAAACTGCACAGCAGGTCCAAGTTTAAAAAAAAAAACATGGAGAAAGGATGCTTCAGTTTTCACCTCATACGACCTTCTGTTTTCTCTGCCTGTCTTGTATTGGAAAAGGGTAACAAAGCTAGTATTTTTTACTTCTTCTCCTCCACCTTTTTAAGTAAAAAAAAACAAACCCAAAAAACAACAAAAAACCCCGACACCCTTTCTGCTCTGTTTCTTTTTCGTGATCTCCTCCACCAGTACATTATTTGCACTGTAACCATTATAGGGGAATATTTTTGGAAAACTGGTTCCCTAGGGCTGCTTATTAAGAACCATTCTTATTTGTTTCACACTGCGGTACTAAACAAACAAACAGAAACCTCAACCCCTCCTCCCAAGTCAGAGTGACAGATGACCTTAAAGAGAGCTAGCAGTGCCAATGAAAAGGTTGTGGTCTACCAAAGATAAATGGAAATACATACAAGCTATAATATAAAAGTTACAGAAAATTGGGTAATAACTGGTTTATGTTATGCTGTAACCACTGGGCTGAGCGTGCTTGAAGTCAAGTATATTTCTGTGAGTAAGAGAGGAGGAATTTGTTGACAGGAACAATTGTTAAATGCCAGTGCTTTGACCAGGGGCAAAAGGAAGCTTGATTTGTGCAGCTGTGTCTTGCTGATACGATCTCTCCTGCAGAAGTGAAGCCTCTGTAGGAAAAGATTGGGTTATTCCAAAGAAAACTCTGCCCAGTACTTTCAGCACAGATTTTTAGGAAATTGTCTTGATTCAATACTGTTTGAATTAGTTTGAACTGAGAGGAGCATACAGTTTCCTGAAGGAGTAGCCACAATCCTGGGAAATGAGATTTGTGGTCCTTTTACCTACCTGTTGATTATTCACCATTTTGCAGTAAATAAGATTGATATTACCACCAGTTTTTACACTGCCTTAGTCAGTTTTGCCCTCAATAGTTGAAATTGTGCTGAAAAACTGCTATTTTCCAGGCTGATCAGAGAACAGATATATATGTACGTGTGTGTGTGTGTATATATATATATAAACTCTTATTTTTGTAAGTTTTGAAGCTCAGACTGCTCGGTGGAAAATGGTCACACCTTCCAAAATATCAGAGGCATCTGCAGCTCCATGGGTTGGTCATCATTTTGAATGCTTTGCCCAGAGGGGCTGACCAAGCTTAGGAAGTGAGTGGCAAAGTTAGGGTTTACAACTTTGAGGACTTCTCTTCTCCAGCTGAGAGAAATTTTGTCTGAAAGTTTTGGCCTCGCTTAATGGAGTTCAACCAATCAGTGAATTTTGGGGCAGTTAAAACATTTTTGGAGTGGGTTACATGCCAAGAAATGAACCCGTATCAGGTCAGCCACGCTGTTCACGTGGGAGCTCTGACCTCAGCGGAGTGTGTGCACAGCGACTGCTCTGAACCTGGGCTCAACTCTGCTGTGAATTTCCTGAAACCGCTGCTTATCAGTTGGCTTGGGTCACTGCTTGCACATTTTTACTGCTAATGCCTGGGAAAGTTGGGTGTTTGTGCATCCTGTACTTACCTATTGTTAATATTCCCCACGATGTTCTGTGAAATAGGTGGGAATAATACCTTGGTGCTTGCTGTTAGCTTTTAGTTCATCAGCTCCTGGTACCCGCTGGCTTAAGCTAAAAGAAATGGCTGGGCTGGAGGGCAGGACGGGGCAGCCCAGGCTTCGGTTTGGGGGCGTATGCGGAGTGAGCAGCACCATGCACGCTGCCTTCAGCAGGTCCCAGTGCTGCAGGCTGGTCGGGGAACTAAATTACTCAATTACTAAATTAGCAATGTCTCCTTGTGGGTTTTTTTGCTGCTGTTTTCACTCTCTGAATGGGCCTGCTGTGGGATCTTGCAGGAGTGAAGGCAAGGAGGTGCAAACTACCTTGCAGACCACCAGCAAGCTGCATGATGGCAGTGGCCAGCTGGGAAGGCTGGAAGTGGGGCTGGTCTTGGTGATGACCACTTGCAATGTCCCTTTACGATCTCCTGTGAAACTCTCCCCCCTAAAGACAGGGGAGGCTTACAGATCTTGTAGGTATTTGGGTCAAAATTCAGAGGCTTTTAGGAGTGTAAAGGTGTAGTATGCACACCTAGCATGTTACTAGCCTAATCCTAAGATCACTTTCTATATAGGATGCAACTGCTCTAGTGGATTCCTGCCTTTTGAAAATCAAACAGGGTCCTCATAATTCCTTTAAATCTGCCCCTCGTTAGCTGAGGAGTCTCCATATTCATGTAGAAAAAGCTCCTGGCAAAAATGGCATGCCTCTTGGCTTACAACACATCTCCCTATCCTGTTTTACTTTGAATTGCGTTGGTTGGGAATATTAGGCAGTCTACTGCAGCACCTGTGGTGTAGGGGCATGAGCTATGGTCTCACGAAGAGCAGAGGTATTTGCCTGATTACACCCATATAGAGACTCAGAAATTTTCTGAAGAAAGTTTGCTGAAACTAGCACGTCTGCCACAAGTCAATGTGATACACTGATTTTGTAATATACATAAATAACCTTAATTTAATCAGCAGATCTGGTAAGGTCAAGAATAGGTCTGATTAGGACATAAAGAATAAAGACAATAAATCAATAAAATTAATAAATAATCTCATCTAGGATTAGAGGTTGGTGTGAGAGAGTTGGCAGGAAATAATTAAAACACATTCACTGGGAGATTTGATTATCTTTTATTCCTGTTATTTATTCCTTCTACTTCTAACTAATACAAATTTCCACCCATACCCTAGCTGTAAGCTGGTGCAAAACACAGCTGGCCCTGAGGGATATTGAGAAGCGTGATGTCTGTTCCCCCCCGACTCCCTTACAGGCTGCTCTGTAGAGGTATGCATTGCTATGCCTGCAGATAGATTTTTGGCAAATTTGGGAATAAACTGTGTAGGTTCCACCTGATGATGATCAGAAGCCACCTGCCTTGACACAAGAACCTGAAAAAAAAAAAAAGTAATTCCTTCATAGTGTCCCACAAACAGGTTTTAAGTGTTGTGGTTTGAATGTTAATAGTGGATTTTTATTGCCATTAATCAGTGTTTGGACACTGAAGAGGATGATACTGTAAGCTTTTTAATGAGGTCACTTTCTGGAATTAAGAAAGTTTGTTTAAAAGCTAATTTTTGTAGAAAATGTGATCACCATAGGGTGCATGGGACATAACTTTTGCTCCTGTGGAAACGATCTTGTTTTTTTATGAAATACTCTGTTTTGGTATTATTCTGAAATCTTACTCTGAGATGCTATTTTTCATTGTGGTCAGGTTTTTCAAAGTTCATTTATACATAGACAAGCTGTACAGCTACCACTCAATGATACCATGCAGAATTGTAAGTGCATTGTGGAGAGTGAGTCTGTCCCATTTTTGGAGAGAGGATGGCGTTCGGTAGCCTCGACTGGATTTTGTTAAGATGAGCTCTATTCGGTACTCAGCTGTGTAGCAGTTCGTATTGGTTCGACCAGCGCTTCTCAGTGCTGCAGTGGAAAGAGCTCAAGCATCTGTCATCCTCATAGCGAGTGATAACACGGATGAGCACAGTGGCTTGTGGAACATGTTTTCCTACAGTATTTTGCTCCGCAGGATGAATGGGTGAAACTAATAATGTTTCTGAAGGAGTGTCCAAATATCTTTGTGCTGCTTGTTGTCTCTCTGATTTTATTTGTCCTTCCTTCAGAAACAGGCAAACTGATTAGCATATAATTTCTAATTAACTACAAAACTCAGTCTGCAATATTTATTTTCACTGTTACTAAGGCCTTGAAAGTTGTTCACAGGGAGAAATTAATTACATCTTTAGACCGTAGTTGTCTCTTTCCATCATAAGTCAACACTAAGTTGCAGTATTTATCAGCACTTTTTAATAAGATGAAATTTATATTTACAGATAACATTCATATGCATAGAGTAGCTGTGATTCCTAGAGATGTATTTTTTTAAAGTGTGTTATCTTCATTGTTGGTTTTGAACGCTATTTTATTATTGCACCAATGTAAATATGTACTAATCTCACAGCTTCTGGGAGGGGCTGGCTGGTGTCTTCACAGGTCTAGGGAGTATAGGAAGCAGTTTCTGCTGTTCTGTCCCACCTTGCCTCAGCAACCTGTGTGCTGCTAAGAACCAAATGTTCTCCCAACAGTCGCATTCCTTCTGCCACTGTTCATTGCAGCAAGTCAATAAAACAGAGTGGAATTTCTTAAAGCTGCTTTTTCTTTTTTTACCTTTAATGTTTTTGCTTTCCCAGCAAAGAGCTGCTGCCGCCAAATGTTATGGCTCTTCAGGTTTCGCCTTCCCACATACTTGCTAATTGGCACTTTTCGTAAGGTTTGTGTCTGTAGCTTTTTGGGGCATAGCAGCCGCATGCAAAATGCTTCAGGAGGGGGGGTGATAGAGTGGCATTCACATGCGCAGCTGTGCTTATTTCGATATGAGCTAGAAACTGCCCAACTCCAAAATACACTACCGTAAGTGAGCTCCACCAGAGCAACTGTCGATCACCATATATAGGGAGTCAGGGTTTATGTGCCTGTCCTGCAGCAGGGCCAGCTGCCTCAAGCTTTCAGCAGAGAGGTAAACGCCATGAAGAGCCGTGCATTCGTGGGTGTCAACTGGGCTCATGGGGAGATGATGGTGGGAGGCACCTTCAAAATATTTATGCATCTCTGTAGCTCTTGTGTGAAAGGTCACCTCCTACTTGAGACAAAAATCCCATTAGTTATGGAACAAGAAATGTTGCTGTTAACAACGGTGCTAAGAAATTTGTTTTGACTGCTCTTTATGCTACTCCTTTCCCTGTACCTGGCAGCAGACTAGATCTCAGAGAGGGATATTCCCATCTCTTGCAGCTTGGGGATTCCCTGCTGTAATTATCAGCAGTTCTCTGAGTACGCTTTGAAAGTCCTCTTCTGCTTCTACAAGTCCTGCATGAAGTCCCTAAGGCAAATGAAGTGCCAGATACCTCTGAAGATCTGCAGTCTACTTTTTGTAGTCGCAGTGTCCACTGCTAAGTTAACCTTTCCTGTTTCTGTCGCACTTACTCAAGAATGTATTCTGGTATCTGAGATGTAATATAAGGTAGTGGCTGGGGACTTTGTTGTGATACTCTGCAGCATGTTAAGCCCCCACCTGTTTTTTAAAAAAAAAGCCACCCACTACAAATCTCAGCAGTAATCATAGCTACCTAGTTATTATTATAAAGCAACTGTTGCTGTGTGATTTATGCACCAAAAGACAAATACCACAATTCTCTTAAAAGAGAGCTGGTTTCAGTTGAACAGATAGAGAGATGCGTACAAAGTTGTGAGGTTTTATGCTGCAGCTACAGGACTTCAGTTAAGGATAAAGTTTGCAATCATCCAGTTCTTCAGTCGCTATCAGCCGTGAGTGTAGTTCACAGCGAAGAATGTGGTGTGACTTGGCACGTCAATTTGTGAGATGTATGGTGCCCAGTAAGGCTTGAACAACAGTTTAGATCTGTCGATGTTTACCTTCTGCTTTCCTAATTTCGGTGGGAGTGGAGACAATGTAAACTGAAGAAATTTTCATAGGGGTTTTGTTATTTAAGCTGGACGCCAGGTGCCCACCAAAGCCGCTCTATCACTCCCCTCCTCAGCTGGACAGGGGAGAGGAAATATAACGACAGGCTCGTGGGTCGAGGTAAGGACAGGGAGATCACTCGCCAGTTACTGTCATGGGCAAAACAGACTCGACTTGAGGAAATTAGTTTAATTTATTCCCAATCAAATCAGAGTAGGGTAATGAGAAATAAAACCAAATCTTAAAGACACCTTCCCCCCAACCCTCCCTTCTTCCTGGGCTTGACTTTACTCCCGAGTTCTCTACCTCCTCCACCCCAGCGGCGCAGGAGAACAGGGAATGGGGGTTGTGGTCAGTTCATCACATGGTGTTTCTGCCGCTCCTTCCTCCTCAGGGGGAGGACTCCTCACGCTCTTCCCCTGCTCCAGCGTGGGGTCCCTCCCACAGGAGACAGTCCTCCGTCACGTTCTCCAATGTGAGTCCTTCCCATTGGCTGCAGTTCTTCATTAACTGCTCCAGCGTGGGTCCTTTCCACGGGGTGCAGTTCTTCAGGAACAGACTGTCCCAGCATGTGTCTCCCACAGGGTCACAAGTCCTGTCAGCAAACCTGCTCCAGCGTGGGCTCCTCTCTCCACAGGTCCACAGGTCCTGCCAGGAGCCTGCTCCAGCACAGGCTTCCCACAGGGTCACAGCCTCCTTTGGGCATCCACCTGCTCCGGCATGAGGTCCTCCATGGGCTGCAGGTGGATATCTGCTCCACCATTATCCTCCATGGGCTGCAGGGGAACAGCTTGCCTCACCATGGTCTTCACCATGGGCTGCAGGGGAATCTCTGCTCTGGCGCCTGGAGCACCTCCTCCCCCTCCTCCTTCACTGTCCTTGGTGTCAGCAGAGTTGTTTCTCTCACATATTCTCACTCCTCTCTCTGGCTGCAGGTTGTTGCACAGGTTTTTTCCCCCTTCTTAAATACGTTATCACAGAGGCGCTTCCACCATCATTGGTTGGCTTGGCGCGGCCTTGGCCAGCAGCGGGTCCATCTTGGAGCCGGCTGGCATTGGCTCTATTGGACATGGGGGAACCTTCTAGCAGCTTCTCACAGAAGCCACCTCTGTCGCCCCCCTGCTACCAAAACCTTGCCGCACAAACCCAATACATATGTTGGAAAAGTTGTTATCCTGTTTACAAGCTAGTATTTCATAATGGTAATTCTGTACTGATAGAGGTAAACTGTCACAGTTTTTGTACTCTGTACTTTCATAGCCTTTGAAAATCAGATCATGTTTTTCTCAACAAAGTATTTCCCCAGCTTAAATGATTGCAGAGAGCTTCCGCCTTGGTGGCAGCCTTCCTCCCTGAAAGTGGAACTGCTTTTTTAAGTGGGGAAATGTAGAATATTTCTAAATACTGTGCAATCTAATTTCTTAGTCTTTTATTTACTGTATTGCTTAATGGCACAACATGGGATATGCCCTATGTGTAAGTTTGTATATATAAGATATGTAATAGCATTTAGAAATAGGGAATGGAAAATGAAATGTTTACTTAAGGAAACTTTTGCCTAGCTTACACCTTTCCTGCTTTTGAAACTTCACTGCAGGCTAACATCAGCATGCTGCCTTTTTTTGTTCATTTTCTTGGCGATGTTTTGCTACTGGATGTACATTGTCAGAAACAAAGGGCAAAACATGGATTAATAATTAGCATTAGCAATAAATGTGTCAACAGAAGTTCAATTGTAACCTCCGTGCTTGCTTTTGCTATTGTATTGTGAGGAGGAAAAAAAAAGTCAGTACAGCGGAGAGGAGCAAAGGGTAAAAGTTAGTATTTCCTCATATGGTAATTACATAGCTTTAGAAAATTAAGAATGTAAAAGTAGTAGTAGGAAAAGTATTTGCAAAGGTCTTTAATCCTAACATGACATGCTGCCTTGTAACATTTTTGGCTGTCTGTTCTCTTCCCTCTCAGTAAAAACGTATGGAAGCGTAACAATTCCCATTGCTTGCTTTTTGGCACTGGACCTGTTGGTCTGAGGAATGGGAGCAGGTAAAAATTAGGCTTGTTAGCCCTGGGTAAGGTGCATGCATGCTTGGTGACAGAAATAGTGAAAATAAGTAGTTCCTCCAAAAAAGTAAGGTAGGGGGAAAAGAACTTCAGCATACCTAAGAACAAAGCCCAGGAGAGAGCTTCTGCTGTAACACCCTTCTCCTATAAAAACATTTCTCAAGATTTAAAATCAGTAAAAGATTATCTGTATCGCTAAAAAATGGTATTTTTAAGCTTTGTAGGGAAATTACACTGGCTGCAGAAGTGACCTTTAAGTTCTGCTCTGACCCAGAAAACCAGAACCTAAATCTTAAAAACTTTTCATCTGACTGGGACAGACCTTGTTCAAATTCAGCTGCTCTGTTCTTGATTACGCATGGAGTGAGGGAAAAGGGGGACAGGTATAAATAAGTTGTATATTTTCTGTTTTGCAGTTCTTCCAAGAAGAGAGATGGATCTGCTTTTAGCTCTGTATTGGTTTGTTCACTGTGGCTGGGTGTTTATCACAAATCCATGGGCACTGGGGTTGTGGAGAGCTCGAAATATGGCTTCATCTTCCTGGGGAAGCGGGATGTGTATGGGAATAATCTCAACAAAGAAAGTGCCCTTCTGCTAGGGCCTTGGTGGTATGGTTTAAGAAGGGCATTGATAATTGTGCAGCGGCTTATTTTACTCTCCAGACAAAGCAAATGAATATGAAAGCCATTCTTTTGTTACTAAGAACATCTGCTTTAGTTTTAGTTTTATACATGCCACATAGTTTCCTGCTTAGGAGTGGTTTTCTGCGAAGAAACATGTGAATCGCATTGAAGATGCATTGTTTCATTGACAGTCCTGCTGTGTTGCTCTTCAGAAGATTAAGCTCTTGTATTGCTTTTTTCCCAGAATTTGGTTAATGGTGAAAGATGCACTACCATCTATTTATGTCTGTGTGCTCATATGTTGACTGATAAAGGTACATCTTATTTTGCTATTTCTTCATTAATGTGCTGCTATCCAATAATAAATCAACCAAAAAGATTTTAAAGGTAACATATTTATGGTTCTCCATAGAAAGGTACAGTTTTTGCAGTTTGTGCTGGACGTGATCCACTGTCTCAGGGTTATAGGAAGGTGACTTTCAGATCCATACGTCATTTGGGGAATTACAAATCTGATTCTAGCTTGACGTGTGCTGTAAGATATAGATGGCCCCTTGTTCGCAGAGCATGTCTGCTCATGTCAGCGCCGAGATGTATTTTTGGCTGATAGACAATTTGAATGAAAGCCAAGTTTATTGGGATGTGATTGACTGGTGCAAAGATGAGTGTCAGCGCTGCCAGCCTCGATGCTGCGTGTGGCCGTAGAACTACACATATCGCAACAGCTGGACACGCGCTTGCTTGTGAGCACCTCTCCTTCCTGGCGCCCTGGGGCAGAGCAGTGTGTGCCTCATGCCAGCAACCAGATGCAGGGCTGTAGATTAGAATTTGTAGGTGAGAAACGTAATTCACCAAGTTTCAATGCCCGGCTCCCTAAGGTGAAAAGTTCTTGTGCAATTAGTCAGTCAGCACACTTTCGTGTGCACTGGCACTCTCAGGACTTGCCACTGTACAGCTGTTTGAAAAAGAAGAGGGGCACGAGCATGAAAAGATGCTTTGAATAATTAATACAAATTACTCACCCTCTCACTGAGAAGGAGGAAGACAGGTTATGTGAACTCTGTGCTGACTTAAATTACTCGGATTAAATGACAGAGTCCCTGAGCATTAGGAACAGGTTGTTTTAATGTTGGTTTGACTAGCCGGCAGAGAGGAACACCCCCTGTGAGGGACAAGTGCATTGCCCCAGCTTGTGGTTCCCTCCTTTGGGTGGGTAAGTTCTCTGCAGGTGGCTACATGCAGCAAGATGTTTTTGGCCACATGCAAGGCAGAGGCAGTATGACACTTGCAGAAAGCTGACAAGTCTTTCTCCATGAGCTGTTTGGCAGGAAGAGTTTGGAGATACCCAGGTACCCTGACTCCACTGTGCTCTGCTGCAGGTGCTGCCAGACGGTCTCCAGCTGGTTCATGCCAGCTCCAGGTCAAAATGTTAGTTGGGTTTAGTGACTCTTCGCATGCTCAGTAACGAGGCAATTTTAGCGTGGGGTGGGGTGGCTGGCAAGTTTTTGCTGCCATGAAATCCTGTATCCCTCTCGCCAGAGCGTGCAGGCTTGCAGTCCACCAGCTGTGGTGTGGAGATGGTGGCTCTGGAGGAGGGACCAGAGAAACCTGCTGACTCCTGGGATGAATGTAAAAAGCCTCAGAGAGATAGACTGTGGCCAGGGTAGGAGGCAAGAAAAATTGTGCACAAATCCTGGCTGTTCCTGAGGGATGCTGCGTGATGGGGTGGGAGGGGAAAGCAGCCTGGAGGATGTCTCGAGTGTGTTCCCTGGCCAAGCTGAAGCTGTGTGTTTGTGGTCTCAGTGCAATGGAAAAGTTGCCGGGGGTAGGGTCCCCCTGCATTTCCGAAGGGCCACAGCAACTTAAAGAGAAATGGGCCCATGTTAATATTCAGGTTGTAGATGCAGTCTAGCACTTAGTAGTGATAGATGTTGGCAGTGTGGGCTGTAGAGCTGCATGGAGAGTAGGACTTTACAGTCCTCTGTTGTAAACTGTGATAGAGGAAAAGTGAGAGGCTGGCCCTTGCAATATTGTCTCCTTGCCCCTAGAGTTTTCAGTTTTCACTGTGGAAAAAGCCTATAATTTCTTTGTTCCTGTATGGTAAGGATGGGTTGATACTGAAGTCCACAGTACCCTTATTAGTAGGAAAAAAAGGAAAAGAGCTACTGGGATTTGGGTCTTGTTTTGGGGCAGGAAGCAGCATTTAGGGCTAGATGGGGACAAAACTGATCTGCTGCTGGAGCTGTCTCACATAAAGATACAACTTCAGCTGGAACCACCATGGAACAGCTACATGGGCAAATGCTGCTAGATAAAAGTCTTTGAACTTACCAACTGTCCCACAGCATCATAGTTGCAATGCACGCCACCCTTTTTTCACAGCAGATTTATGGTTGCTCTCACTATGTATAGCATCTCAGACCTAAAATCAGAAGAAGAGGCAGACTGAGATTTGGCCGTCTACCTCTAAATATGTTTCCTGCTTGTGCCACTGTGTATGAAATGTCACCAAAAACGAAATACTTGCGCACTTTGTAGAAGAGTTAAATTTGTCTATTTACCAGAGTTTGTGCCTTAAAATCCTTGCAGCTTGTCTTAGATGCAAAGTCTAAGTGAGATCATAGTGCGTTTCATGAGGTGTTTATAGACATCCTTGATTGGTTTATTCATCTCAACCTTCAAGTTTATATACCTTTAAATTCACTTTAAATAAGTGAATTCATTTTAAAATATTGGGATCTGCAGATGTGTTTTTACAACTGTTATTCAACTTCTAATGTTTAAAGCCAAGAGAGTGAAAAGGATGCTGTGTTTCGTCCTGCCCCACTGCGTAAACAGATGTGATGCGTGGTTTATGTGCATGCTGTAGAGGAGAAGGTGGAACTGCTTCTTGTGCCAGGACCAGTAGCTCCAGGGTTGTCAGCACTGGAGGGCCACAGGTATACTGCAACTGGCATGCATGCATCATCCCCAATATGCATTAGTTCCTTTCCTAACTTAACACCTGTTTTGGAAGCCTTTCCATTGGTTATTGGTGCTGGATTTGGGTCTTTGTCACGGCGGATGAAAATGCTGCTCAGCGCACATGTTGTTTCATTTCCCTCTTGAAGAATGATCAGACTGAACTACTTCAAGCCATGGAAGTCTCAGCCCTCCCACTTCTCCACAAGAAAAATGTGGATAGCCCAGTTGCATCCTTTGGGCTCCCTGTCACAGCAAGCATTACAACCCATAGCAATATCATACTGGCCTGAATTCATGTACTTTCATGTGACTCATTATTCACTGGCATAAACCAAAGGGAGTGTCGTCTACATCACCCATTAGGAATTTCAGGTATAAAAAAAAGTTTTTTCTACCCTGGATTGTGTTTCATTTTCTAGTTGATTTTTTTTTCTCTAATAAAAACAGAAATTGGTTTCTGAGTTACAACATTGTGCAGCCTTCTGAAAGTTTTTTATTTTGCTTCTGTAATGTAACCTGATGACAATGATGTTGTCAGGAATGATTTCCAGAAGAGATGGGTGGTCTGAGAACATTTGCAGGGTGTAGGGGGCCTTGCAGCACTGTGTGATGGGTGTCATCCGAACGTACCTGTCCATGTTCAGGTTCACAGCATGTGACCAAAGATCCCGCTCTTGCACATTAGACATGGGCCACCAAGTCAGCAGACTTGACAAAGCAAGAAGATTTTAGCCCAGCTCTATATAGACAGGGTGTCCTCTTTATCAGGAGTGACAAAAGCATGCCACCTATGATGTACAGAATCCATACAAAGGCTTCCTTTTACCAATGAACGCTGATCCTGATAGTGAGAAAATAGCGAGAGCTGCCACTCCTGGCTGACAGTGAGTCTGCTGGATCTCGGAGAACAGGTATGGTTACCTAAAGTCCATTAGGCTGACCTGATGTGCGTTTGGATACTTGGGAGGGCTGTGTCCAACCTCTGGCCTATACTAGGGAAAGCTGCTTGTGCTGCAGCTAAGTTCTGTTTTAATTCTTCACTTGCTTGACAAAAATTACTAAAACTGAGGTTTTCCTTCCCATGTATTAGCTGGTTGTTAGAGCCAAGCTCGGTTACACTAAGAAAAGTATTGAATGTACTTTACCGCATTTTGTGAGATCATTCTTGCAGACAATTTTTCAGTGAGATGCTGTTCTTGATGAGGGTCTTCCGCATGATGAGTATACATGAAAGGGTACAAATAGGGCAAGTAAAGATCTGGGGATGGAGTTGCCATATGAGCTGGGAGAGAAGATTGAGGTTTAGAAAATCATGAAGGGTGTGGATAAGCTGAATCTGCACAAATGTTCACCAAGCCCTGCAATGCAAGAATTTGGTGGCACTCAGTAAAATTTGTAGAACATCAGTTTAAAACAAGGAAAAAGTATGCAGTAGGTATTGACAGCCTGGGATTTCCTGCCCCACGAGGCAGCAGAGGCAGGCGGCGTCAGCAGGGTCAGAAAGGAGCTAGTCAAATTCACAGACAACTTATGTGGATATTAAATGACACACTAAGGATATACCTTTAGATATTCCCAATCCAATCCTTGTTGGTGCTGGGAGAGCACAGAAGCATGGACTCGTCATCAGGCACTTGTACTCTCCTTAAATAGTATCTCTTGTTGCCACTATTGAAAACAAGATGCACCATTTGTCTGGCTCCACAGGATGCTTGTTATGTTTGTGTCTGCTGGGTAGTATTTTGAAATCCTTCCCCTGTTGCTTGGTACCAGCAAGTCAATGAGTGGCTTGTGTAGAACAGCTGATTTCTTTTCTGGATCCTCCAGACCCACTTGGGATAACTCCATATGAAGGGAAACTAAAACCCAACAGCTGATGGTAGAGCACTGCTGTCATTGCTAACAAACATGACAAAGCAATACTGGGGGAATTCAGAAAAATTGCTGAGTTATTTAGGGTAGCTTGAAGGATCCAATGCCTTTGAAAGATGTTCATATATGTCCATTTTCTGAGGCATTTTCTGTACCAAAAGCTGCCCAGTAAAGCCCAGCTCCTGTGCAGTAGGTAGGTGGCTTGGGAGAATGAAGTAGAAGCTTTGTAGAAGCTCAGCTCAGGAGATGAGGAGGAGACCATTTTCAAGTATGCAGAAGAAAACCCCTCAGACCCTTATGTTACTGAAGGTTGTACATTTATTCTCTGCTTGCAGAAATAACAAGGCAGGCAGACAGCTTAATGGAAGTCTGCTTAAGACAGCGGGGGGGAAGACAGTTTAGGACATCCTCATGAAAGTGACTAATGGTTAATTCCAACATAACTTGAGAATTAGAGCCTGACATTGCAGTAGTTGGGAGTTTGTGGTTCAAAAGCAATGAAGCTCAGAGTCGGGTCTGATTTTTTTTGGTTTTGTGGCAGAAGGGAAGCACGTGCCCTGGCTGGGAACACTGTTCTTTTCTTCAGCTTGCTGACTCAGGTCCTAGAGTTTCTGAGCCATCACTGTCTTCTTAACAGAGCTTAGCTCAGCTTTTGCCTGGAGCTCTGCAGTAAAGAGAGACCTTTTACAGGCCAATGCCATAAGTAGAGGGAGTGAGGAAGGCAGGCAGGTAAATTCATGCTGACCGTAGCCATATCTTGTTAATTAACTCACCCGTTGAAAGGATTTACAAGGCTTCTTTGCTCCCATCGTACTGCAGATCCTGCAGAAAAAAACATACCATACTGAGAGGTGGCTGGTTTTGGTTGCCTGCTTAAATATAGTCCAAAATAAATTGCCTGTCATATTGCATATAGTAAGAATCGTCTCTGGATCATCTCTGTTGATGGAGGAGGCTGAATCACAACAGGCTGCTGCCTGAGAGAGGCTGCAGGAAACACTAACCCTAGGGAATTTTTACTTTTGCATTTTAGGGTGGCCTAGACAAAGAGCCTGTGCTAGTGATTTATTTTGTTCAGTTAGTAAAACTTAAGCAGCAACTGAACTTGCATAGTTTTGCTTGTGATTTGGATGCAACATTAAAAAGACATTCACTCTAGAAAGTATGTGAATGGGTGAATTGTTACATTATTAATTAATTAATAATTAAAATAGTTCACAGTTTATCCTTATCTCAAAGTTGACTGCCTTGTGTCTGACCGGAAAAAAATCCTCATATGCCTGCATTCTTACTTGGTATTTAATTATAAAAAACAACAAAAAAAAGATTTCTCCCTTACAAACTTTGCCTCTCAGTTTATTGGCCACCTGTTTTGATAAACATATGGATAAGAAGAACACAACCACAGTAGGGGTTTAGATTGAAAAGAAAATATCAGTGAGATACACAGTCATTCTCCCAGGGTAGATACCAACCACAGAGCAACTCCCCACATACTTTCTCTTTTGCTGTTGCTGGCTTCAGCCCTTGCTTCATTTAAATTGCACCTGGCATATTTGGTTGAGGATATGAATTAGGTTGCAGACATTCCTGTTTCCTGTAGAGCCACATAAGTTTGGAAAGTGCTTGTCCCTCTGGCTGAGCAGGAGGAGGGCTTTCCAGTGCCAATTTGTTCTTGCAGCTAGAGAAATTACCATCCGTGTGTTTAGATGGGTTTTGCATGTATCTTGGCTCTTGTTTGCAAATGTTATCAGTATCTTGCAGAATGAAACTGGGCAAGTTTTACTGCCGGGACAACCCACTTGTGAGACGGAAGTGTCAGGCAGAAGTCTTGTTGCACTGATGTATAACAGGAATGGAGCAGTACCAGTTCTTCCTCAAGTGTTGCATCTCGTGGGTCTCGATAGAGGTCAAACCCCTCTATCCTAGGCCTACTTAATCACCGCTTTGCACTTGCTGGACAGGATTGCAGAGCTGGTTTCCCTCTTGGGACCATCCTCTGACTGCATCCATCTGAACAGTTGGGAGCCACTACCTTTGAATCCTGCACAGCTCTGCCCCACAATGCTCCCACTTTTAGTCCAGTCTTAAGCAATAGCATCTTGGTGCCTCAGCCACACTCACCCTGTGAGTGGTTCAGGATATCTGCAGATCTGGAGCTTGTGTTGAGTGGTTGACGTGACCGTTTACTCTTAACAGTCTGTGCATGCCATGAGAAAAAAGAAAAGTTATATGCATATCTACTTAGCCTAAAGCCCCGTTGCCTGGGAAGCTGAGGCCTGTCTTCTTGAATCCCACAAACAAGTGTGTGTGCATCATCATTTCCCGTATGTGACTGCGGCCCCTGGGCAGGAGGACTTTCATGATTACTTTTTTGGGTTAAGAGCTGAGTTATATTTCTCTTCTAATTACTGTGTTGGCAACGTGCCATTCTACAACCACTCTTAAATCAAACATCAACTGTTTTCTGTCTTAAGCCTCTCTTGTAAACATCACATCAGACTAAAGTGGGAGCCTGGATTTTCTACAAGGTCTGTGCCTCTTGAGTCTACAGCTCTGCTGTGTGGATGCCAGAACTTATGTATACGTACTCAGATATTTCTGGTGCAGAAATACTAGCATAGGTGTCAGTGACCTGACAAGATGCAGCACAAAGGAGGAGCAAGGTTCTTGTCCCTTGTGATTAGGACATAGGCTTTATGTTCTGCCTAAAGAATCACCATTCTAGAAAAACCTGTAAAAGCTGGGGTGTCGTGATAGTTTGTAGAAACTGAGGATCATGTGTGTTTAAGGTTTCTGCTATTGAACCTCAGGGCAGAAAAGAGTTTGAGTATCTAATTCAAAACACTTTAAACAACTGCTTCATTGAGCAATAACACTTCATATAGCTAGTCTTTGCTTGTTTTGCATTTGCCCTAGGGTCTGTAAATCACACAATTCTCAGGCGGGCATGGGGTGAGCATGTAAAAACACATGGGCAGAAAGCTGAAGGTTGGGAATGGAATATATAAGCTCCGCTACTAATTTTCTTCTGTAAGATGTCTGTACTGGAGAACATGCTTTGCTGTAGAGCAGGCTGTTTTCCTCCACTGTGTATTCTAGCTGGCCTCCAGTGTCATCCTGCACCTTGCCCACACGAGAGTCTTCTGGCAAAGTGCAGCTATTGGGGTGTATGTTGCTGGGGAATCACATGCGATACCTTTCTAAAAATGGTCCATGTACGTGTCGGTGCAATTTCAGAAATTCAGTTCCTGATGTATTGTTGTGGCTCAAAGCAGTATGAATGAGTCTGCTGAGTTAGATCAGATTTTTTCCATACTTTAACAGCTGTTCAATAGGCAGGTTGTCAGCTGCAGTTACATTTCATCTAAAAAAAAGGAAAGGAACCAATTCTTCCACTTATCTTGGGTAGCAAATTATTAGACCCTATGTTTTTCTCTTTTTTTTTTTCTTTTCTCCTATCTGTTGGGCTGAATTTGCTTCCTAAATTATTTTATTAATCCTCATTTAAGCTCAGAAGCATTATTGTTTTAACTAAAGGTGAGTTTGTTTCTTAATGGAGGTACTTAAGCCTGCACAGCTTTGAAACCAATAGAAGCATACCCAGAAGGGAGTTTGCACCAGGTCAATTACATCTCTTCAAGCCACAACAAAATGTAGACCCGAGGCCTGTTTTGGCTTTCAGCAGTGTCTTTATTAATTTTATGTCAATTCTTACCTCAATTGCATTCACTTCTCACTATTGGGAAGCTCTCCTCATGCATGCCCGTGACGGTGACTAGTGTTTTTAAAACTGATAGGATGAAGCTTAACAGATTTTACTTTTAAACCCACGACGAGTTTCCAGGCATGCCGCAGCATGGGTTTTAAGTCGGAGCTCACTTTTGTGGTTGACCCGCTCTCATTTGGGACTCCATTGCACCTAAAAGAGGTGGGTCCCCCACAGGGCCCCCTCCCACCTGTCTGCCCGTACCCATCCCTGGGTGCATACTCTCACGTCTCCCCTTGTACAAGCGTTCGTAGCGGTGCAGCTGGTGGTGTGAGCCAAGCAAGCTCAGGCAACTAGCTAACATCCAGCCCTGCAGAAGCGCTGGGACAGGACCCTGGAAGACTTTTGCCAGATGGATGCGAATCTTGTGTCAGGTTTCCTGAGCAGCCTCCCTTGAGTTTTCTTTGCTTCTAGTGGGATAGGAAGCAGCAGATTGGCAGAACATGAGTTGCCTGATAAAGCAAGGGCTACATTAGACAGCGTGTGTATTTCACTGTGCTTCGTTGGTTAGGTTTACAGTGGTGCAAGACTTCTGTTGCAGCAGTGTACAATAAATGTATATAGTGAAAGCAGGGAAGCATGCCTGTTACAGTGCTAGTGAGAAGCACAGAGCTGTGCTGAACAAATTAGAAGCGGGTGAATTAATTCAGCCCTGTTTACCCTTGGGTGCACTGCTGGTAGTCTGAGGTCTTTTTTTTTTTTTTTTTGGCCATGCTTCATTGTTTCAGAAATCTGATAATCATTGTTATGCCTGGAATCTTGTGATGGGCCTCTCTGCGTCATGGTCTGTGTTGGATGCCTGCTTTATTTTGTCATTTGTAGCCTTTTGCTTGTACAGTCTTTATGACAGCTTCATGTCCTGCCCTCCATTGAACAAGAGATCATAAATTCAAGAGTATACAGCAGAGCTTGAGGAGGAGGAGTTGCAATGGAGGTCTTTCTGCATTCTTGGAAAATTGATGTCAGGATTGTACTAAAAATGAAGTGATTTGTGCTTGTGTTCTTTGAAGGGGAAAGCTAAGCTATATTAGCCTGTGTGATGGAGCTCCGTCAGTTGTGAGACAATCAGCTTCTCTATCAGTTGGTATACCTTTGACTCAGATTCACATGGTGCTTGCACTAATTCATTTCTGGATTTTCGTTTCCTTTGCTAATCTGCTTAGCTTTTAAATACTTCCACACATGTACTGTCAGGGCCAAATCAAATGTAATTGGAAAAATGTGACTAGTTTGTTGAGGAGCTGTCAGCCTAAGTCAGACTGGGGTCCGCGAAGCAGGGTGTTCTTCATACACCTAAGCTCCACCTATCTAAGTCAACAAAATGAAATGCTGTTTGGATTGTAGGAAACTTGAAGCAGAGCCAAGAGGAGGCGTCTCTGCAGCCCCAGACGAGTTAAATTTGTTGCTCTGAGGATAAGGGTTGTGATCAGGCTGCCCCCACGGTGGGCAGGGAAGGAGGAGCGGGAGCCCCATTGCAGAGCCCACAAGGCGGGATTTGCAGAGCCAGCCAGCAGCCAACTAGGCACAAAACTGCTGCTGGTTTTGCTTCTGCCACCTGCCCAGGGCGACAGTGCCCTTTTTCTGAAGCCTGAGCTTCAGGCAAGCACTGCTTCTCGGTTGAATCTGCCACATATGGGTTGAAAGAAAACCTCACACCCAGAAAACCTGTCACCAGCGGGACCTGCAGGGGACAGGTCTCGCAGTCAGCCATGCACCGTCCCAGCCCAGGGTCCATGCCACCCCGCAGGCTTCCACGCAGCAGCTGTTGGCGGCCTGATTTGTCAGGTGGTGGGGATGCAAATGTGCTTGCTTTGCCTGCGTCTATGGTGGGGTCCTTCTGCCCTCACCTCCCTGGGGGACATGGGAGCTCAGAAATTGCAACTGGTCCCCCGCTCGCTGGTACAGCTCTTCTGTAGGTGCTTTTCACCTAAAAATCTTCTAACCCTGCCTATGTAAATCTTTGGGTAATCTAAAACTTATGTAGGTGCCAGCAAATGTGATGAAGCTGCTGTGGTACAAGGGAGGCTAGGGACAAACTGCAAGAAAGCTCAGGGTAGAGACCAAAAAAACCAAGGCCAATTGCAAATTCAGCTGGTTACATCCTCACTGAGGACAGATCCGGAGCAGCGGTCCTCCTTGGAGGTTGTCAGATGCCAGGACAGCGGTGGGATTTGTGATAGCTAGGATGCTGATTATGAGGAGTATATTTACTGCTGTGGTGAAGTTTGCACTGAAGATGAGACTAAACACTCAGAAATGTCTACTGCTTAATGTACCTAACTTCTTAAAACTATACATTTTTAACTGTCTTTTTCTTGTCTGTTTCAGGTTGCATGTCTGGTTGGACTTGATGCATGGCATTTGCATGACACCTAACAGCCTAGCTCTGGATGTGTCACTGAGCAAACATGGCCTACCCAGCAAATACTAACAGCGGTGCTACAGGTAACTAATCGGGAACACTTTTCCCCCTTCGGATTATTAACTTATTTTTTTAAAACTTTTTTCTTAAATTGTGAAAGTAGCAGAAAAGGGAAGTAGCAGGAACTAAAACTGAATACTGAAAACTAATTTCATGGTAGATCAGAGCCTGTCTGTTCCCCCACCACCACCCCACCCCCCCAATAATCTTTTAAATATTTAAAGTGTGGAAAGTTGTTTACAAAGATGTAAGGGCTGGCACTCGGTTGTTCAGCATGCAGCACTGTCTGCTTTCATGGCTCTGCGCTGGCTTACAACAGACTGAGAAGCCTAGGGGTAGGCTGCAAAAAGTCATGTGGTTGTTATCCTGTGTCTGTAATTAACTTGTGAGATTTACCAGCTCTTGCACATTGAATCCCCAGCCCTTCCTAGTCACCCTTATGGGTCAGGCTAATTTTTGTTGTTGCTTCTCAGCAAAACATAAAAGCATTTCTCAAGCAACGTCAAGAGGAGGTGTTCAGTTCATTTCACTTTCTCACTATTTTAAGAAGCTCCAGAGATGTCTATTTTGGTTGGGTGATACTCTTTGAAATAGATCGCTTGGCACGTTCAAAGGTTGCTGAGGAGGACTGACGGGTCAGAAGGGGGCAGAGATTGCAGAACGATTGATAACAGCACAGCAGCAGTGTCCATCCTGTGGTTGTGTCAATATTTTCCTGTTCTCTGATCGCTGCACAAACATAGCTTTAGCCCGCTACAGCTGAGGCTGCTACAGTGGGATTATATGGAAAATTTCAAGTGCGTGGCAGGAGCTTGTGGGTGCTCTTTTAAGACCACCTAATGTAGGTATGATGGGAAATTGATTTATCAATGAAGGCTGGGGTGGCTGGGAGCATTTTGAATATCCTGGGAAGGAACATTAAATATCTTTTTTGTTATGCATGTAAATAGACATTTCAGCGCTGTTTTCCCCTAAGGCTCATGCACTCGTGTTCAAATGCTCACAACACACACATATAGAGATCAAATTAAATCAAACACATCAAATGATCACGACACACACATATCGAGAATTGGCTTATCTGGTGGATTTTAGCACCAGCCTCCTTTGAAAGTATGTTCTGGTATGGAAACAAATCCTGAATTACTCACTGTGCTCACTGTAGCATTGTTCTAATTAGTGCAAGCGATTAAAACATACTGAGTGCAGGAAATTATAAATATGGAGTGTCATTATCTGCAATTTATGCAAAAGAAGAAGTATTTTTTTAAAGGCTAGTGGAAGTTATATGTTCCCCCACCTCCCCATTTTTATACAACTAAAAGTGTATTCTCTAAGAAAGAAACTAGATCCTTTCGTAACGTTTTGTAAATCCTTTTGAGAAGGCGAACTTAAAAACCTCTGCTGTATGACTTAACTGTCGCTGTTTACTGCCTAAACCCCCCACCTAACTTGACTTTTTTTAGTAATACACTTTTAACTTAAGTCATGCAGAATGATTCCCTCTGCTTACAAGGAAAGAAAAATTGTGCATGGACTGTTACTGATTGGTTTACTAATTTTCTGCCCTCCCTGCAGTAGAATTGTTTATTGAAAAAGTTGATAAACTAACATGTAAGTCTAAAAGAAGCTAAATGCTTTTACTGGGGATGTGTTAATAACGCAAGATGAAGTTTTAGTTTCAAGGTTGTTATGCAAACAAGGCTTCTTGCAGGGTAGAAGCTGTGTTTTCCCTTATTCATAGAAAGATGCTATAATGAATTGCAAGTATTTAATTCAAAACTAAATTGGACAACATTTTGCAGAGACTGTCAGGACTTGTTGGCTTTGCAAACCCTTGAGGCTGGTGTTCTAACATGCAGCTATGTACGCCCGAGTCTCCAAATCCTCAGCAGTTCATAATGGACAGAGTATTGGGCTGCAAATACCTGTGATTTGTTATCCTGCCGTGCTTCCTGGGAGAGAATGCCTTTGGATGAGCAGGAACTGATTTGGGCGTTGGAGGTACTGAAGCAAGTTTCTTAATTGCATGGAGCTCTAAGAGTGGAAAGACAAACTTCAGGGGTGGTGTTTTCTGCACCCTCTGAATCAATCAGCAACAGGAAAAAGAACTAGAAAGACTTGTTACGGACTACTAAGCTGCGTTTATGTTACTTGAATATTTTGGCAAGTTTGACCACATGTTCAGCTGCATTCAAGTATGAGGTGACTAAGGAGCAGAGGTTTGCTTTGGTTAACTCGAAAATGTGAGTACTTGCACTGTTAAATGATTATGCCTATGTGCCATTTTGGTCAATTTTTTCAGTATACAAGCCTGTATGGACTACTGCTGCTGCAGATAAAAACTGTAGAGGAATGCTTGAATTTGGAACTTGTTTCCAGGAAAGGATCAAGCTATTTTGCATTTCTACAGAGATTTTTTTTTTTAAAGGATGTTTATGGGAAGTACATTAGCTGTGAATATTTTCAGAGAGTGTGTATGTGAGATAAGCTACAAAGCAAGTGATGACTTTATCATGAAACCACCTATCATAAATTTCTCTGCCTCTTGCATATCTCGGTAAAGATGTGAACTTTCAATGTGGTGAATAAATAACAGAGGCTGTGATTTAGACTTTCAGTACTGTTTGTCAATATTTTTGTTTGCTGCTGACTTGAAGTTTTATCACTCTGTTCCTGGTTTCATTGCACAGAGGTCTTGTAGTGAACTGTATTTCTGTGAGCTGCAAGCTTATTTGTTCATCTTTATACATTTTGGAAGTTGGTTTAGAGACTTGGTACTGATTTTGGACTAGGTTCTGTCCAAGTTGTGCCATCTGCTCAGAAAATAGCTGAAGTCTCTCTAACACTAGTGATAGATAAATTGGTGCGTACAGAAAAATTTGCTGTATTTTATCAGTTGGGTGCTGCGTAATCACAACTGTTTGCTGCTTCGAGTCTGCCCTGGTGGCATGTGAGCTTACTGCTCGGTCCAGTAAGCTCAGCAGGGTCAAGGAGTGCAGTGGAAGTCCACAGCGTGTCATGCACTCGTCCAAGGAGCTGCAGCAGGAGCTGGGAAATACCCTGCATCTGTGGGAGGCTGGACTTGTTTTGGTGCATGATACAAATTAATTTCTCTTTCTATAGTACAAGAAAAAAAATACGAGGTGGTTGTTTCTCAAAATAGTATTAGTGTCTTCATTAACCGCTGGGTGAAACTTCCAGTAATTGTTGGCTTCTGTGCTTGCTAGGACTGATGCATAAATCATCTATTCAATGAGGCTCTGCAAACATTTCTGTAGTGGTATCTGTAGAAAGGTCCTCCAGTCAGCTACAAAAAGCACAGTGCACACCAGCCTAAAACTTACCAGGCAGTTTGGAAATACTTCTGGCTGGATTTTCATTCCTTTCACTAATACCTGATTAGCGGAAACTTTGTTTTCAAAACACATGTTCTGGAAGGCACTGAATGGTGTGAAATTCCAGTCCAATTCCATTTATTTTGATGTAGAAAACAAGGAAGCAGCAAAACAAACATAGAAGACTGATTAAAAAAGATAAAGGATTAAAAACCGTATTTGTTTCTAACCATAATGAAAACATCTGTTTTATTTGACTTCCCTAAGCACCTCATACTCTGTATCCAGAGACCACAGAATTGTCAGTCATCTCTTTAACAGGGACATAAAAAAGCATTTTTACGGAAGAAAAGCTTTTCCAGTTTTCCCGAGTAGGACGGGCTGCAGGGGTCACTATAGCAAGGCTGTTGCACAAACCCTTTCTTTACTTTGCTGTGAAGCAAATGCATATTGTTTTCTGTACATGGTGTCTGAGATTTCCCTGATCCTGTCTCTTTTCTCCCTTCTGTCTGCGTCTTCCCCCTCATTCTTGTTTAAGGATTTGTGTCTCCATGCTTTCCCATCCCACTTTTAACTTGCTTCTACTTGCAGGAGTACTACATCTTACACAGATTCATTTGAACTATTTCCCTGCACGTTTAACTCAGCTATATGCTTTACCTCCTTCAGGTTCCTACACAGTTCTTGAAGCAGTGGCATCATAGCAGCTCACCATCATTTTTACTGTTGGTCTTTTTGCACCTGTAAAGCAAGGAACTCTTGCTGTAATAGCCAGCATGCAGGCATCAAGTGTCTTGGCTCCCAGTTTACTCCTTTCACGTTCAGCCTCCCAGGGACGGGGAGATGTCACCTCCAGCAGACCTGGGCATCCACCTCTGCTCTGGAGAGTGCACCAGGGGCTGCAGGACCATGGGTGGTTTGGTTGGCAGATACAAACCGTGTTGGAACACTGGTTCCCCTGCAGCAGCCTAGTGTCCCTCTGGTTATTTATATATGCACAGTTACTCTACAGCACCCCATGGACCTCAGGTTAGGTTTTCTTTGTATCTATACAAAGAACTATGCACCAGTTAGTCAGAGAATGAGGCTATTGCAAGAGGCTGTTGCCTGAATTAATATTGTTTGAGATACTAACGTCAGCATGACTTAAAGACCAAATGTTTAATAAATGTGTTTTCCATCTGCTGGTATATAAATGCTTAAGCAACTGTTGTAAAGTATTATGAAAACCCCTATTGACTTATTAACCCTTTTTATTGAAGCCAATAAATAGAACACACGTTTGCTTAGAGCAAATGTTTTTATCATACACGTCCTCTGCATTGATTTGTAACAACTCTTACCAAACGTTTGTAGACACACTTTCCTTTCAGTTACTGGATTATTTGAGTTAGAGTCTCTCCTATGATTTGATTTTCCTGATGCCTATCATCTTGGGCAATATGCATGCAGTTTTGCATGATTTCCAGCCCAATGATCTGAAGTGTAGTCTAAGAAGAAAGTGCTGTGCACCAGAACATTACCACTATTACTAATTTTAGCAGAATATCCACCAGTTTTCATTACAGACCCTCAGTCAATAAATGGGAACTTACAGACATGAAGAAGTTAGCAATTGGAAGTGTTTGATTTCTAGGTAGTACTCAGTCCAATAGCACCTTGTGGGTGCCTGCCACAAGAGCCCCAGCTGACAGCCGCTCTCTGCTGCTTTCCTGCAGGGTAAGTGTCACTGAGGTATCATTGCAGTGCTACTGACACCCCGAGCTCTGAGCTTAGCAGCCTTAAATGCACTGAGTCTGCTTAGCTTAGCAGATGCAAATGACCCAGGGTTCAGGTGAGTTTGTATTTTTATCAAATCAGCCGTGCAAGCAATGGTAATTTGGTTGAGTCAGGGCTGTGTGATGAGAGGCTATTTAAGCCTGGGCTTGCTCCCCTACCATGCTCCCTGCTCCAAGCCTGCATCCGATAACCATCAGAGTTAATGGGGATGGGTGTACACCGAAGGTGTGCTTTGGCAGCTGGTGGGAGACTCTTGCCATTGGGAGAGCCTGCTGAATTGCCACGTAGTCTTGTGCTTTCTGGATGGGCAGACAGCAGGCAGGGCTGTCACTAGGATCCTGCTCCTGCCTCACCCACAAGTGATCTAGTGAGTCACTCTGGTGGTGCCCAGTATTTAAAAACAAGCTAGGGTGGGACCCTGAAATCTGTGGGGTAAAGGGTGAGTTGAGCCTTCAGTGATTTCGCATCAGCTCTATCGTAAGGCGTATCAAAATTTCCATCAGTATGCTGTAGTACACTCACTGATGCCAGATCTGCCTTAAGGACAGATGGCTGGAGATGTAGCATATCATCTCACAGCCAATGCCAACTTTCTACTTGAATTAATACTTGTTTCTTCTGCAATTGCTAGTTGATACCTCTAATCCAAGGGTGCATATTCCACTGCAACAGAAAGCTTGAAAACACATTGGGCATTTGCCCAACCTAGAGGCCTTTATTAGACCGCAGAGGATCAGGGATCATGCATCTTCTTTTACATAGGATGTGTTGCCTGAAGAATGCCCTTCAGGCCTGATTTTTGAATCTGCTGGAAAGGGAAGGGGCAGGAAGGAGTTAGAAAGGATACAGTAAATACAGTGTCATTAGGGGCTGAGGACATAGCAGTCTGGCTCAGATAGCCCAGTCCTTAGAAATGGAAATTGGATGTGGTGGGAAGCAGATGGCCCAAGACACAAAGCCATATAAGATGGAGATGCTTTGCAGAAGGACAAAGCACTGTGAGAAACTGAACAGATTTAATTGGTCTGTCTTTTGTTCAGAGATTACTGCAGTTGTGTTTTGTTCTGGATTATCTTCTGCAGCTGCCCAGAAGCTTCTTACATCTCACCTAGACAGAGGACTGTGTTCATTCCTCTCTGATGCAGGCTTGCTCATGGAGTAATGCACGATTTCCTTGTCTGTGCTGTAGAGATGCACTTGCATGGGCAGCACCTGGACCTTCTCATATGGTCTGCTGCTGCTCCCTGTGGAAATACATGCCCTCTACACCCTCGGAGGCAGCTACGGGTGCTGATCTTGTATTTTAAAGCCAGTAATGCTGTAGGGACTAAACCGGCATGCTTTGCTGTTTATGGTACCCTGCAACCTCACTGAACTGGTGGCAATTAAATGTGATAAAAGCCCTTAGGTCTTGTGATGGAAGTCACTGCTTTGCACTGATCTGGTGGCCGTCGGGTGAGAGGTGCCTGTGTGGAGGAGCAGCCCATGGGGCTGGGTGAAGGGCAAGCACCGGTAGCAGGGCAGGCACATGTCACGGGAAAAACACCAAGGATAAACTTTTTCCAGACTTGAAAAATTACTCTCTCTGCATCTTCTTCCTTCCCTCCACTCCAAAGATACGCAACTCAGCAAATCTTCCTGTGGCCATTTAACCCAAAAGAGTGTATTTTCCCCACAACTATTCTACAGTATTCCTCACTCCCTTCCCAGATTCTCCTGCAGAAAGCAGTTTATGAATATACGCATTATGAATAATGCGTATGAATCTCCTCCCTCTGGGAAGGGAGGGGATTTTGTTGCCTTTAAAAGGATACAGTCCTCCAGGGAGATGGCTTGGATGGAAATAGCCTGATTACAGCTGGTTGTCTTCTGTTCGTGAACACTGAGTGCCTGCATTTAGACATGTTCCTTGCAGAAGGGTTACTGCTGGAGCAGAAGCCCTTGGGAAGCTTCCTGTAATGGCCACCTCTCTCCTCCCCCCCTTTCATGCCATTTGTAAGGCTTTGGATTAAAGATGACAGAAGGGCAGCCCTTCCCGTATCATGTTTTCACAGCAGTTCTAGGGGCTGAGGGGGTGCTCGGGCTGCCCACGTTGGCATTGCTGCTGTATCTCCATTTCCTTCCTCTGGAAACACAACTCCCCTTGGTGACAGAGTACAGATTCCTGCCAGGATGTCTCCGTGTGACCAGCTTCAGGACAGAAGTGTGCTTGTGGCCATCCTCCCCTTTCTTTCTCCCATTCCCTCCTCTGATTTCATCCGGAAATCGCACTTACCATATTGGTTTAAAGTGATGGTTGACCTCCACTGTAGGATGCATGTTGCAGCTTGCAGTGTCTGGGGGTTAGCAGATCAACTGGGTCCAAATAGGGCTCTCCCCTTCCCCCGTCTCTCTAATTCTTTAAAACTCTTCATAGCATATACTTGGTCTGTGTTAGGTACAGCCTCCTGATATTTTTCTTCACCTGACTCTTCACACAGACTTTGACAAAACTAAGTGCTCAGACGCTCAGAGAGGTAGGTGAGTGTGAGATCCCATCATATCCTTTCCTGCTTTCAGTCCATCCTTCCCCACTTGCAAAGCCTTCTTCCCTGTAGAAGTAGGTAATGTGACCCTTACCCCCTCTCACAGCCCATCCCTTTTTCTTGCTCAGTTTCTCCTCCCTAGTTATCTCACAGTGTAATGAGTGTTTTATGTAATTGTCTTCTCTTTTTTTATGAATATATTCTTGTACGTTTTTTCTTTATAACAATATGTTGCTTTCCTTCAACATACAGGACCTGCCTGTGATACTTCTGTATTGCCCTTCAGTATTTGTTTGAAAGTAGGAGAGGGAGGGATAGAGGGAGGGAGTGGAAACTGTTTTTTAATAGCTGGGTTTGAAGGTTTGGTCAGATTAGGGTGAGGATCAAATTAACTGATAATTGGGAACAGATTGTTCTCCCTATGTAAACCAGACATCGCTGGTCGGGAGTAGTCTCTTATTGCTGAGGGGCATGTTTGTTAATGTACTCTAGCCCCTTCCCTACCCTCTCTTCACACAACCAACCCCTCTGCCTGGAGCACCTTCATATGGGTTGCAGAAGATCTAATAATAAAAAGAAAACACTTGTGCAACTTAGCTGCTGTTACTGGAATTTCAGGTCTAATCCTAGCAAACAGGTCAAGTTTTAACACTTCATGTACACTGCTTGATAAATCTAAAGTGTGCAGCTTTCAAAAAAAAAAAGTACAGTGCAAGAAAATACAATAAAACGCATGGTTGTGGTTGAAGAAGTGGACTGACATGCATATGATAGAAGCACAAAGACAAAATCAGAGCAGTCATGTTTTAAAGGATTACGAGGATCAACAGTGGTTTTTCACTTCAAGAAGTCCATAGCTATTCCCTTTCTTCCCCTCTTCCCCCTCCCTCCAGCAGAAATTGTGATTCTTAAATTTTACATAGTTTTTCCATATCTTAAGTTAAAAGGTTAAAAAAAAAGTGTATTTTAGAATTATTCTCTTCTGCTCCTGACATCTGTTTTTCTACATGGAGACAGATGGCTGTTACATAGCTTTTAAGCTTGCCAGTACTTGAATGTGCTCACAAGGGTGTGCATCCACAGCATGGCCCTTTAGACTTTCGCCATTCTCCCTTGCCATCATTAGTTACAGTCCTGTTCCCTTCCTCCGCTCTCAGACAGCGTGTCTGCCATCCCGGAGGCTCATCCTTTCCCTTTTTCCCCTGATACTCCTCTCAGCCCCTTTGTCCAGAGCTTGGTCTCACCTCAGCTCTCCCTGAGGAGACGCAGGGACTTCTCCCCGGGTGCAGTCCCTGGGGAACGCAGCCTGCGCCTCCCCCCAATATCCAACCCTCCTCCGCCCCCTGCTCTGCCTTTGATGCTCAGAGGCTTCCTTGCAACCCGTCTTCAGTGCTGTAGAAAATGCACTGTTGGTGATTCTGGGAAAATTACTTCCCTCTCCCTTTGCAGAGAAAAGTTGTAAGGGTACAACTCTACAAGCACGTGCGTGGCTCAGACAGACCATCTCAGTCTGCATCCCTGTAGGACAAGACACCAGGTACAGCCAAGACCGCAGCAGCAGGAGAGACATCTCTGTGCGAAACTGAGTGTAGCGTTTCCTGCTCCACTCCAGCTTTACCGTCCTTCTCCAATCCTGCTGCTGCGTGATGTACTGCACGTGCTGTTTATCAGTTACATGGCACATTAATAACGGACATGTGTAGTCTTGCCCATGGGTGCCATTAGTTATGTGTGGCACTTGTTTTTTTCCCAGTTTGTGTGGCACTTTTACTTGCCTCAGCCTTTTGCATAATCACTATGTTATTGTGGGTAGAAGTGCAGTATTTCTGGATTAGTAATTGTTACTAGAAATCCATGGTGTTTGATTGCAGAGTCTTGATCCAAGTGGGAAAGAGATGCCTAAAACCGTAGCCTGTGCAGTCTCCCTGGCAAAGCCGTGAGCTGCCTCCTGCACCCCCTGCCTCTGCTCAGCTGGGGAAGTGGGGGGTGATGACTGAAGGACACGGGATGCCTTCCACGCTGGCAGGATCTGCCACCTGACCCCGAATGACTCAGTCTGCTTTTTTCAAATGCACCAGGAGACAGTCGCTAGGCTGACACCTCCGCTTGAGTTCCCAACAGGCAGAAGTTCACTCTGCATCCTTGTCTGTGGCATAAGAAGCTTGTACATGTATTTCCTGATTTGAGAATGCATATTTTTGTTTTACAGCCATGGATTTTTCCTCTCTCTTGTGTTCATGTTCAGTGTCATTCACTTTTCGTCTCTGCAAAATGGGAAAGCAAAGCTGACCCGTAAAGCCCTACTGGGAGCTGCAAGCTGAGTTGCTAGCTCACGCAGTTCTAACGTCTGAATAGAAACAAGCAAGTATGCCTGACCGTTGGTACAAAAAAGAAGAAATTAAAAAAAAAAAAAATTTTCACCAAATCTGCAGGTTTGAATGGTCTACTCACTCCCACAACAAGACTTTTTACCATAAGCTTTTCCAGGCAGTCATGTTGCGAGAACAGTAGAGATCATGACTTGTGTCATGACACATAAAATACCAAGTAGTTGAAGTTCATTCTGTGTGAAGCTAAACCAGGTGGACACTTAACGATGATACGGGGTGCATTTTTCAGTTGCATCCTCTCTGTGGGTAGATGCTAACTAGTGAGGGACCTAACTGTAGCATGCAAAGTCTCTCATATGAAGGGTTTGAGTGTTATGTAGTCATTGGGTCAGATTAATCATCCATAACTGTATCTCCAGGCACTTGCCCAGTAGATCTCTTTACAGTACTAACACATCAGCTGCAGTTTGACATTTTGAACCCAGTTATTGAATACCTCCCAACTACCCTGAAAATAAACATTTGACGCTGTGACTTAAAACCCATCCTGGACCACCACTGGCCCAGGAAGTCTCTGGGTCGCAGGTTTCTGGAAGCCGAGAGGAGAAATGTTGCTGTATGTTTGCTTTCTGCTTATGCCCTTCCAGAGGCCTCTGCTAGGGAGGAGAAGGTGGGTAGGCCAGATCAGTCTTAGGTCTGACCTGAATGGCTAGTGGGTTTTAAATCATTCTATGGAAACCAGCTGCCAAATTCTGAAAGGCTGTAAAGAAAAAAAACCAAACCCACAGCAATGCCACCCCTCTCTCCCAAAACAAAATCCACCAAAATAAAACCAAGAAGAACCCCATATTCAACCTTCACCAAAATGCAACAGCCGTGGGTTTCAGGGTAGGAACATAAACCTGACAGTGGTGAGTCAGGCCAAGCTCTGCGCTCCTCTGGACCGGATTGTGGTAGTCGGGCAGATTATTTCATTCTTTCCAAGCAGAGCCACTCCAGTGCTGAGGAAATGGTCTGTTGGAGGCAAGTGTTTTAAAGAGCTGCGTTTCATCCATCACCTTTCACAGATCCATTGTGCCTCTCTGCCTTTTGTTTTCAAAAGGGGTGTGAAATAACTTGCTCTGTAGATAAGAATTTACCAGCTGGATGGCTGCCCATTCACCAAATCTTACATTCCCTCTTTTGCAGACCAAGTCAGGTTTTTTGGTCACTGGGGAGCTGTGCTCTGACCTCAGTTTTGTTTCTACTGTAAACAGTAGCTGAATGAGTTTATTTGGCACCATAATGGTCTCAAAGGCCAAGAGAATAAACGCCCGTGTGCTCTTTGCCTTTAGGTTTTACTGATGCCAACCCAGACATGTGCCTCCATATTTGACTTGCTGGACAAAGGACGAAGTGCTGATACACATAACAGGTTGCTGCTTGCATGCGTGGCAGGTCTTTTTCAGCCTGTTGAGTTGACCGAGCTTTGAGGAGAGTCCACTGAAGGTGCATGACTTGATGCAGCGCTCGTTCAGATGTCAAGCCCTTGAAACCACAAAGTAATGATAAACAGATGGAGCATGTGGAGACAGCTGCTAAAATTTGTTCTTCTCTAAACAGGATATCATGCTGTCTTTTTTTAGAAAAATGAAATCATGTAATGTTAGAGAGTTTTTTTTTTTCTCTGAGCGGAATCCTAACTCTTGAGGAGGATGTTTTAGCCATGCCTTCTATTCTCATACTTTATCCCAGATGTCACAGGTTTTTTCACAGCAGAAAACTAGATGGGTATTTTCATGTTCTCTCCTTTCCTGGTGTGAAGAACCTGCTGATGGAGCTGGAGATGCCCACCAGTAACACCCAGTGCTGCTGTGTACTGCTCATCCTCACCTGGCTGGTCACTTGCTCTGCAGGTTGAAAGACAGGGCTTGAAGGGCAGCAAGCGCAAAGTGGTGGTTGCAGGCTCTGGGCAGTGTTTCTAGGGCTGAATTTCTGCTTTTGTTTCCCTGAACAGAAAGTGTGGGTCGGGTTTCAGCTGCCCTAGAGTTTTTCTGTCTTCTAGGAGAAACTTCAAAGCATGGTTAGAAGCTGTTCCCAAAGCGTTGTTTCTGTAGAGCTGCTTTTCTTTATGGATGGGGTGGTTAGAGCAGAGACCAAACCAAACCAAGTTCACTTAAAATTCAGTACCTTCATGGTACCTTCATGGTCTATAGATCTAACAAGTTGGCTACGATTAGAGACCTTCTTCAGACTTTTTTTGGGAGCTGATGTTTTATAGTGTATGCATCAATGACTTGTAGTTCAAGGAAATAAATGTAGAATTACCTAGAGGGCAGGACCTAGCTTATATTCCAAAAGGTGATGCCTGTAAGTATTAAATATTACTTTGCTTCATATTAAATACTACTGAAGACACTAGACATGTTCAGGAAACACTTTTATTGGAAGTCTGTGCCATTTTAGCTGAAGGTGCTGTGGAGGACTTGGACCTCTCTGCTGTCATTTCAGCACAAGATCCCACTTCTGTTTGAAGCACAACTCTTCCAATCTGCAGCGATCTCAGAAATCATTTCAACAATTCATGCCTCTTTTTTTCTTTTGTTTTAAGTGTGCTTGGGAATCTGGATGGAAGGCACGGTAATAAAACTCTTTTTCTTCAGTCCTGTGAAGTCTTAGGACCATTATCCTTGTTAAATTAGCCTCTCCCCTTGCCCGTTTACTTTTGGAGTCCCTGTTTGGCTATACTACAGCAGCTGTTATTGCAAGCAGAAGTGAAGAGAGATGGAGCTGAGGCCTTTGAGGGTCTCTTTATAATGCTGAGAAGTGACACTTTTTGCATCTGGAATCCTAGTTGTCTTTACTTGACTTAATACCTGGTGTTATGTGGAAACAAGAAAATTTAATATGGAAAAATCAAATATGTTTGTGCATCATTTTGAAAGTGCTTGTACTAGCATGAAGGATGTCTCATGTATTTTGGCTGTCAGAAAAAAAGAAAACTGTTTGTGTTTGTAACTTTATACTAAAAGTTTTTATTTTTATCCCTCAAATTATAAGTTGCATTTGAGAAGAGTAAACAAAACAAGATTGAATGTAACACAGGCAGAATTGCAGGCAGTGGTGGTTACAACAGAGACAATTGTTCGGCCCAAATTATATCAATGAACCTTTCTGTGCTCTCAGTCCACACGTGGGAGTGAGAAATGAGGGGGGTGGGGGTGAAGGGCTTGGGGAGGAAGGGAGAGCGGGTGGAAGAGAAGTCATCTGAACTTTTAATTCCCTCTTGGGAATTAAATCTGTGTTCATCAGAGAAAAAAAAATATCTTTTTAGTGTATCATTTGGTACGGTTCCTTTTGTGCTGCTGCCCATTTCGTGCATTTTAACCCTTGGGGAGCCAGAGGCATTGCGCAGCATCTGAAGTGCCGTGAAGGAAACCACTGGCGCTGCGCTGGGCTGGCTGCCAGGCTGGGACTGTCTCAGGAAATTCCAAATGAGTATAAATAAATGCTCTGTAGCAACCTCTGGGCTCCCCGCCTGCTGATGTGTCAGGAATACGCACTCCCTTTAAGGCAAAGGAAAGTGTGCTTCAGACTTAATTTCCTGAAAAACTAAACATGGCAACGTCCAAGGGTTTGCTTCTGGGTGGATCGGTGAGTGAGACCCTCGAACGGGGTGGGGGGAGAGGTGAGATGCCAGCAGCTGGCTCTGCTAGCACTGCAGGCCGGCTGAGAAAAGGGATGGGGGGCACCCCATGGTAGCACAGCTGAAACCAGCCCTCGATGTTCTTTTAGGATATTAAGTTGGGATGGGGGTTTTTTTGGTTTTTAACAGTGCCCAGTTAGCTGGGTTGTCTCGCAAGTGCTGCCGTCTGAAGGGAGTTTGCACTTGCGGTTTCACGCACCTCTGGTAAACTCTTTGTTTTTGTTGTTACTTACAGAGTAGTTTGCTTCCTTCAACAAATGCAGGTTTTCTAGGGGGAGATCAGCTTGTGAACACTCAAGTGAAGGGAGCGTTGCACCTATTTACTGTAAGGCATTGTTTCAGCAGCAGAAAGGTAGCTGTTACCCTTGAAGTTGCTCATTTTGAATACTGTTCATAGACTTCCAATTACAAGCCACTGGTTTTAGCTATTTAGAATGTGCATTAAGAATTACTTCTAATAATGACCTTTTCCGTATTTTCTCTGATGATCACTTTTGTAACTTTTTGGAGAAAATCAGTTCATTGGTCTGAACTATTTTAAATGCAGAGAAAAAACTTTCAGTGTTTTTGGAAAATGCAAATTGCTTATGCTCTTGAAGTTTGGAAGGCAACACATATCTTATCTCACACAAGGAATCAGTTCTAGATTAAGATAAAAAGGGGTAGGAGGGAACAATTCCCGGTATTTGAAATATTATACTGATTATGCAGCATAAACTATATTCCTTATGGAGGTAAGCATGTGACAAAATAATGTCCTTCTGGGACTCATAAATACAAATATTTGCAGAACCATTCTTGCAGAAGACGATTCTTCCATTTTTTCCACCCTGTGCACAGCTGTAAGACCAAACTGAAACTGTAAATCAGTTTTAATATTCCATGGCAGGTTTATATCCCAGGAGTCCAGGTTCTTTCCCGATGGTTACTCCTGTTAAAATAGCCCTATGTACCTGTCCTCCACTTCTCACTTCTTCAGAGATTTGTAGGCACAGGTGGGTAATGACATTATAAATCTAAATATTTTGGGTTTGTGATTCAGTTGTTCTTGGCTAGAAAGCAAACACAGCCTTCTTTGCTTGGGCTTCAGCAGGTAACACTGATGCACAGTTGTGTTAAAAGGCATTTTCAGGCAAACACCTGGCTTGCATCCATGATTCCTTTTGGCCCCCATGGGGAGTTGGGAGATGGTTTGGATGAGTGAGGAAGGAAGAGAAATGTTTGGGGGTTTGCTCCTCTTCTGCTTTGCCAGCCCTCTTACCTGGATTTTGTGAAGGCCATCCTACTATGTGGATGCAAGCCTTGGTCTTTGTAGCTATTTTTTCCTTTGTCATTTTTATTGTGACAGTGAAGTGGTGTAAAGTAACAGGGGACGATGTACTGTTGGAAGAGCGGGGCAGGTATGCCACATTTTCAAGGTTGGCAAGGGAGGTAGGGGAGCTTTGGGGTTTCTCCTGTGCAGCAGAGGACAGCAAGCTGCCTTACCAACACTGGGACTCAACCTCTCATTCATCGGCATCGCTGGCTGAACCAGTTAGCCCAGATCTATTGGGATGTATTTTCGGAAAGGAGGGCTATGGTGGTCTGAAACTGAGCTGCTCTTCTACTGTGGTCGGTAGAGCACATTGTATGGCTTTCTCCCAGGCTGCGAGGAGCTTGTGATTGGTATCTACTGTTTGCTGTAACTTACATTTTTTTGCCAGGCCTGAGTTAGTCTGATTTGGAAAGTATCTTTAAACTGAATGCTCATTGTTTGTCACAAACGTGCCTGGAGACAGTAAGTGTGCACACATAGAAAGTGAATGAAATAAATGCTTCAGGGAATGATGAAGGGCAGTTCTCAAATACTGCAAGACGAAAAAAATGCACATGGAATCAGGTGCTTGGAAAGAATGAATTCATATTGGTTTGGACTTGCCTTGTTGGTATCTGGTTTTCAAACTTAAGTAAACAGGACTGAGATGCCCCCCGTTTCAAGCCCAAAAGTAAAGGATGACTGTTGAAATCTCGTCACTCTCCCCAGTGACACCTGAGAGAGCAGGAGGCTAGCTCCACTTTGAGGAAATGAGCGTCTCTGAGGGGAGAGCATTTTCTGTGCTTGAGCCAACGCAGCCCCTGTCACCGTTTCAGTAGTTTGCTTTCAATGTAAGGCAAGCTCTTTCTTCCTCAGTTACATTTCTTCACACAGCACATTGGTTAAAGTGGCGTTTGCGGAGGGTGATTTGGGAAATGCATCAGTGCAATGCAAGTAAGGCTGCCACTTGCTTCTGACTTGCTTGATGGTGGACCTGCTGGTCATGCTCAGAGCCACAGTGCACCTGCAGGCTGACTTGTGACAGCGATTTGCCCAAGTGGCCACTGTTTTTAGAGTAGTTTCTACCCAGAGGTGGCAGCGCTGTTGACAACAGCAGCAGCCCCCACCACGGTTTCTGCTCTGCTCTTCCTTGCTGCTGGTGGGGCAGTTAGCAGAATAAGCTAATGACTATATCCCTTCCCACTGCTTCCTGACAGCCGTAGTTTGATTTCCCCTGGGACCTGTGAGTCAGAAACTGGGATGGAGGCAAAACAGACTAGCCTCTTAGTTTTGAGTTTCTGTGGTTAGCAGCCTTCAGGTGGTGCACATACAGAGATGTCCCACCACAGAACTGCCAGATCTCGAGCTATTCCCAGAAAGCGAGACCAGTTGAAAAAGAGACTTATTATCGGCCTCAAAAAAGGGAGTTGTCACGCATATAAGGCAGATTTTGTGAATTTTGATAAGAGGTCATATTGCAGTTACTCTCAGGACAGTCGGCTGTGCTTTCTCCTCCCTAGAACAGATTTCTCATAAACAAGATTAATCCTTTATTCAGGGTTAATTAATTTGCACAACTTTCTTATAGCCTGTATTTTATATTTTAAATTAACTTCTTTCTGAGCTGCAAGTTTTCAGTTCAGAGATTCTAGAAGTAAAAGTTCTGGACATTAAAAAGACTAGAGTGGGTTAGGAGGTGTATTTTTTGAAAGGTGTTTTTTACTTTCAGCTCACAGAAATAATTTTTAGTTGTGGTTATATGATGTCCAGATATAAACTCTGTAGGTAACTCTTTTTTACGATGTGAAAGAAAACCTTTAATGGTGTAAAAAAAGGTAATGTGACCTTGAAAGACCCTCCTAACACTAAAAAGGCTAGTCTCTCTCTCTCTCTCTCTCTCTCTCTCTCTCTCTCTCTCTCTCTCTCTCTCTCTCTCTCTCTCTCTCTCTCTCTCTCTCTCTCTCTCTCTCTCTCTGCCTTTGGGTAGCAGGCTGGTGAGCATTCTGAGCATTTTCTATGTGATACCAAAATGCTCTGGTTTTCGTAGCTATGAACAGTAGTCAGCACATAGTTAGCAAACATGCAGCAAAGGGAGAAAGCCAAGAGTCTCTTCTACAAGGTTAAGAAATAGTTCCATGGTTTAGGAATTGACCCTTGAGGAGGAAGTGGCAGTGGGACATCCAGACTAGTGCATCCATCTGATCACTGGTACCAGTGTGAGAGCTGGCTCATTGTTTTTGCTATAATGCTAAACAAATAACATTTTTATTATGTTTTTATTATAATTATAATCCTAGGATAATGCTAAGCAACTAAGATTTTTCAGGTTCAGAGGAACATAATGGATGGATGGACAGTGGCTTAGCAACTTCATCCGCGGGTCCTGAAAGAACCGGCGGATGAAGTTGCTAAGCCACTGTCCATCATATTTGAGAAGTTGTGGCAGTCCGGTGAAGTTCCCACTGACTGGAAAAGGGGAAACATAACCCCCATTTTTAAAAAGGGAAAAAAGGAAGACCCAGGGAACTGCAGGCCAGTCGGTCTCACCTCTGTGCCTGGGAAGGTCATGGAACAGATCCTCCTGGAAGCTATGCTAAGGCACATGGAGGACAGGGAGGTGATTCGGGACAGCCAGCATGGCTTCACCAAGGGCAAGTCCTGCCTGACTAACCTAGTGGCCTTCTATGATGGAGTGACTACATCAGTAGACACAGGAAGGGCTACAGATGTCGTCTATCTGGACCTCTGTCAGGCCTTTGACACATCCTTCTCTCTAAACTGGAGAGGTATGGATTTGATGGGTGGACTGTCCGGTGGGTGAGGAATTGGTTAGATGGTCGCATCCAGAGGGTAGTGGTCAACAGCTCAATGTCCAGATGGAGGTCGGTGATGAGTGGTGTCCCACAGGGGTCTGTATTGGGACCGGTACTGTTTAGTATCTTCATCAGTGACAGAGACGGTGGGATCGAGTGCACCCTCAGCAAGTTTGCAGATGACACCAAGCTGAGTGGTGCAGTCGACACACCAGAGGGACGGGATGCCATCCAGAGGGACCTGGACAAGCTCAAGCAGTGGGCCCATGTGAACCTCATGAGGTTTAACAAGGCCAAGTGCAAGGTCCTGTACCTGGGTCGGGGCAACCCCTGGTATCAATACAGGCTGGGGGGTGAAAGGATTGAGAGCAGCCCTGCCGAGAAGGACTTGGGGGTACTGGTGGATGAAAAGCTGGACATGAGCCAGCAACGTGCGCTCGCAGCCCAGAAGGCCAATTGTATCCTGGGCTGCATCAAAAGAAGCGTGGCCAGCAGGTCGAGGGAGGTGATTCTGCCCCTCTGCTCTGCTCTGGTGAGACCCCACCTGCAGTACTGCATCCAGCTCTGGAGCCCTCAGCATAAGAAAGACAAGGACCTGTTGGAGCGGGACCAGAGGAGGGTCACGAAAATGATCAGAGGGATGGAACACCTCTCCTATGAAGAAAGGCTGAGAGAGTTGGGGTTGTTCAGCCTAGAGAAGAGGAGGCTTCGGGGAGACCTTCTTGCAGCCTCTCAGCACTTAAAGGGGGCTTATAAAAGAGATGGCGGCAAACTTTTTAGCAGGGCCTGTTGCGACAGGACAAGGGGGAATGGCTTTAAACTAAAGGGGGGTAGATTTAGACTAGATATAAGGAAGAAATTTTTTACGCTGAGGGTGGTGAAACACTGGCCCAGGTTGCCCAGAGAGGTGGTGGATGCCCCATCCCTGGAAACATTCAAGGTCAGGTTGGACGGGGCTCTGAGCAACCTGATCTAGTTGAAGATGTCCCTGCCCACGGCAGGGGGTTTGGGCTAGATGACCTTTAGAGGTCCTTTTCAACCAAACTATTCTATGATTCTATAACTGCTTGAGAGACTGTTTTCACTGTGGGTTGATCAAGTCAATGGAAAAGCCCAGTTAAGTCAATGGAAAGACTTTTGATGCTTTTAATGGCCTTTGCATTGTGGCTGTGATTGTTTTGAGTTTTTCTTCTATTGCCTTAATGGTCCTACTTCTTCTAGAAAGAGCATGGTATTAGGACAGCAGATCCATTCTTAAAATGCCTTCTTTTACCAATATTGTGTGGTCAGTGTGGCATTGTAGCCCAGTGCCCTAGTGTTTGTGTTCACAGTGCAACCAAAACACAGCAGCCCTCTGAATCATCTTTCTTCAACATTGCTGCTGTTCATTGACTTAAGGTGGTATCCTTAATTCACTTCTGTGAGGCTTGCCACTACAAATATCTGAGCTGGAGCTTCTACATCTTGAAATAAAATGCTATTTATTACACAGTGTTGTAGCTTCAGCCTTTCTCCGTTATTATTATCAGGGAAGTTGCTATCCCCCATTTTTTTATTACAACCCCCACCCCAAAGTACTGAGTATTTAGATGTCAGATTTAAAAGTCAGCTCCCCAGTTGGGGTATTGACACATAGATTTTAAAAAGTAATCTAAAAACTGCATAAAATATTTTACCATTTTTCTGCTCCTCTTTTTTCTTTGAGATTACATTTGCAGCAAACATTTTACACTGGACATTTATTTCCTCAGTAAAATGTGCAGTAAATGGAATTCCTCTGTAACAGGAGAATCCTCTGCACCTGTAACTGCAGGGTTGGTAGCAGGGTCGGTCATTCCTCTCTGGCTGGGGCATTTTGGTTTGGACTGTAGTACCCCATATCCCACAGCCTCAGGTGCATCAGGAGTTAAATCCCATTTGCTCCAGGCATAGCTGTAGCTGAGTAATAGCAAAACAGATTACCTTTCTTACAAGGTGGTATTTATTGGTTGTTTTTCCATAGCAGAAAAAGAGGGGAAGGTGTTGTCAGCCACGTCTACACTATAGTGTGGTGTGCTGGGCAATTGTGCCATTGCTTGTACAAGCTGAGCCGGGTCATCCAGGCACTCCGGCCTGGCACTGCAGGAAGGGTGGCTGAGGCCAGCACCGGGCTATGGTCATGGGCAGCTTCGTAGCTTGACTCTGCTGTGCTGCAGTGGCCCTCCTCCTTGTGGGAGACGAGCAGCCAACTGAGGCAGTCTGCGCTCCACACCTGCGGCGTGCTTCACACTACTACTGTGTGCTTTAACTGCAAAGGGAAAAATAAAACACTGGATGCTCCTGCTGTGTCTGGCGAAGTACAGAAACAACTTTCTGTTAAGTTTTTCCCTCTCAGTTCTTGAAATAAAATAAAATAAAAATCTGATAGATTGATTGTTTGGGGTTTGGGCTTTTTTCTCCCCACCTTTGGAAATACTAGAGAGCTAGGCTGAATTGTTGGAGAGCTAGTGGTTTCATGGCATCTTCTGTATATTGCTAGCCAAAAGAAAGCCGATCAAATGGGTGTGCTGCAAGGCTAAGGTCTATTTTCCAAGTGGTTTTGTTGTTGTTTTTAACTTACATTCAAATCCCAACACCTGAAAAGGAGAATTAAAGAAAAATAGTTAATTATTCCATTCTGCTTTTTCTTTTTGAGCAAGTGCTCAGCCTCATGTATTTTGGTTCTTTTCAGAAAGCAAGGCTGATATTTATATATGCTGAAGAACAGAAAGAGAAAAGAACAAAAGTACTATTGGAGGTGGGAAGAGAAGGGGAAAAGCATCAATTTCTTCTCTGTTGCAGTAGAGAATCAAAAAGAACTCTTTTTTTAATCCCCTCTTTCCCTGCCCCAGATAAACTTTCAAACTGAAGTTGAGCATATAAAAATACTGATTCGACTCCATTTATGCCAGCTATCACCTCTGTATTTTTCCTCTGCAGCATTCTTTATGAATTGTCTTATGCCATTACTCTGGAAGGAGACTCTGTTATTCATAACATTATTTCAATAGAAAAGACTTCTTTAATAGCAGTCAGATCCAAGATAAAAATGCCTTAGAGCAGATATCATAACCAGATGGGGAGAGAAGGCTTTAGATATGTTGTCTGTATTTTTCATGGCATCTTAGACTTTTAGCTTCAGAAATACATCTTCAGTTGCTTCTCTTTGCTCTTCCTGGACCCTCCAAGGCGGCTCTACAATGAAGTTTTCCTGGCTTGCAGAACCAAAACTCTGCATCTGCCCACATTTTCACTGCTTTTCTCTCCCTCAGAAGTCTTGAAGCACATCAACTAAATGTCATATTTTTTTCCAGTTGTCCTTGTCTGGGAGCAGACATGATTAGTGTGGACTCAGGTAGGGCTGACTCAGTATTTTAATATACTGATGTTCTTGTGTAGTGCATTGGATAGGATATAATTTAATAGAAGTTGGCAAGACTGGAATGTTTGGACAGAGCCAGTCCCAGCAGTGCAGGAGGTGAGAATTGAAGAGTGCATTTTTTAAATGCTGCTTGTGTCCTGCCTGTGGTTATCCTGCAGCAGGGAGAGGGAAATGAAGTCTTTCCATATTTCTGGAGAAATGCATTAATAATGACAGTACCACAACGAGGCCTCTGTGCTTCACACAGTGTTTTACTTCACAGTTACTGGCCTAAAAGCATGATGTGTTTGTGTCTCGTTGCATTTAAAAACATTTCAGAAGAAAACAGGAGTGTCTGCAGTATTTTCACAGACAAAGGTGTATGTGTTTGTGCATCTGCACATACTGTTTCAGTGTAACACAATGATGTGATTAGTATTTGCCTGAGCTACTGTAGAGACGGGGGGAACAGTTCTTCTAATTTTAGCAGTGCCCATGATCAGCTGGCCAAGGATGAGACAAGACACCTAACAAGAGTGTACTGCCCGGTATTTGCTGCAATACTTCTATGTGTGTTGGGGTGAATGGGGTGGGAATCTTTTGCTCACTTGAGGTCTCTGGGCAGGAAGGCTTGCCTTTCTAGCTGAAGGGCAAATAGACGCAGCTTCCTCCAAAGTTAATCTGAGGTACCTGCTTGTGTAGCACTTGGTACTCACCCACCAAAGCTAGGGAGTAAGGGCATCCATGATTCATCCAGGACCTAAGGGCTGAAAGGAAGAAGGGCTGCACTCTTATCAGGTGTTTATTCATTTCCTTTTTATTAGATTTTTTTCTTCTCATTTGGAACTGATAAAACCATTTTTATTGCTTGAAAACAGCCATCCATTTTGCTTTGTTCCATGCTTAACAGGCACACCCATTTTGGCCCTTTCTCTGAGACAGTGAAATGCACAAAGGCTTGGCACAGCTCCTGCATGCAGCATCACAGTGTTGTGTTGTTGGTAGATTGCATGCCTGATCCTCATTTGTCTTAACGAATCAAGAAATGTCTCCAGAGATCAACTCATAATACTGGGATTGTGTTGGTGGAGTGCTCGCTGTGTTGTTCTAAGGAGAAGTAAGAGGCAGTCAGCTCTGCACACAGTCTCATGCTTCTGGAGAAGCAGATACGAACTGTGTCCTGGTAGTGCTGCCAGCTTAAGCTGAGAACCAAAGGGATTTCATTGTGAAGACACTGAGCTGCCTGCAGGTGTTGTGGAGAGGTTTAGTGGGGGATTCAGTGTCTGTGTGATTATTTTTTTATTAATTTTTGATGGGTTTCTGTTGAGCAATCTTAATACCATTCCATGAAGAAGAAAAAATCTATCTGAGATTCCAGTTTGGCTCTCATGACTTAACATGATATTTGCATGTCTTTTTAGAGGTTTTATGAATATTTTTCCAAAGATGCATTAATTCTTAAGTCCTGGGACTTCCAAAGAGTCTGTTCCTCCCTCCCCATCCAACACTTACGCGTTGTGCCCAAGGACAGCTTAGAGGAGCTGCCTGACTTCCCTGGTGTAGTGATGGGAGAATTGGAGATGTTGCTGGGTAGGAAGACAAGGACCAAGACAAGCAGAGGAAAGGAACTGGGAAAAATGGGAGAGCAGGTAAAATTGATGGACCTTGAATTTACATGGGCTGGGTGGAGTGACTAGAACCAAGCCTGCAATGAGGGGTGAGAGTATAACCAGATTTTGGGTTAGAATTAGTGGAGCAAGCAAATGGATGTAAGTAGAGAAAATGGGTGAGAAATCCGAAGCATGGGAAGAAGGCAGAAAGAGACCAGGAGACTAGAGAAGATGGGGGGCCAGTGTGAGAGTGGGGACAAACCTAGGGTGCAGGCGGAAAGGGGGAGGAGCTGTGGGGTCTGGAAAGGAGAGTTGTCTGTCTGTGGGGAATGGAGCCAGGATGAGAATCTGGGAATAGAACACTGAATTTGGGGAGGAAGAGGAGTAATTCAGAGTGTATACTCTGTCTCGTTCTCTCCCTGTCAGTGGGAGTCCTGGAGATTTTTTCCCTGCCTGACATTGAGGCAGTCCTGTTGGAAGAAGTTGTGTGTGCTTATGTGCTTGAAGTATGTGTGTATGCATGTATTTTTGCTTCCACTCTGGTATTTAGATGGCTATTTTGGGTGCGTCTATAAGTAAATACCACAGCGTACTGAGACTCCGGTCTTTCAGCAGAAACATGTGGTCTGGGGGGGGTGGGGGTGGTATTTGTGTCTGCCAAACAGTCTGTCCGCACTGCAGGACCGAGATACCAACGCGCGCAGGTCAGCCCCACTTCTGTTGCTCTCACACGTGCCTGCCTGTGTCTCTGTCTCCATCCTATTCTTTTCCCGTGCCGGGGAAGGTAGGTTTTCCCTGAGCATCCTCCTCCTTCCGTCTGTTGCTCGGGGTGTCCTGTAGTAGTCAAAAGCGTACGGGATCGCCTTGAAAGCAGTTACACTGTCTGTAGACAAAGCTTTTCTTAAGCATGCCAAGGAAACTGGAAAAACAGGAGCTTTTTTTTTTCCTTCTGCTAAACCTTTTGAGTACAACATTAAGTCACTTCCTGTAGTTGCAGTAAGTCAGGAGTTTCTCTTCCCCCCCCCCCCCCCCCCGGCTTATATTCCTTTAAGAGGACGCGGCTTCCAAACCTCGCCTTTTAAAAACGAAACGGAGAGCTGAGCTCGCTTCCAGCCACGGTAGCAGCCCGCTGCGCCCCGCGGGCGGGGGCGGGGCGGACCCCGCACCTCGGGCGGGGGGAGCGGGCAGGGCGGCGGGCGGGCGGGCTGGCGGAGCTCGGCGGCGGGGCCGGTGTGCGCGGCCGGCCGGCGCTGCGCGGGTGCGGGCGGCTCTTCCTCATGGGGTGAAGAAGGAGAAAGCCGGGAGGGAGGCAGAGCTTCGGCATGTGACACATGAAGCTGGGGCGGCCATACGTGGCTGGAAAATTTGCAGCGTGGGGACAGAGGCAGGTGGCTAACTCAGGTAACCGGAAAGCTGGCTTTTATTATTCCTCCAGCTCATAACTCGCAACAGTTGTTTTTCCCTTCTCTCCCCCCCTCCCCCTCCCCCTTCAAGTGGGAAGGGAGGAGCAGGTTGTATAGCAGTATTGCGTATAAATACTCAGCCCAAGGAAGCCCAGCAGATCTGGTGAAGTTTTATTTGGATTGCTCTGGGGACGGGCAAGTCTGGTGGGCAGGTGGGTTTTCCTCACGTGCGAGGCGACAGTCTCCCTCAGCAGTGGGTTTCGGGACCCTGCTGAAAGGGGCTCCCGCTGCCTGTCGTGGTGCGGGGGGCTTCGTGCAGTTTAAAATGAAAGAGGCAGAGGCGCTGGTGGAAGTAACGTGAGCTGAGGTGAGAGCGAACTGGTATTGCTGCACTTGCGGCAGCAGTTCCCAAAGCCATAAATAAAACAGCTGCAGATCTGTGTAAAGTCTAATGGCATCGGTTGCGTAAGGAGCGGGGTCGGAGTTCCTGTCGCCTGCTCGAATGCACCTTCTGGAGGAGTTGGTCTCCGGATGATTCGTGCGGTACGTTGTAATCCTGTGGTCTCTATGTGACAGCGTAGTGTGTGTGAAAGCTTGGTGTGACACAGGAAGGCTGGAGGGATTGGGGAAAGACAGCTTTGAGCTACTAGCTGTGCCACTTCTGTGCCTCTTTGTTAACAGATGTTATCTGTGCGTGTGCATGTGTACACATTTATGTGGGTATGCACTTCTCAGCATTTGAAAACCTACTGATTAACTTTTAAAAAGTTAATCAGGATTTAGTGTTGAGGGTCAGTCAGCGGAAAGCTGGTCTGCTCGCTGAGCTGCAGCAGCAGTTTCTGCCTCCGGCGTGCTGTGAACACCCATCTTCCTGCGCTTGTGTTTCAGCGCGTTGTTTACTGAGACATAGTTTCTTTTCCAATGCCGATTTTGTTTCTTCTTTTCCAGAAAAAGAGGAAGTTATTATAAATGGAGAAGGTGAAAAAGAACGGAAAGACCCCTATTTTGTCGAAACACCTTATGGCTACCAGCTAGACTTGGATTTTCTGAAGTACGTGGATGATATACAAAAGGGGAATACCATTAAGAAACTAAACATCCGAAAGAAGAGGAAAGCTGTACCAGCCTCGGCAGGTACCAAGAACTCTGGTGGCCAGTGCAGTGGCTGGACCTCCACAGAGTCTCTCTCCTCGTCGAACAGTGATGAGAACAAGCAGTCTAGCCTGGCAGCGAGGGGTCAAGTAACCTTGTCCATTGCTGCGAGACCCTCAGTTTCCTTTGAAGCATCTCCTTCCTACTTAACCGTCCCTGAGACTAAGCAGCTTCTTCCTCCCTCCCCTCAGCCTCCTCGGCACAACCTCCATGTAACAAAAACCCTCATGGAAACACGGAGGCGACTCGAGCAGGAAAGGATGACGCAGGTCACGCCTGGAGATGTCCGCAGGCCTCGGCTTTCCAGCTTTGGAGGCATGGGCTCCACGAGCTCCCTCCCCTCTTTTGTGGGATCCAGCGGGTACGGTCACATGTCTCAGCAGCTGCAGAATGGGTATCAAGGGAACGGCGACTACGGCGCCTGCTTCAGCCCCTCCTTGGGCAGCTCCATTCGTCACAGCCCCATGAGCTCAGGAATATCCACACCAGTCACCAACGTGAGCCCGGTGCATCTGCAGCACATCAGGGAGCAAATGGCAGTTGCCCTCAAGCGTCTCAAGGAGCTCGAGGAGCAAGTCAAGACCATTCCTGTGCTGCAGGTCAAAATTTCAGTGTTACAGGAAGAGAAGAGGCACATGATGGCTGAACTCAAAAACCAGAGGAAAGCCACTCAAAATGACACGTATGGTTTCAGAAAGCGATCCTACAGTGCGGGAAATGCAGAGCAGTGGGAACACATGTCTCAGGTGAGAAGAGGTGGAGAACTGTATATAGATTGTGAGGAAGAGGTGGAGAGCGTGGAGCAGAGCTCTCAGAGGATAGAGGAGTTCAGGCAGCTGACTGCTGAGATGCAAGCCCTGGAGAAAAAAATCCAGGATAGCAACTATGAAAGTCCAGCAAACCTTCGGGTGAACAGAGAAAGCCTGACAAAAGAAACTCGATCTGTTGCTGTAGGTGCTGATGAGAACATGAATGATGTGATTATATACAACAGATCTGCAAGGCAACACAGAGAAGTAGCTGTGGGGACAGAGAAAGAAATGAGAGAGTCTGGGGTTGGGGTGACGGAGGCCATGCTTGGCTTGTCTACGGAGGTTGAGAAAGAGATAGAGCTTCAGCAGCAGACCATTGAAGCCCTTAAGGAGAAGATTTACAGACTAGAGGTTCAGTTAAAGGAAACGACCCATGACAGGGAAATGACCAAATTAAAACAGGAGCTGCAGGCAGCTGGGTCTAGGAAAAAAGTGGATAAAGCCGTGATGGCTCAGCCCCATGTGGTCAGCAGGATGGTGGAGGCCGTCATACAAACGAGAGACCAAATGGTGGGAGACCACGTGGACGTTGCCGATTCGTCAGTGGGAAACCACCTGCAGACAAGCAGCGTTGGCAGCTCCTGCAGACCTGCTGTGCGGAGCACGGCTGCAGGCCCTGAGCTGCTGATGAGCCGGTGGCTGGTGAGGGAGAGGGCAGAGGTGCGAGACCAGGGCACAGGGAGGTCAGTTGAGCTGCGCGATAAGGCGGTGGGCGCAGAGACAAGCGTCTGTGAGACAGGTGTCAACACGGAGGAGCCAGCAAGTGCTCCGAGCCCTGGCCGGACAGAGCAGTTGGTTGGAGCAGTGAGGTCTGTGGGCTGTGGGGATTGCTCGGTGGACGTGGTGGTTTGCACCCCCAAGGAGCATGTGTCCCGTGAAACGGCCACAGAGACTGTGCCCACGGCAGAGGCGATGGTGATGGCCGTGCCTTCTACAGCTAGCCGGCAAACCAGCACCACTTTGGAGATGGTGAGCCAGTGCACCAGCACAGAGACAGCCTCCCTGGCAGACTGTGGGACAAACACCTTTCTGAGCAGCTGTGATAAACAGACCAACACGGAGAGCGTGGAGACACGGAGCGTGGCAGTAGGAGATGGCCGGGTGAAGGACATACACGTGTCTGCTAAAATGCGTTCAGTTGGAGTGGGCACCTTGCTCTCTAGCCACCCTGGCTTTGAAAAGCCCTCTGCAATAAAAACCAAAGACTGTGGCATTGGGCAGATAAACGTTCATGAGAACTACCTGGTTGGTCTTAAAATGAGGAGCATTGCCTGTGGAGCCCCTCCATTGCCGGTTGTGCCAGCTGGCACCAGGAGCATTGGTGTTGGTGGAGAGTCCGTGTGCGAGCCGGTGAGTGGCCTGTTGGAAAGCCCTCTGCCTCCGCCTGAGCTGAGGACGGGCTTGGATCACTACATTGAGCGCGTGCAGAAGCTGCTGCAGGAACAGCAGATGCTGCTTGCTGAAAATTACAGTGAATTGGCAGAAGCCTTTGGAGAGCCCCACTCCCAGATTGGATCTCTCAATTCGCAGCTCATCAGCACCCTCACCTCTATCAACTCCGTCATGAAATATGCTAGCACAGAGGAGCTGCGGAGCCTGGACCTTCAGAAGCAGTGCATGGAGAGAAGCGCCCCGTCAGGTAAGCCCAGTGTCCGGGCATGCATTTGGTCTGCTCCTTGCCAGCACCGCAGGTCAGTCACCTGCTAGGCTCTCACTGTGTCTGGAAGCAAGTGTGTAATCCTCCCCAATGAAACGCAGAACATAACGTTGCTGGACATGCCTATTGGGTATTCTCTCCAGCCCACCACTGGTAAATGAAAAACCAGAGGTGGTATAATGTTAAGAGAATTCAAGGTTAATGCCTGTGGGTTTGGAATTTTGTCCTTCCTTTAAATTTGGCATGCAATTTTTAAAAACTACGGTGTCAGATTTGACAGAGTTGAAAGTCACATTCAACGTCTGTATCAAACTGACTTGTTTCCACAGACATTTCCCTGGGTTTTGTAGTGTTTCTTCCATTGCCTTCGTTCCTTGTGCCTCTCGGCCAGAGAGCTGTGGGGTGCTTTCCCCATTCCAGGAGGGCTGATTGCTTTATAATAGGCAACTCTAGAGCGCTTCACAGAAACCACATCTTGCATCTTCTCTGTTCCAATAACTATTTGTCCTAATGCCTAATTACAGCCTCATGTTTGAAAGGCATAAGCTGTAATTACTGCTGGAGGTTTTGGTGACACTCAGGAAAGGCAAGAATTGAGATTTAAATACTTCCTTGCATTTTATTTATTTACTTCAAAATCTATACAATTAATTTGAGGGATTTCTTTACTCCCTGCAGTAAAGTTGCTTACTTTTTTTTTATTATTATTTTTGGGTGTCTGATAGTTTAGTTTAAAACTTAGCCATTTTTTCTAATACCTTATTGCTGAATCCAACCACATTACTATTAAATTTATAAATGTTGGCTTACTGGAAACTAGTATGTAATGCCTAGCAGTGACTGTTAGATACTGTCTTGGTCCTGCCATACAGTGACTGAAACAGGAGGTTAAGGAAACAGGAGGAACTTGTGCAAATTCATCTGTATCATGGGTGATGAATTGGAAAAAAAAATCCTGAGTAAATACCATTTAATGTCAACATATTATTATTGGCTAATGCACTGCTATATAAAGCTCTTGCAGCTTATTAATGTCTTAAAATTTACCTATTTTTGTTAAAAGGCAGCATGGTAAATCTGATTCTTTTTGACGTTCATGCGCTAAATTGAACCATCCATTAAAGGAGTTAAAGTAAAAATTTTAGCTTCCCATAGCAAAGCAGTAAGCAACATTTATGTAGCGGTAAAGAAAAGGTATGATATCCTGTTTGCATGCATGCAATATGATATTATATATGCAATATTACTATCTTTCTGGTATGCACTTTATATTTTGGGCTTCTTAAAAGTAATGATACTATAATAATAAGCGTATCTAGCAGACACCAGAAGTGTCCTTAAAAACAGTGAACCAGAATTTTTGCTAGCTGTAAATCCTCGATTCCTTTCCCTGCTTTTACTGTACGATACCAAATGTGTAGTCTAGAGACTTGGAAGTATTTAGACACAAGTGGAGCAATGGATCATATTTTACTAAAGATGTTCTTATGCGGATTCAAATTTCACGTTCTTGATAAAATTATTTTGGAATAATTTTATTTTAACTTGTAATGCCATTATCTTTAGCTGTGGATGCTGAGTGTAAAATCTCTTTATTTTTAGTCCCTGGTAAGAACTACATGCCAGGACTGTGTGCATAAATCAGGCTCTGGGCTATAACAGTTTAGACCCATGCAGAACTGGAATGAGAAGGAGGTCATAAGCCTGAAATGTTTCCCCTTCTCTCTCTATTAATTTCAAAAATACTGTCTTTACTACATTTATCTGCTAGTCCTGCTGCCTGTTCCTGTGGTTTTACAGATCATGTGTTACTTTTTTCAGTAAAAGGATTTTTGCTGAATGAAGCGCTAACTTAAATAATTCTGTAAGCACTGGAACTAATAAAGCCTTTTTTTTTTTTTCCATGCATCAGTATCTCATGATAGCTTGTGAGCTCTTAATAAGTCTTTCCTCGCATTTACATCTCTTGGATGTAGCTTTTCGGGTGTTTTGTGTGTGAACTCAACCAGCACCCCTTTCTCCAGGCCTGGCATCTCAGCCTGATTTTTCTAAAGCTTGTATAAATATAAAAATCCTTCAGACCACTAAATCCCTAGTCCAGTTTGGTTAAAATGAGTTATCGGGTTTAAGTTACTGAAAGAAGCATGACCTCGGAAGCCTTGGTTTCTTAGAAAAACAGGCTGAAAATAGAGGCAGAAGTGCCTGGTTTCACAGTAGCAGCAGTAGTGTTGTCTTTAATATTTTATTCAAAGAGCATCCTTAGGAAGCACCTCTTAGAGGCCAGGTACTTTTAGGGCAAAAATACCTGAGCTGGCTTTGAGGCATGTGATTTGGGTGCCAGTTTGCCATATTAAAGGGTTAGTGGTCCATACTGGTTCTGATACCTGAGGTAGCACATCAGTCAAATTCTCAGCTTTACAGATTTTTTTTTCCCTGCTAGTGCTGGGGAGATGGGGGTGTGCTGGGGGGGCGTCTGCCGTCTCGCAGCCTGTGACACAGCTAGTGGCAGGCGATGGAGACACAGGCACGAGAGCTGGAGCCTGCTGAGCAGGACGCGGGCTGGCTCTGCAGCTGGCATCCTTAGACACAAACCAAGGGGACATCTGAGATGATCTCTGAACCAGGTCTATTAGCAATTAGTATATTGCTTGTTGCAAAATAAACACCTTCGCTTCCGTAACTAAGCAACTCCTATTTACATATGCACTGTCTTTCAGAAGCCCTAGTGGTGTCAGGGAAATCAAACCCGCTGGCCAGACAAGCCGATTTCCACTCCGCAAAGTCATGTTAGCCAGCATTGGCACCCTGTCTGTGTCCAGCTGGATCGTATGGATGTGGGTGACAAACCTAGACGCTAACTGATCCTTATTTTCAGACCAGACAGCATATAGGAGGACTAAGAGAGGTGAGCGCATTCAGGTTCTCTGTTTATTGTCACAGAATTTTTGAGAAGTTTCAGAAAGTTACACTTGAGTGCGTCTGATGCGTTTTGCAAAATATCAGCCAGAGGCCTAATGTCACTTGTAGGGGTTTTAATTACATGGACTTTTCACAAGTCTTGTAGATGGATGTCTTTCACAGGCAAGGAGTTTGCAAGTGTGGTATTTAAAAACAACTGCTCTACCATTGATTTGAAAAATTACCTGAGCATATTTGACCTGAAAATGCATGGTTATTTTGTCTCAGTGATCTTTGGAGTATCAGTTTTACAGACAATTTTTGGAGCCGTCCTGACTGAGCACCCCAGTGGAAGCATTACACTAATCATCGTGAGGAAGGAGGCAACTTCTTGAATTAAGACTTGAGGGAATGAAAGGAAGTAGGAAGCAAGTGGTGTCAGAAGTCTCGGGGGATAGGAAAACGTGATGTGCCACCTGGTGGAAAGATCTTCCAGGGTTTTCGACTTGATAACTTTCACTCAGAGCTGGGGAGGGCAGGCTGAGGGATGATGGAAAGACCGAAGGAATGATGGTGATGCGAGAAGCTTCTGGTTGTCCGAAGCTGGTGTGTAGGACTCATGAGGTATTGTGGCCATGGTTGTCTCTCTCCGTGTAGTCATTTGTAATGCAAAAACAGCAGGGAACTGGAGAAAGCTGTTTTCTCTTAACAGCTCTTCTGTTTGACAAAGTTTGTAGCCTTTTCTCTCAAAAACTGTGTATCTTGATGGGTTGGTAACCCCCCTCCCGGCAGCATGGACCACGCTAGTGCAGTTAAAGACTTGAGGCTTGCCTGAGGCTCGGGAGCCGGCGCTGTTTGAGGCTCAGGCATGTTGGTGCACCCTGCAAAGCTGTGGGTTGCTACAAATTGCACTGGTTGTCTACGTCTAGGCAAGTGAACGAAGCCCTCGGCTTCAACTCTGCCACAGATGCATGCCTTAATCACCAGGTTAAGTTTCTTTACAGATGTGCCTGTTTGTGTAACAAACAGAATCCGTCTGTGTTTCTGCCGGGGAGAGGGTGACTGACGTACGTGAAGCATTTTTAACATTCCCTGGAAGGTGGTGCATGATGCAAAACGGTCATGCAGATGGTCCCATCTGTGTGCCAGATGAGTACTGTTTATTCATGTGTGTCTGCCTGGCATCTCAAAGAATACAGTGCCTCCTCTGCGTTTTTTGTATGGCAGGTGGTATCTATTAACCTGCTAGTTGTGACAACGTATAAAGCTCAAATGCCTGTGTTGTTTGAAAATGGTAGCGACCTCTATATTAGGAGCTGAGGCATTTAGCTGGGGTTTTTTTCTGTTTTAAATACCTATCCCGTTATATCAGAAGAGAAGCAGAGACCTGGTCAGTAATTGTCCTATAAAGACATTATTCAAGTGAAACTCCATATAGCTCTTTAAAGAGGTTTGACGTACCTTCCCTGGTCATGTGTTAATACAAGCTTATTACTATTGCCATTATTGTCATTAGAATATTTGCTGGTTTCATTCTGTGGCAGCACTACATGGAGTGTTTGAATCTGAAAGGTGCTCTATCTCCTCATTTCTCCTTCAGTTAATAAAGACTATAATTTGCCACGGTATAAATAATTTTTTCTTTCAAATCTATTGCTGCTTAGAGAGTGGCAAGCTCCAGCCTGCTAGCCTGTCTGTTAGAGTGACTTTGGTAAAACCCCAGTTCCCTCCCCGTGCTGTGGCACAGGGACATGATGTTCAGGCACTGAGCTTTGTTCAGAGTTCAGCTCCCATGGTAACAGGCACACCTATGAATATTTAATGGCAGGAGATTCCCGTTTTTCCAAGGAAGTGTTGTTGTATTTCAGCAACAATAAAGCATCAGCTGAGAAGATCAACTCCTCATAAATGAGAAAGAAAGGAAAGCTCTGAGATGACCTTCCTGCTGTGCCCAGCATCATGAGATGCTTTGATCCACCACTCATCAGGGAAATTAAGGATGGCTTTCACCAAACTTCACACACAGTTGTCTTGGAAAGAGAGCATTTCATACATAACATGATTAGCTGCTTCACAGACGTGTAATATTTTGTGTTCGATCTTGTTCAATTAAAGGAATTGGTTTTGACTTCCAGTTTCAACAAACTAGCTTCACCAGCTAGTTTGTGGATGGAAGGCAGCTTCTCAACAGAAAGAAAATGGTTAAAGCAAGAGTGAAAATGAAATTGAGATTGTTCTTGCAATCCTTTTAAAGGAGCCATCCTGTTAGAAGGAGCCTTTTCCCTGGAGCCAGATGGTAGTTGCAACATTTACCTACACCTGGGCCCCAAGTGAATCTGGCTTCTGTCAGTTTATCGTATAAAAAGTTCATGTGTGGCAATTTTTTGTTCTGAAATTTTAAATTCACTGACTTTTAACCTGGAATGGCTCAAAAGTACCTTTTAAAATGAAACTCTGTAGTCTTCTGAAGGTGATACATTTATCAGGTAAATGGATTAGTATCAATCATTGTAAATGTTTAAACGTAACAAGTTTGCTCATCACTGCCTTGTTATTTACCTTAGTAGAATGTTTTTTTTTTCTTCAGTAGTTCTGATCTGTAGAGCAAATGGAAAGTGGGTTAAAAATTATTTATATGGAAAAAATAACTTTTTAAGGGTAAAGCAACTTAATAAGATTTAAGACCACTGGAGAAGAGTTTGTGTTCTTCAGTGACAGTAATTTCATAGGGAGCTTATTGCTACCGTGAAGAAATCATGCAGCGTGAAAGAGAAGTATTTCCTTGCTGTATATGCTTCAGACAACATTTATGCACTGTCTTTAACAGGGAGTGTGTAAGTTGTATCACTGGCTGTTATACTGTGCAAGTAAATGTTTGTACTGATCAACAGGTTAAAAATAAAATCTCTGTGCAGCTACCACATAGGCAGCAAGCTCGTGCCCTTTTTTTAGCTAGAAGCTTGTGATGTTCCAGCCAGAGAGCTAGGTTCTCATCCTGATGGTATTTAATTCCCCGGCTTCGTTTGCACTTCTCTTGATTTCCAGTGGTATAAAAGTATTGTCAAGCTAAATTGTTTTTATAGTAATACTTAGGTTTGCTTCCATCAGACTAAATGGAATTTTTCAAAAGCAAGTAAAGGCCGGGCTTCTGTTATCATGAGTTCAGCACAAATTCAGGGGAAAAAGTACTGTTTAAAGCTCACCCAGTGAGTTCCCTGAACCAGCTTACTACATGACTACTCATGCTGTCATAAATGGAAGGGAAGGTCTGCAGTTAGGAAGGGATATAGCATCTTAATAACAATAAACAGATTTTATAGGTGCCAGAAATGGCACGGGCAATCTGCTGCTGACATATAGTAGTTTTGCTGTCACCCTGGCTTAAACTGGTAAGATTTTCAAAAGAAGCACAAGTGATTTAGGAGTGGAGGTTCCTTCTAAAAAATTAAAAACAGGTGCTCTCATTCCCTCAAACCACTGGGGCTAAACCACTGAAGATGCTTCAGTCACTTGTTTCCCTCTGAAATTGATGAGTAGCTTTCTGCGTAAGGGTTTACAAACAGTTGAAGTCTGTAAGTTTTTTTGGTTTGTCTTATCCTACTTCTAAATTACTTGTGAACTTTTCCAAGATCCCATACTATATTGCAAAATACATTTAGAAATTCCTGGCAGCTCCATGCTGTGGTTAGCTACGTTATATCAATACTTAGAAACTTATGTCAAGTTTGCATTATTTGCCCACAACAGCGAACTAACAAAAATCAACAGGGTGAGTCTACCCGAGCGGCTCTGTCTGGAGGCAGTGGCTGGCTAAGCGTTAAACCTGTTGGCTGATTTACTGTCAGTGCTGTGCGCTGCAACCCAGTGTCGGTGAGAAGGATTCTGTGCAAGCATACTTGAGATCTGTGAGGTGAGATGACGAGTCTGTTTGAAGGTCTGTGTAGACTGGTGGTAATCTTCAGCCAGGGTTTCACTTCCACACTTGAGAAGCACGCGGTGCCTCCAGCCCTGACAGCGACCCTGCAGCCTTGTTGGAGGAAGCGGGAACTTGGCTCGTTCAGCTTTTTGGTTTGGGCAGCAGTTGATTAATCTGTTAAATCACTGACCACAGTGTTGGGTAGCACATCTGCTTCCTTCATCCATTTTTCCAAGTGATTTGCACTAGGTTGCTGCTCTCCAAGCATCTTTATGTTGGCTGTCTTGTAAAGGGGAAGGCCTGAGAGCTGATGTTAAATGCTAATTAATGGCTTGCAGCATTAATGGTGTGTTGGGCCCAAAGCTGTCCTTCCTTGAACCTTGGGTACTGTAGATGCAGTAAGTCTAAACATCTTAACAGCTGTGTTAGGAGAATGAGTGTACCGGCCAGTTTGTCTAACGCACACTTATTCGTTGTGTGCTTGTCCTCAAGCCTTGATGTTATCCTCTTTTGTCAGGTGCTGGGGGCTGAGCAGGACACCTCTTCTTCGTTTGAAGGCATGGACAACATGCCGCACCCAGATCCTGAACTCAGTGTGGTGCTTCTCAGCCACTGAGGGATGAACCAGAAGAGGGAACCTACTGAGATCTTGTTGCATCGGTAGCAGGTTTAGCTAGGGAAGAGGCTGTGAGGCAGGGGAGAAAAGTCTGCTGCTGCCCATTTCTCTCTGTCCTACCCTGCAGCTCCCTCCCCAGCTGTGTCCCAGGGCAGAAGGGAGACACCTGAGGAAGTTCAGACCCTGGCTTTGGGGGACTGAGCATTGCTGAGGGGGCATGACAGGGCACACCAAGGTGCTGCTGGTTCACATCAGGCAGCACCCCCCCCTCTGCCCTGCCAGAGCCCTGCCGGCTCCTCTCAACTCCAGCACACGCAAGCCCACCCGTGTCCCCAGGACATGCTGCGGTTGTCGCAGCTGCCTTTGGAGGAGGACTGTGAAGAGACGGAGAGATTTCAGCTGACAGTAAACCTGGGCAGCTTCGGAGGCTTTGCATATCTCCGGTGCTTCAGAGCAGGTCCTCACCACTCCCTTTCCGTGTCCTCAGTGGCGAGGCTGGAGCAGAAGGGGTGACCCGGTAAAACGAGGCGAGGCAGCCACCACCAGCTGCAGTTGGAAGCGATTACTCTGTTTGGTACTCTCTAATTGTAGCTGTCACTGCTCCAAGCAAGCAGAGGGAGAGGCCGTTTCCTTGTTTTTCAATTAAGGGAGTTTGAAAATCATTGGGTTTGGCTCAGCACTCCATCACCTTAGCAGCCCTCTTCTCCTCGGCTGGCGGATCAGGGATGGTGCTCGCTGTCGGGAAGAGACCTGGCTGAAGTCGGCCACTGCTGTGAAGCAAGGAGAGGTGGGGGAGTGAGGGCAGGACTTTCCTGTTGATTTCCACGGGTGCCCATTTTGTCCTGAGCACGCAGGCGTGTCTCTGGAGGGGTTGTTCCTGCACAGGGGGCACTGGAGCGGCTGCCGCCTTCACCCCGCACTTTCCTGAGAGGGCAGAAGCTTTTTGGTTATACCTGTAGTGACATGCCTGTCGATACCCTGCCGTGTGCCTTTCCTGGCAGGCGGCTTCCCCCTGTAGCTTGGAGAAACTAAGCAATGGTGGAAGTGGGCAACAGGTCTCATTGCTGGAGAAGGAGCCTTGGAAATGCAACTGGGGTGAGAGACGGTTGGGAACTCACAGACTTGGGGGGGAACGGGAGCAAAGAGGAGGAAGCTGCTGGGAAGTGGCAATGTTTGGAAAAATCAGCTTCATTATGTTCTGTTATAGGAAAAAAACCCGAACAATTGAGGTGAAGTAAGAAGGGGGAAAGGCAGTCTAGCAAGACCAATAAAGATGTCAGCTCTATTTCTAAAAGTGAATATTTGAAATTTACATTACTACAGTATGTTAGCATCCTGTGCCGTGGCACTCATCTATTTGAATGAGGCAGCTGTGGCTTAATTCTTGATAAATGAAAAGGAAAAAAAGACAGAAGTGATTGAAGCAAGCTTTGAAAGAAAGAAGTGATAGTGTTTAAATAAGTTAAACACTATCTTTTTTTTCCTTGAAATGCTAGCAAGATTACTTAAGGAAGAATGTGTGTTTAAAAAAACAGTGTGTTCCGCAAACAAGCATTTGTGTAGCTTTGTAGAGCAGTCCTAATAGCACAGCTGGAGGAACTCCAGGGGAATCTGTAAAAGTCTGTGCGTAATTAGCACTGCCTTTTAAACACACAGAGGGGGAAAAAATGAGTGCATGCCAGCAAATCAGGAAAAAAAAAATGTATAACCCAAACATTTGGAATTTGATTTGAATACAACTATTAGCTCAGTACAATCCTGAAAAGAAGAAAAAAAATAGAAATGCAGTGGGTGGGAGTTTATTGCAGTTGTCTCAGTAACTGGATAAAGTATATAACTTTGAGAATTAGTGGAATGTTGGCAAAAAGGAAGGTTTCCTGAAAAGTTTCTGCTTTCATGGAAAATGCCATTTCTTAAAAAAGAAAGTAAGACAAAAAGGGCACTGCTCTTGCAGAGGGAACCTGCAGAGTCCGTGAACGTGCTCTTCAGGCCTGTCAGCGAGGAGCAGCTCAGCAAGTCCCCCTGAGCCAGGGTGGCAGGAGCTGGGGTCACTGCATGTACCGAAAGAGAAGGAAAAGGAAGGAGCACTCCTTTCATCCGTTTTAAAGCCAATATCTTAATAGTTTTTCTTTGTATTGTATGTTTTAATGGAAAGAAAAACTCACAGCTATTTTTTTTGTGTGTTTTCTGAAAGCGATCACACCCTTTTCCTATTGGATCCCCAGAAAAGAGTATTGTAGAGCACAAGTGGTGCCCTTTTTTTTCCGATTTGTTTGCTTTTTTTCCCCCTGTTGATCACAGTGTTGACAGAAATGATTTGGTCTGACTCCTCCGTGATGCCTACTGTCTTCTCTGGCAGGTGCTACTTTGGAGTACCTCCCTCACGGCCAACTTGCAAGCACCCACTTAACTTCAAATTTGCGAACGCTGAAATTGGAGCAGGACATTGTGCCTGCTCAGGAGGAGAGGAAGACTCCCCTGGTGGAAGCTGTTCGGGGAAGGAAGTCCTTTTCTTCTCAGGACAAAACTCTCACTCCAATTAACCTGACAGATGACCAGCTTGCCTCTGGCCTCTATGGTAATAACTGGCTCACGTTCACCTTTCATCGTGCTGATGGAGTTTGAATATGAAATACAGTTAAAGAAGGTTTTCAGGGATCTCAAAATTGCGAAACCAGGGAAAGATGTGGCTACAGGGAAAGTCACAGTGTGAGATCCTGTGTCTGCAGATAGTGATTAGTTTTTAAATGGCATTGTAGTGCATCAGTGAAATGCCATTTAGTGTCTTCATAAGAAAAATGTACTGAGAGAGAAAGAGTTAATAAAATATTTTTTTTAAACTTAAATTTGCATGAATGTTTTACCTGTCTTACACTTAGAGATTGGTTTAAAAGTTGTTTCAGTGAATACTAAAATCTGAAGAAACAACCTTGATTGAACGTCTCCACCCTGTTGAATAGGTTATTGTTAAATGTCCTGTCTGTACTAATGTGTTAGTTCTGGCAATGAGCTGCTGTCATCTGACACCAAGAATTAAGATTTTCTTAACAGAGCAGAGTAACCCATTTCAATGTTAGAAGTCTTTCACAAATAGCAAAGGGGAAAAAAAAGTGTCTTTTCTTAAAGTTTTCTAAACCATCATAAAGATTAGCAGCATGTTGGAAGATGGCAAAGTTTGGCTAAACTAGTTTTCTGTTTCCAGAGTTGTTTTTGGAAGTGTTCTTCTATATTTCCAATGTGGATCTCACACCATGACTCTATGTATAAATGTATAAAAAGATTAGAAAGCCCAGCTTCAGTTGGTAAATCAAACAGAAAGCTGTTTGTTTTGAAAAATTGTTTAAAGCTGCTGCAGTCAAAGCCGGCTACAGATTTGTACTGATATGTGTGCTTTGTCTCCCTTTTCAACAGTATGTACTAATAATGAAAACACACTCAAATCTATCATGAAGAAAAGGGACGGGAAAAAGGATTTAAGCAACACCAAGAAGAACCTGCAGTTTGTCGGCATTAATGGCGGGTAAGAGACCCGTCTCCAAAAAATCTGTCATTGAAGCACTTTCACAGTGGGAAGGAAGGGAGGAACCCAGGAGCTTATGCATAGCTTTGGCCTGTCCTTCAGGCTGAGGTGCATCTGCTGAGTTTAAGGGTCGGAGGGAAGAAGGAAACAGCTGAGCTCATCTTAATCCTCTGTGAACCATTTGTGCTTGCAAGTCATACATGGCATCAGTCTCAAGTACCTGTAGATTAGATTGCTGCCAAATTTAACACAGGAAACTGAAACAAACTCAGCCATGGGAACATTTTTCAGGCAATATTTTAGTGAGGAAAACTTTAATATGTATTTGGCAGCTGACAAGCACGGCATTGTGCTGTTGAACAATACAGCAAAAGATGGTGTTGCCTAAGAGTTAACTTTTCTGGCTTTGCGCTAGATAAATACAGAAACTTTGCTACACAAATACAGAAAACAATATGGAAAATTATCTTCTTTGAAAACATTACTTACCCTTGCAGAATGTTGCAAATAACTTTAAAATGGTTTCACCAAATTATTTTTATATAGCTTTTCAAGCCCTTTCCTCAGATTAGTTTTTCTTTAGTACAAATGCGCTGTGCAGTATATAGCCTAAATACCGCAATTACTTTATTTCATACATATTGGCTAAAAGTATTATTACTTATAGGGGGGGAACGTTACCACTCATAAATCACTGTTGTACATTAGAAGAATAGGCTTAGTACATTAATTCATCAGCTGTTGAGGTTGGTGAGATAAGACAGTTCATTAGAATCAGCATTATAATTGTCCAAATCACTTACATTTCACCTAAAAGATCAAAATGTTTGGGATTGTCACAGGAGAAAATGTTAAAATTGTGGCTGTTGTCTTTAGATAGGTTTGTTAGCTTCCCTGCTTATATCTGCCTAGTAAGGCAACAACGCAATTTACTCTGAACAAAGTCGTTTCATTTTGGGGCTAAGGGAAAGTCTGACAGTGTTAAGACTTCTGTTTAAAAAAGGTTGTTCTTTAATTACACACTGTACACATAATAATCACAGTGTCAGTTGGCAGTGACACTGAGTTCAGTGAGTAGAAGGGGTCTCTGGGTAGAAAACAGGAGAACTAAGCCTTTGCAAGACATTTTTCAACTTGCACCAGTGCAGGTGGGAACTGAACACTGCTGAATGGCGCTGAGCAAGCACCCCTGCCCCTGCCCATTCTCTCCCCAGGTATGAGACGACATCCAGCGACGATTCCAGCTCCGAGGAGAGCTCCTCCTCGGATTCGGAGGAGGAGTGCGATGGCCACGAGTACCCCTGCGGCCGGCACACAGAGGAGGGGCAGCCTGTGCCCTGCGCCCCGGAGGTCTGCACCGTAGGGGCAGAGAAGGACAGCCCCCCCCTGGAGTGCGAGGCCGAGGAGGTGGAAATCAGAGAGAGGTAGGCTGCTCGCCCTTTCCCATGCACCTCTGAGGGGGTCACCGCCACCTCGTTGCACAGCACGAGCCATGGGCTGTGCCCATGCTGGTGGAGAAAGTTCCAGCCCCCATCGCTGCTTGACTGCTGCCCACTTCCCTCCTCCTCGAGCTGGTAACCAGCAGTGGTTTCGTGGCAAAACAACCATGTGTGAGTGGGGAGAAGGTTTTGGAGGGTATCCTTTCCAGTGGCTGACCCCAGCAGCTTTAAATGGCCCATTTACAGTGAGACCCAGGCGGCCCCCCCCCAGCAGAGGCTCTACCAGGTCACAAATGGCACTTGTTTAGGAGCAGGCAATGCCTTGGTAACCTGGTCTGTAAAACAGTAAGTAAGCAACCAAATGAACCTTGAACCATGCACACCAGGTCAGCAGCCTGCTGGGAGCATATCTTCCATTTGCACCTTCCACAGCATCTCAGCTGTGGCTGGTACTGCTTGGTAAGATGATGGGGTACAGCAGCAAGGAGGTCATCCAACCCTGAGATCATATACTTCATATGGATCATATGCTATCATATACTTTAAGGCTGACATCATGCACTTGTTCAGCATTTCATGTCTAAGTTACTTTTCAAATTGCTGGTAATGAGCTGTGTAAGGTAGCATTTGACAGGCAAGGCATTTTTTATTTTGGCACAGGGAAAGCAGTAGTGGTGAGTTTTTACTGATTCTTGATTAGTGAATGGACAAAAGGAAGTATAAACGTAGATAGTGAAGGGATATTTTATAGATACTGGGTTTGGCAGATGTTTACAAGTGTGCTAGCTTGGAAAATTATGTAAGTGGAATAATAACAGTAAAAGAGCTAAGACAAAACTAATATGTCATGTTCCACTGGAGATATAGCTTAGCATCGAACTTATCTGTAATTATCAACTGCTAAATAAAAGAGATGCAGAAATTCATAATTAAGGGCTATTCGTAGGCCTTGGAGCTGTGAGTTCTAAAATGCTGTGAGCTTTAAAGTACCCTGAGTTTTATTTATACAGTACTGTAGCCTGTTATTTTACAGGTCGCACAAAAAGATGGGCAGTTTCTCAAAGGAGCTCTCTAATTTATATTTGCCCTAGCAAGGGGTGAGGGTGAAGAGGGGCAGCAGGACAGCTTAGATAGCCATGTGTACTTGAGGAGCATGTTCATTGCAAGCTGGCTGCCCTGGCAGTGCCCTTTGAGGGGAACCGGCAGGGCGCGTGGCCACATGACCGAGTATGGTCCATGCGATGCTGGAGCATTTCATTGCTCTAGAAGCACCAGCAGCTGGCTTGTAACCCTGGAGGGCTAAAATGCCCACCTTACACACATGAGTGTGCTAGCCTCTCCACTTTTTGGGAGAATTTTCCTGGAAAATTGCCGTTATCCTCTGTGGCGGGTTGTAGGCAGAGATGGTTGGCCACAGCCTGGCATGCCAGCTCAGCTGTTCCCTGAGTTTTGAAATTTGTGATGGAAAGGGGGCAGAAGTGAAAAAATGAAGGAGGACTGGAGAAAGAGAGTGAATTTCCAGAGTGGGTGGGATGAGAAAGTCTGGTTCTGGTGAGCGGGATAAAACGAGAGCCGGCAGGGAGGCACCGCCTGTGCCCTTTCCCACTGGTTAATTCCATTTCCGTCACAACTGCCGGCATTTCCTCTTGTTAATCAAGTAATCAAAGCACAGAGTATGTCATATATGCTCTGCAGCCGTACAGCGGTAGGTGAGAATTTCCACTAGAAGGATTGCCAAGTCTAAAGCACAGAAGTGACGCGTCGCCTGCTCTCCATTCCTGCTGCTCCTCCCGCTTACATCTGGGAAACATATTTTTCCCTCCTCATGGAGGTCTGTGACCCCAACAGCGGCTCCGCTTGCCGTGGAGGGAGTCCCCGTGGAGAAGAGCTGCCAGAGTGGCTTCTGCGTTGCAGCAGCTGATGGCTTGCCTGGAAACATTCATTGCCACATGACTTTCAGAAAGGTAAATGTTTCTATGCTGAAACATTGAGAGAAAAAATTAAGTGTGCCATGTATTCTGCTGTCTCCCTCAGATATGAACTAAGTGAAAAGATGCTTTCTGCCTGTCACCTGCTGAGGAACAACATTGATGACCCCAAGGCATTGACCAACAAAGATGTGGTAAGCAGTGCAGGGAAAAATTCTCTCTGAGCTGCAACAGAAAAATTTCAGGGAAGGATAACTTCTGGTTTTGCAGGACCAGCATCACGGTGGCTAGGCAGAAGAGGATTTCATCTTTCCTGGAAGAGTCACAAAGTGCTTTTTCTATCAGGAGACTTTTGTGCAGAGAATGTACTTGAGCTTTGTGTGCTGGGGTGTTGTCGTCCCAAGGCGCACACATAAAAATAGTAACATGAAAGTGCAGTTTCAACACATCCGTGCATTCCCGTGTTATTTTTGTAAGTGTTGCTTTAGCACTGCTGTGGACGGCTCTCAGGCCTCGCATTAACAGACTGCATGGGGTGAGGAGCCTGTTCTTCCCATGACAAAAGCTCACAGCCTGTTCTGAAACTGAACATGCTCTGCCTCCTTCTAAGCGTAGGGATACTGTTTCTGTCTTGCCTGCTGTGCTGGTAGCTTTTATCAGTGCACCAGGGAGTGAGGAGAATTCATTGTTAATACTCAGTCTCAAGAAATAAGGTTGTATTTGCTTCATATAGGAATCACCCATATGCCTCATACAGGAATTGCCTATGCTACTTTGTGAGGGCAGTCTGGAAGCAAAGGAACACTGCTTAGTGATACGAAACTGAATTTTGCATTTGTTACAGTTGTGCAGTGATGTAAAAGGCAACAATCCAGTGCCAGTCTCCTCTACCATAGAGCATCTGCAGCTTCGTAAAGACAATAATATTGTCTGTAAGACACAGACACAGATATTGTCTGTGTCCAGTTCTGACCTTTGTGGTCCAGGGAATGTTTTGAAAGGTTGTTTAATACAGTTGCGAAGGGTAGTTTTTAATCCTGTGTCGGTCCTTCACGAGTAGTTTACACATTCAAACAACAAATGCTTCAGGCCCAGCCGGAGTTGAAAGTGTCAAAAATGGCATAACCAGGTGATAATCTCTGCCTTGGAAGTGTAATTTGAATTTACATGTTTCTTTCTTGTGCTTAAAGTGTTTGCCAGCACAAGTGGTGTTTTGTATCTGGAAACTGCAAGCTAATCAGCTCTTGTTCTGTCTGTTTGCTGATAAAGAAGTCTTGTCCAAAAAGGGTAAACTTCAGTACAGCTAGGGATCTGTCTAAATTGTCCCAACCTCTTCCAACATACTCAGATCTTGTAGCTGCTGTTTACGCCAGAAAGAGCTGCGGACTGCTCCTTTTGGGATGTGATGGATTACTTGAATAAAAAAAGTGTACCATTTACTTAATAATGCGTGTCATACTGTGACTGTAAAAATAATTACTTAGTGGTATTTTGTACTCAGTAGTGCCTAAAATTAAAAAAAAAATCTATTATGACACTTTATGACCACTTTTGTGTTTCAACTCTGTATGTTCACACGGTCTCAACTCAAATGGTTGGACCTTGTAAGTTTTTATTATAGTAGTACTGATGTAGAATATTCTGTATATATGTATATGTAGTACAGATATACATGTAGTACTGACGTGCGTAGAATATTCTCCCTTCACCAGACACGGGCCCCCTCTAAAACTACTGAAACAGGTCCTCTGTGTTTTCCCTAGAGGCTAGAGAAGTGTGCTGAGTGTCTTTTCTGCAAAATTGTCCTTGAACTTACTGGCCACCTTGCAGGTGGGGGTTTATGAGAAGAGACGGAGGACATGGTGGTTCTTCCAGGTTAGAGAAGTTGTCTCAGAAGGTCGGAGCTGGCGGTGACGGCAGGAACACCCTTGGCTCACAGTTAGATCTGCTCTACCTACAGTGTTCCCAACAGACAGTTATCTGGCCTAAGAGGCTCCTACCCCTCCACCCTCAGTCCATACCAATGGGAAAGTTTATCCTGAATGTCTAACATGCATCTTCTCATTGCAGCTGAAATCCCTTACTACTACAGCTATCCATCCTGCAGGTTAAGAACAGGTTCTTTTCTCACTGCAACAGCCTTTTGCACTGTAAAAATGTTATGGTGTTCCTTTCCCCAGCCATTCTTTCAGCAGAGAATCTCCGGTCCTTCCTGTCTGTCCCATAGGTCAGATCTCCTTGACTTCTAATCGTTCTTGCTGATCACCTTTGAAACCATTTCAACTGAATCTTTCTTGTCATTCAGTGATCAGACCAGGCAAGGTAGTAGTCCAGCTGTTGCCTTCACAGTGCTAGGTGGAGAGAAGGGACTGCATCACATGCCGTGCAAGCTATAAATCTGTTTATTCACCCCAAAACAGTACTTGCCTTTTTCATTACAGTGTGATGTTGTTGGCTCAGGTTCAGCTTGTGATCATCTGTAATGCCCAGCTCTTCTCCTGCAGAACTGCTCTCCAGCCAGTTCTCCTATACTTTGTGCATTTGATAATTCATGCCTCAGGATTCGGCCTAATTGACTTAGCATGCTGTTGTTTTAAGTCCCTGAGAAATGTGCGTTCCCACTGCTCGTAGTCTTGGGTTCATCAGTGATTTATGAACTTAGTGAAGTATTTCATGGAAATGGTTACTCCAAGTCTTTTTTCTGTTCACCAGTATTTGATACCAATTAATTCTGAGGGCAATCTCATCCTAAAATTCTGTGCCCTCAGAGGTGACCCATTCCTAAAAATTAGGTGAAATGAGAGGAGGTAAACAATTGCTGTTTTAAAGAGGGGTTTAGTCAGAGGGAAAGTTTCAGTCCGTACATCTTGTTTGTGAGCTGAATACTTTCTTCCCACATTTGACTAAAAAAGGCTTCACCTCCTGCATCACTGACTTGTGGGATGGAAAATCCTTTAAATAGATTGCCCATATGTAAATTTTTCTGTCTTGGTTTTGGCAGAGGTTTTGTTTAAATACCATCCAGCACGAGTGGTTTCGTGTCTCGAGTCAGAAGTCGGCTGTCCCTGAAATGGTTGGAGACTACATAACTGCTTTTGAAGAGATTTCTCCTCCTGTCCTCAGACATATCATCAATATGGCGGATGGAAATGGAAACACAGCTCTGCATTACAGCGTCTCACATTCTAACTTTGAAATTGTAAAGCTTCTTCTGGATGCAAGTAGGTTGACTTGTTTGCATATTTTTTTAATTATTTTTGTTTTTTGCAGTCCGCATGGTGAAATTCTTGATGAGCAAGAGGTCAAGTGCAGGCTTCCTCCAGCAGCTGTTTTAACTGTCAACAGTTACGTGGTGGCTCACTTGGGTAGTCTAGAATCCTTGTTTCTAGTGCTACCTTTGGAGGTGATGGTGATGGCTCTTGAAGTTACAAAAACACTCAATTATATACAGAGTTGACCAGTGTTTGGGACAGATAGGTAGATCCCTGACTCTTGGATTGTAGTCCAAGTTCAGCAGCACCAGCCTCCAGCAGTTTTCTCTGGAGGCAGCGCAGCTGCTGCTCAGCCAAAGGTAGGGTGCTGGCGGAGGAAGATGCATTCAGGTATAAACACCCGTGTTAAACACTCAAACTAGTCTAGCTTTATCTTACTAGAGCAGTACAGAAGCTTTTTCTGGCCACCACCTTGGCACGTCTATACTGCTGTCCTGAGAAACTGGAGCAATATGGTATTCTGCTATATAGGAGCATTTCTCTGATCCATGAGCAATGTGATGATGCTTCATTTAGTTGCTTTTGTTGTTGCTTCCTTCTCTCAGTCCCCTTGCCACACACATGCAGAGAAGGTATCGGCAGAGAGGAGCCTCTAGAGCATTTGCTCTCTACCTGCGCTAAGCCAGAAGGCAGTCAGCAGAAGGTGTCACAAGTTGGATCTGGTCCCAGGCAGGATGTGATCTGTTTAAGCCTAGTTTTGCTCCCTGACTGAAGTTTCTTTCCCTAAACTAGTTATAAAACCTGTCACGGTTGTGAAGCTTAACTAGGCCAATGACATGGCTGGAGTGTAAGCCTAGCAATATTTATAAATCCAAAAGGGTAACATCAGATAAACAAGGATATTAATGATACAAATCTCAGCTTTGATAACCTAGCACGTCTGTCACTGCAAAGACTTCCTCGGCAGGAAAGTGAGCGCTTTGAAATGTCTGGTCCTGTTTGAAGGCAGCCTGTTGGGAAGAGTGACTCACAGCAGGGGAATGCGGGGAATGTCAGGAGCACAGTGAAATGCAACAGGCTGGCTCTGCAGCACGTCGGTGGGAGAAAACTGCCCCTCAGCTTCCTCTCAGGGTAGCATGAACACGGTCATCTGTTGCTAGAAGTCAGGACTGCTGTAGTTTACAGCAGTTGGTGTATTCCTATGAAGACAGCGGATTTTAACTGTAAAATCCAACAATGTGACTAGTGCCAGGTGTGTGGGAGCATACTGCACGTGCCAGCACTTGGGAGAGATTTGTGAACAGGCAAATTCCTTCAGGTTTCGGCAGTCTCCCTCTGGACCATGTCTAAATGGTCACTACAGTCAACTTTGCAATGTGGTTATATCACAGGCAGATTCTTGGTCCAAGAACTCCGTGTCTGTGTGTTTGGTGGGAAGAGCAAGTGAGACAAGAGACTCCTCTGTATCACCGTGCAGTGTTACCAAGAGGACAAATAGGAAAATAGCTCTGCTCATTAGCCGTATAGAAAAGGAGCTGAAATGTGACCTCAGGAAAAACACCTCTGCTGAAGTAGTCTAGTCAGGATAGGAGAGCATCAGTTTAATAATTATTCATTACTCAGGAAGTAATGCATGTAGCAGAGTGTCATGTTCTGTGGCTTCAGTGGCTTCCCAGAAGTTACTTCTGAAAGTAAGGTTGGGCTACTGGTTATAAGGTAGCACAGGTGATGTCTATGGAACATGAAAAAAAGTGCATTTTCTTGCTTCTGCACTTGTATTGCTTCTGCAGTGTTCTTTTCACTTAAAGGAAAAAAAGCCTTTGGCAATAAATCTGAAGAATTTCTTGAAACATTTTTGCTTGTTAAGATATCTGTGGTGTAATTTAACCCCAAGTCTAGAGATACTGTTTATGTAAGTCTGAGTCCTTGCTTTCCAATACGATGAGCACACTGAAAGCCCTGCTGCCTGGTAAACTAATAAGCCCTGCTGGATTTCTGCAGAATTTTAGGAACAGAGACAGACTGAACGCTAGACTTGAACGAAAAGGAGAACTCTTGTCAGCTGCTGGCACTAGTCAGAGGACTTGACTGTATTTGTTCCCAGAGTACTTTTGTTCACAGCCAAATACTCTGTAGAGCTGGAAACAGTCTTTAATTGAAAGGTTTTTTCTGCAGCTCCAAAACATGTCAAAGTACACTTGCAGATCTTTAAAATAACGCCAATTACAGGAAAATGTTTGTGCTGACGAGAAACAGCTTTTCCACTGACCATGTTGCTGGGCCATTTTTGTTTTGCAGTGCGGATCCCCTCAGGAGAGGAGCTTAGACTCTCTTGGTGGTATTCCTGGGGTTTGGACCCATGACCCTGATGGTCATGTCAAATTTCAGACCACTTGCTTTTACAAAAGAAGAAAAACGCACAAAGAAGGCCCTAAATGATGACATATAAAATGGCTTTGTGCTCTTCCTTGTGTTGCACGCATAGTAGAAGAGAATCCTTTTCTTTCTCAGTCTCAAGAGCACCCCTGTTTATTTTTTTTCTTCTCCACTTTCCCTTGAATTGCTTCCATTATGAGAGCAATTGCTGCCTTTTCTTTTTATAGGCTGCTCTACTAACAGTTTATTCAGTTCATTAGCACAATTGCTGCTTTTTGGGTTCCTGCTTTCCAAAGAAATTATCTCATCCCTCTGCAGATGTCTGTAACGTAAATCATCAGAACAAGGCCGGCTATACCCCCATCATGCTTGCTGCGCTCGCAGCTGTGGAAGCAGAGAAGGACATGAGGATAGTGGAGGAACTGTTCAGCTGCGGGGACGTGAATGCTAAAGCCAGCCAGGTCAGTCAAATGGTTCACGAGAACTGTTCCTACTCCTGAGGCTTTTTATCTTTCCTTCCACGCTCCCATCCCTGCTCCATTGGTTCAGCTTTTGAACTCGTTCACTCTCACCCTCTGCGGTCTTTGATGTTTGTGTATATGTTTTTGATTGCTGTATACAAAATGGAGCCGTGGAAGAACAGTTGAGCCTCAGGTCTGGATCTCTTCTAAAAATTTAAGATTGAATATTATATGAAAGAACCATTACTGAATTTTAGGAGGCATTTACAAAATCTGCACCATTTAATTCCTTCGAAGGAGCTCCAGATGTCTGGAAATAGATCCAATATCTTTCTTTAATAAATAGCTATGTGAATGTGGGATATATTATGCATAAAAGGTATTTAAATAACGGCAAGCAAAGCCTTGAGAGTGCTGTATAAAATAACAATCTTTACCTTCCCTCAGAAGAAGCACAGTGCCGAAAAAAATAAGTGTGCATGCTTTGTCACTGATTGTGTGGTGATTAAGGTTTTCCTCTTCTTTCCATGCAGGCTGGTCAGACCGCGCTGATGCTAGCTGTGAGTCATGGGCGGATAGACATGGTTAAAGCTTTACTGGCCTGTGGTGCAGACGTCAATATCCAAGACGATGAGGGGTCTACAGCTCTGATGTGTGCTAGTGAACACGGACATGTAGAGATTGTCAAACTTCTGCTGGCTCAGCCTGGGTGTAATGGCACCCTGGAGGACAATGTGAGTTGCCTTTCCAGATAATGTTTCATCAGATAGCTTCTCCACTCTGGAATGTTTTTCTAATTCAGTTTTTTTGATGCAGTGAAGAGCTGCTGAAATCTACTTATGTGAATCTCTGACTCACAGCGCCAGAGTACCAAATGCATGAATCCTCTGCTCAGTGGTAGCAAGTGCTGTGATTATTTGGCTAGTATCTCTGCTTTTCTAACAGACCTACCCAGTAGCTATTTTTGTGGTTAGCTGTAGGTGTGCAGTGGTCAGAAGAGATAAACCATTTGCTAGCTCATGGTAAAACATCTTCCCTCCTCACATTCCTCCCTCTTTTCCCAGGAGTCTTCCAGTTTTCAGTTAGGACCTTATCTGGTGGCCTTGCTGTGTTGATTTCTGTGGCCATGGCAGACATTAGCCCTACAGTTCTCTTCACAGGATTTTCACACAGTATCTACACTGTGACTTTCGAGAGTACAGGTTTGGTCTCAGTCATGAAGCTACATTGTCCTGACAATAAACAGATACAGGCTTTGACTTCAGTGCCAAGTGAGACACTTACCTATTTCTTGTTTGCAAGGATCATTGCAGCCTACACTGTCAGCAGACAATTTGATCTGTAGACTTCTCAAGCTTGAAAATGTCAACTTAGCTGGTTTCTTGCCAGTACTGTGTTCTCGTTAACAACATCACTTCTTGGGAACGTTTCCATTCTTCCTATTGCCTTCACCCACTGAGCACTGAAATGGAGCCTGGGATTGGGATTTGGGAGGGCAGTGAGTGGTTATTTGTTGAAGCTGTTGCAGAAAGGCAGAGACATCATTTCTGTTGATTCACGCACCTGCTGCAGGAGCCGGCTCAGTTGCCCAATGGTGCCAGCGGTGTGTAACAGCTGGCCTGAGGGGAAAATGTAAGAAGGCCTCAGTGTAACAAACCCTTTTGGGGGCAATCTAGGTTACTGCAGCCTGGATGCTGTTAGCACCATTAATCACCAAGTCAATAATTAAAGTCTTTATGGGGACATGACACTTAACTGCTCCTGTAGGCTGTTTGATACTGTTTCCCAAGCACAGCTTCTCTGCTGCTTATTCATTTTATAACAGGTTTGTCTGTGCTGAGAGATTATGAGATTTTTAGCGTTCCCCTACCTATTCTGAATGTGACAGTGATGCTTTTCCAGTCAGCATGATCAGTAGTAAGCTGAGCTTCATCCTACTGATGTGTGCCACTCTGACAGTGATTCAGCATCTCGCTTTAAGAGCTTGGCTTTTCCTGGTGTTGACTGTGGAGTATTTGTTGTGCTTTGTACTGCATTGTATTGCACGGTAGTGGACAGCTCTTCTAGCTCCCTGTCTGCTCAGGACAATTAGATTTATGTATAATCGCTCCCTGTAGTCTCATAAGAAGACTTTCCACTTGGATGCTGTCCATCGTGTCCCATGCTGGAAAAAGGGTTTACAGTTTCCTTGAACTGCTGCTGACCTCTCTAATAGCAGTGGTACGGCAGTGGCTGGAAAATGTGCTCCATTCAGAGAGCCAACATAAGAGGTGATCCCTATGAGAGGGCATATCAAATACTAGCATTATTGTGGAAACTTCTGTGCACAAGACCAGCAAGCCACTGTGAGATTTGTGCCGAGGTTGTAGCTGCCTGCCTTGTAATTTAAACACCATTGGAGAGCAGGGGGTTGTAGCCATATGATGCACCAATTTCAGGAAGGGAAGGAAGCAGGGAAGGCAGAGTTGGGGATGTGGCAGCTTTGTACAAGTGTGCCCCTCTTGACAGCTCAGAGGTTCACATCACAGGTTGTCTGACATCATCTTCTTCCTGGACCAAATATGGTCTAAAGAGAAACCAGCAGGTCAATATATTACCCTTTAGGCAAAAGCAGTCTTTGCTTCTAGCAGCCTCAACAACTATGGTTTCTGAAAGCAGTATCTTCTGAGAAACGGAGGTGACAGTATTTGACCAGGAAAGTCCATTTGTTTGTAGTTAGACTTCCATCAAGGAGCATTTATAATTATGAATACAACCGCTCTTAGTGTTAATGGGAGCTATAACACAACAATTATCATTATAATACAGCAATTATAATGATATTTGATTACCATTTATCCCTCCCTTACCTTTTCTTCTACTCCTCACTGACTTTGTAGTTTCTCTCAGACAGACCAATCTTGTGAAATCACTGGTCTTACACAGCACTACATGTAATGTTATTGTGATAATGGCGTGCTCATTCTTCCTCAGCAATAACCGAGACTCCTCATTGAGAGAAGTTATGAGGCCTCTGACAATTGGACTGCCTCATAAAACAGCAGTGCAAGGCTTATTGTCACTTAATTATAATAAAAGAAATTAAACAAGACTCTAAATTAACCCAACTGTCTCTCTGAGCAGTGGGGCCTCCGCTTCGTAACTTCCCTTCTCAGTGGGCTGATGGGGCTTTTAAGAGATCTGTTTATGCACACAAGCACTAATTCTCTTATTTCTTCCTTTCTCCTCTCAGGACGGCAGCACAGCACTTTCAATAGCCCTGGAAGCCGGACATAAGGACATAGCGGTTCTCCTCTATGCGCATGTCAACTTTTCCAAAACCCAGTCACCGGTTAGTACACAATCTCCTGCAGTTTACGTTTTAACTTGCTGCTCCTGAAGTATAGTAATATAGTAAAAGATAAACAAAAAATGACACCACCACCCTGGCAGCTATACAGCCGTACAGCACATGAATTTTCAACTTTATTCACAGGATAACTTTTTTATGCTGGTAAGTGAAATGTACATTTTTAAATACAGGTTGTCTGCAGAATGCTGAACCCTGGCTGAAGGATACCTCCTCCTCCCTTTTATCTGGGGGTGAAGATAGCACACTGGCAAGGTTCACTGACTCTGGCTAGTGCGCAGAGGTGCTGTTGCATCATTGTAATGCTAGTTATTGAGCTGGTCACCAAAACACAGGTGCTTCTGGAGTTACAGGTCCTATGTACTCTGGCAAATATCCACCTGCTCTCCGAGCCCCGACTCACCCTCCTGATAAACTGCTGCTAAACGTTTCACTGTCCAAACAACATGCGCTCTCAGTTAGTAGGCTGTATGATAGCTGGCACTGATCTTCCTAAAATGAGAAAAAAAAAAAGAAAGATTAATCTGTGCAATTAAAGGCAAGGGATTGAACAGAGTGTTTGAGAGTGCTGTGTTCTCATTCGGCTGGCTGGAATAATTTTCCTTTGATTAATTGTTCTTTCCTCTTTTCTAGGGCACTCCTAGGCTTAGCAGAAAGTCATCTCCTGGTCCCACCCACAGAGCCACGTTTGAGTAGTAGTGCATGAATATCTGTAAAAATCTCTATTGCCATCTTTAAGCTGCTAAATGTTACTGTTTTACTGAGACAGATACTGAATGTAATTGTCTTGTGCCTGAACTCACCAGCAAAGTGAAAGCAGAGATCTAGTGCTAAAGATAGAAAACTGTAAACTTGAAGCAAGCATATAGTTAAGTAGTGCTAAGCTGAGAACCTTAGCCAGAACTGTTCTTTTGCTCACCTACTCGTCTTTCCGTACACTGGCATACATCCTGTTTTTCTTTGCTATAGATTATCCTTTCCCATGTTATGTGCAGCCTAAGACTTCTAAAGCTATCCATGCAGGGGTGTCCCGGTGGCTTGTTTTTAATCATTCTAAAACATATTTACTGCGCTTAGACTTTTATCACAGTAACCTTTTCATAAATTTCATTCCAACATTATTTTGATGTTTTTAATTACTTTGAAATTCAGAAGTTGCAGTTGCTTATATAGTCAGCTCCGTGGATCTTGAGCTGGTGGGTGAGTGGGTAGGTATTGGGGATAGAGCCTCTCGTCAGGTCTGAAGTTCACTAAGTAAGTTGTTGCTAATTGGGGATAATGTATAACTTTTTATATGAAAGATACTAGTGTCTATAAAATTAACTCGCACAGTATTTTCAACATTTTATATTCCTTAATAATTAAAAACTACATGAAGAATTACATGTCCTGTTACCATATTTTTATTAACTGTGTCAGTCTATAAGCTCCATAAATGTTTATTGGAGAGTAAAATTAGAGGTACCAATTGTATATTCCCCTTGAGTGGAATTGAGCGTAGTTCTCGGTGCATATTTATGGAATGCTATTACCTTGTCACATTCACTTTAGTCATGTGTATTGAAATGTTTGAAGTGCCTTAGACTCTTGCCATATTTTCAGAATAAAATTTCATTATGCTATTTTACTCCTCCCTTGTTTTACGTGTGATTTGTCATCATCCAGATACGCTGCAGATTACAACTGCAGAGGCAAAACAGGATAGGTTGGTAAGTCAAGGCAGGGAGGACAGGATAGCTCAGCGCTTGGGGGGTTGCTGATGCAAATAGTATCAGTGTCCAAACTAGCTTTTTCCTGCTGACTGGCAGAGTAAAAAGCTTTGCCCAAGATGATCTGCCTTCGCTGGTGTTGCACTTGCTGCGAAGGTTGGACCCTTTGCTGTTAGGGAGAGAAGTGGCCTCTCTCTCGGCCATGTGCATCATCACAGGGAGGCACTGAAGGATGGTATTCAAGCAGTTTGACCTAGCTCTCTGCAAAGTATTTACCAACTGAAATAAAAGCCTTTGAGCTTTATCTTCCAAACAATCCTGGCAGCTTGGTGAAGGGGATGCTTTTTAGATGGCACTGGAGGAAGTCCTAAGCTAGTGCCTCCCTATCCTTGTCAGTTCAGACCTACCTGATGAGACAGATACACACACTTCACGGGACGTATACGCTTCTGTTCCTCTGTGTCCTTCCTCCTTCCCTCCCTAAGTCCTTATCAAACAGCTTTTCCTACATAGTCCCTTTGAAATAGGGACCCACTGAAGCCATCTTCATTCCACTTGGCCTACATGGGCTTGGTGGCTTGGACTGCATGAAGTTTCTGTGAGTTCTGTCATAGCTGGTTTGGTCCAGCTCTGCAGGTACTGCATGGTACCAGTGCCAGGCTGGTATCCCAGTGCTAGGGAGTGGCCCCTGGGCAAAGGCCAGGTGAAGTCTCTGTGCTGGGGGGTGCATGTCTTAACATTGCAGTTCCAAACATGCCCCCCCACACCTTGAGGTCAGTTTTTACTATCACACACCTCTGGCCAACTTTTCTTCTCGGTCTTCACTTAGCATCTAATTTTGTGTGGATGCTGTCTCACCTGACATGCTCCTACCTGCTAGTTAAAGAGGTATGTCACCAGCTTGTCAAATTACTATGAAAATAAGGTCTTTCTTCTGACACCAGACTGACAAATGGCGGCAGCAGCTGTAAAAAATTAAACAGGAAAAAAATGCCCCTCACTTTGCCAGCCGTGCTCAGTCAGAGGCAGTGGGTCCGGGCTGTCCTGTGTAGGAGAGAGCAGACCTGCGCCCCACAAGTGCATCCACCTGATGACCTGGGACCTGGTCACATGCAGTGCATGGGACCAGCGCAGGCTTCCCAATAAATTCCTTGTTCACTTAGGAGCCAGGTGGGTTTCTCATTCAGCAGAATTAGTACAAGCTGGATCTCCCCACCTAGGGCATGGCAAGAGTGGCTTTTGTTTCATTTTCAGACCTGTTGATCTGCCACCTCTCGCCACAGTTCGAACAACTGGAAAGCAAAGTCAAGATAATCTATTCTTGTCTTTATGAGATTAAAACACACACGGTGCTGGAGTTAAACAAATCAAGCTGATGAAGCTGAGAAAAAGGATGACTGCTTTGATCTCTCTCCAGAACTTGTTCTAATTTTACAGAAAATCCAGTTCACTTATTTATACATGCTTGCCTGTACCTAATGGATTAAATTCTTGTATAGTGGAGAGACATTTTATTGCCAGGACAGAATTTGGACCAGGGATAGGTTTCTACTTTCAGTTTTACCGAGAATATGATTTTTATTTAGTGCTGGTTTGACCAAAAACAGTCTAGTGCTTTCTTAAGGAAGTTAGTAATCATACCTTTAACTCTGGCCTATATCTCATGACAGTGGTTTTAGGTAGTCCTGTGAGAAGCAGGGGGTTGTACTTGATGATCCTTATGGGTCCCTTCTATGGAGATACTCTGACTCTGTGACAGCAGTTTTAAAGCCTGTAGATTATGCGCCAAAATCTGACTTTGTTAAAGAGTATGCTGAGCCGTCTGATAATGTCCTCTTCAGTAGTGCCACTGTATTGCTGTAGGAGATATCTTAATTAGTAACATGTCCAATATATCTATGCCCCAAATTTTAAACAATGATCTTTGTTGCTGCACTACTACCTTGCTACTGTGCCTCATTTGCACACACGCATATTTGTACATACTGTAACCTGAGGCTAAAAAAAAATAAAATTGAAACGCCTGTGAATTTAGCTTTTCAGAGCAGAGGGCCATGACTTATTTTCTGGGTTGGCACAGGTCCCTGTCTCTCCCTCCACAAATCAATGGGAGTCCTGGGCACGATGGGATTCCTGGGCACGCAACTATCGTAGAAGGGTTTAAAAAAACTGGTCCAGTGGTTTAGGTGACTAATGACACAGGGAGAGTCACCAAATGTACTTTAATACTTTTTTTTTAATCTGGAAAAAAGCATAGGAATAGCAATGCAGAAATAAACATTCCTTCCTCCCCCCCCCCCCCCCAAAGAATTGGTATATCAGAAACCAGCACATTAGGGGTTAAAATTTTCTAAGTGATTGCATTGCTTTCTAATGGCCTTGACTGGCAGAAGTCTGGGGAGGAATCTGACCCTTCCAACAGCATGCAAGAGTCAGGTTATGCAACTCAGAGTTCCTGGATTAATTTAGGTGCCATTTTCCCGGTAAGCAAAAGGGTTGACCAAGAATTGGCCTCCTAGAGCTTTAGAAAATGTTAGATGAAGCTGTGGACTTGGCATTTCTGTGCAATGTTCAGTTTCTTCCCAAAAGCTCATTGTCTTGGGTTAAAATGCCTTGTAAAGCAGAATGTCCCCAGTTTTAGCTGTATGGTGAAGTAGGCCATTGTGGTATACCATGTCAGGAAGATTGCCAAAAGCAACCAAAACTTTGGATGTGTTGGTGGATATAGGTGAAAAGTACAGAATAAACTGACTATTTTACCGAAGTCAGCAAATGTCATTTCTGGCCTAAAATCCTATTAGGGGACACTTAATGGATTGAGCAGTTAAAAAAAAAAAGGAAAGAAAAGAAAAGAAGAAAGAATAATTACTTCCCTTAGCATTTTGTTCTCTTGGATGGCCCTCCTGTCTCTAAGAGGTTGACACCTGAAGCAGTTCGTACTGTGAAAGTCAGGCCCTTCCCCAGGAAATAGTTAAGAGGTTCCGAAAAGCATATGTATCCACTGATGCCCTCTGCAAGCCAAGTTTAATTCCACCTGCTAATGCTGGATAGCATTTATCACAGGTGCTGGGATTAAGGGGTTTACCATGCATACCAGCTCTGAACTGAGCTCCCCCTACACACTCTCCCTGGCATTTGTTTTTCAGTTCACATCAGACTCTCAGTATATCCAAGCATGATGTTGTCATCACCTTTGAACTCCGACTGTCAGTGAATATATAAAAGCTCTGGCACTTTTTCAAGACTGTAAAATACATCACTGTCTTTTTCCAGTTATACTGTCATACATTAAGTGAAGCTGCCACTTATAATCACCCTAAGAGGTAAAAGGCGAGGTTACTGGTACCGAGTTTTAAAATTATGGAAATTAGCCAATACAATATTGATCTAAATGCAATGACTGAAGAAGGCATTTTTGCAAGATGTACTTTCAGAGGTTTTATCTTCTTGATACAGCTGGAAGAACTCATGTTATTCTAGAAATAGCTTTTATGTCTGTTTCTCCTGGCGTCTCATACTTTTGGCTGAGAAGTCTGGCTGCTCTGGGTCCAGTTCAGCCATGGTGTGAGTAATGCAAAGCTTGGCATCGATCCCTGACACAGAGGACTGGCTCTGTTTGCTGGGATGGAAGCGTCCCAAAGGCTACAGACGTCCTCCTGCCTTTGAAAGGGAGCAGCAGAGCTGGCCGAAACAGCATTCACGCTCTTACTGCAGCTGTGAGCAGCCCTCCTCACTGGGCTCTGTGTTTGCATGCAGGTCTGTAGAGTTCATCCCTTCCTGCTCTTGTGCCTGCATCCAGGTCCGTTGAACGAAAGCTCAACTACGAGCATTTCCTCGCTAAAAAGAGAGGCTTTCAGATGTTCAGTTCACATGGGGATGCTTGGGCCTGCCTCTGAGAGCCTGACTTGGGACAAGGGACAGAGGTAGGAGGTCAAGGAGCCATGCTGGAAAACACGCAAGGAGGATTTTATATTAAACACTCTTAGAAATGGCCACAATGAGATTGGAGGAAAGGGGTACCCAGGTTCAGGTTTGTTTCATATTTCAGTTGGGAACTGTGATAGTACTAGCCTTCACTACTCACAGCCTAATGCAATGCCTAGGAAAGTCAATTAAAAAATTCCTGCCTGTTTCACTTCACTTTGGCTGTTCTGTCTCTGTGCATGCATATGCTGAACAGAAGTGCTTGGTTAGAGCTGAGCTACCTGATTGCTGTCTTTTTCCACCAGTTGCTCCACTTTGTTTGTTTGGTATGACTTCATCCAACATATCAGTACCTCATCTCTTCTCAACAAGTACCCCTGGAGAGCGAAGTGCTGTTAAGGCACTGCAGAACTGCATGCTACTTGCAAGAATATTTGGGAACCTCTGTATAAGATACTATGCAGGAAATACTATACAAATTTTTTTTGCAAAGATGATTGTAACAACTTCTTAAAGTTGGTTGTAAAACAGCACGTCTGTTTTCCTGCCAGGTTTTTAGGCAATGGGAACAAGGCACGTGAGTAAATCATGCCTAAAGTAGTACTGCCTTACGGCTGTATACATAGATTGATCAATATATCAGACGGTTCTTTATTATAGGTGATTAATGAATTCAGTGCCTCAAAACCTCTGTTGTAACTACCATAAGGAACCTCTGCTTCCTTAATGATATGCTCTTTCAGCTTTTCCTGCTAAAAGAAAAAGTTAAGCATGTTTCCTCACACCCATGCACCCACCCCATGATGATCCTTGAAGAGATCTCAGGAATGAGATGATCAGGGAAAATGGGAGCCTTCAGGCAGTTGGTACCTGCCATGAGCGCTTCAGCTGGAGCCTTAAAGGGGGTGGCGGGGAGCACGGGAGACAAGCTTGATGGACCTTTTTTTCCCCCTCTATCATTTTACCCACCTGTGCTTTGTTCCTTTGCCCTGTGCCACTTGGCGAGTGGTGGTCTTTGCGCTTGGCCACTTCTCATTGGGAACCACATCTGTGCATTTCCTGTTTGGTTAGCCAACACAGCCAGCACCAGCAAAGATTTTAAATAATTCTTGCCTTTTAAATAATTCTTGCTATACAAAACTGCCCTTCAAAGACTTCTACAGTAGAGACCTGTAAATAAGGGCATCATTATACCCTTTTATATTATTATTATTATAGACTGTTATTAAATACATTCAGCCATGAATAGCAGAAGTCAATCTCCACATCCTCTAAACACCACTACAGCCGTTTGCAGAATTATCACTTAGATAACATAAGGGCTAACATTTTTTCAAAGCAGCGCTCGTGCTTTTGTGTGATTTGTAAGTGCTGATCTGAATGGAAGTAGCAAGAGATATTTCTAGAAGATACACTGGTAATTTTTTCCTTCAGCTTTTCACTTAATGGCTTTAGCCACTGTTGCAGAAACAGCCCTTGCTGCATCCTCCTTAAGAGCTTTGGCTAGCCACAGAGTTGAAAAGGGTAGCTAATGCTCCCCCAGTAATACTGTCCTTCCTCACCCAGCCACATTAACTTCATTGAGATGAAGATACGCCATTTCTTTTGCATGCCATGGCGAAGAGGCAGATTAATAAAGATCCTTCTCTACTTCCTGGCCATGGTATCACACCTTTCTCTGAGGCATGAAAAGGCACCTGCTGCCTCTGGCAGTCATCCTGCAGTGCCCCTGCATTGCTCTTGGGCATTTTCTGGGGCCAGAAGAGCAACTTTTCTCCAGTCCCAGGGGTGAGTGAGACTTAGAGCCAGCCAGTTACAACCCCTTGGTACTGCAGAGGTGTGAGGAGGCAGGCGCTGGCCCAGGAAATGGCTCCCCACCACCACCCCCATGCACTCGTTCTTGCAAATTTATCATGAGAATTTTCCAGTCCAACCACATATATCTGCTCAGAGGCCCTTTATTGTGGTGGTTTAATCTGCATCACTAGCCTAGCAGGAGGAGCAAGAAGCATGTTAATGCCTTCTGCAGTGGCTGCTGATTTGGGAGGAGTGTGAGCAGAACAGCTGTACAAAGACATTGAGAGAGATTACAAACACAGGATGATAATAAAATGAGATTTGGTTTAGGAGAATCAGACTGAAACAACTGAGGAAAAATCATGTAAGTTTGTGGGAGTGAGAGAAAGTTAGAAATCTGTAATGTTGAAAGAGAACTTGCCAGAGAGTGAATTAAACAAGAGTTGGCAATGCAATGAGAGCAAAAATGGACCAGAGCTGGCAGTGTGATGAGAGCAAAAAATGGTCCGTGCCTTTTTTTGTCCGCTTCAGAGAGGCACCTGACCCTGAAAGATGTAATGCAACTTGACACCATTCATGGTCAGTGTGTCCCCAGGGAGACCGCTCCAAAGGCTGCCACCACCAACCCGACAAACAACAGCTGTTAACAAGTTCGAAGCTGAAAATAAGGAAGAAGTTTAAAAGGATACTTCTGTTTTGCTAAGAGACAAATCCTGTAAATACAGAATTTAAAACGTCCCACAGTATGTGACTGCTGAATAATAAGCTGTACAGATGTGTCCCTTCCAACTCGAGGTATTCTATGATTCTTTGATTTGCAAAGGGGCAGTAAAGCAAAGAGATACAGCTGAAGGTGAGAAAGTTCTTCAGGTTAGTTCTGCAAAAAATGGGGTTTAGCTCTTGGGAAGCCCAGGTGAGTTTTTAAATGAATATGAGCTTGTCACCATCTCTGTTGTGTCACAAGATAATTGCCCATTCTGGCCTTTGTACAACAACTCGTATTTGGTCAGAATTGGGTCAAGAATTGGAGACAAAGGGACAAAGGAGACACACGTAGCTATATGAAAATGGGTGTGTGTGAGAGTTTCTGAAAACATGCCGCAGATAAGACTGTAAATCCCTCTTTGAAGCTGTGTGAACTTCCCGTCGTGCCCCGTTGATCTGCTGGAGAGCCCAGCTGCACCCCAGCAGGATGCTGACTGTCCTCCCTCCGCCGCCCCGGCCTCCCCGGCGACTTCTCTGCGGAGCAGGGAGACCTCTACAGACGGGATAAATCCAACACTGCTGCAAGCATGCAGAGGAAAATAACCAGACTCTGGTGCAGCGGTTAGTTACTGGGGTTTGTTGGGTTTGGGTTTTTTTCAGTACTCTGGTATTGTTTCATTCATTTTCTTCCTCTTTTAATAACCCACTTTCAACTGCTGACATTTCAGGGCCTGCATGTACAAGCCAACAGATGCAAGTCTTGGTCTTAGATAATTATTTTCTCTAACTTAACATTGAATTAGTAGCCCACTGCTTTCTACCCAAGTTTTGTGCTTACAAGGAGGCCCAGCAGTATTCTCCTGAGATCTGGGGTCAGGAGATGGAAAAATCCTGTGGTCTGTGCCCTAGCATTGCCTTTGGAAGAAGTGATGAGCGTTGCAAAACAACTGCTAACAGAAATGTAAGCTCCATCGACAGAGAAAGGAACCTTGCCATGTAACCCTGTGCTAAACTGCAAAACCCCTACAGCTCTTCTACCAAGTCGGCATGGAAGAAGTTCAGGAGCCCGACATTACCTTCTAGGAAATCTCTAGGGGTAGCATTTTTTGGCTTGTGAGGAACTGGTCGACCCAAGAGCAAGAGGTATTAGGATGGCTACCCAGGCCCTGAGATCTACCTCTGCTCCAGGAATTAAAGTTTCCCGTTTCAAATTACAGGAAGATTTTCTTGAGGATGCTAACAAAATCACCTGCCGTGCAACTTGGTGCGGGAGACATGTTTCTGGTGTCCAGGTGTGCCTTTTCCAGCTAAAGTGTGATAAACACACAAACACGTCATCCCCCTGCCCCTGATCAGCAGCCAGATCAAAAGGGACACTTGCCCTAACTTAGAGCAGCTGAGGATCAAGGCCAAAACTCTCTTCCAACTGCAGAAAGGTTTGTGTATTATTTTCTTCAAGCCTGAAAGAAAAACATTCTTCAAAGGCAGGTACAAATCTGGAAAACAAGCTATCATCTACCATGGGCCTGCCCAGGGGATCCCACGGTCCGCTGCTGGCATGCATTATTACTGAGGGGCATGAAAACGAGCTGGGTTGGACATGCTGCTCCAACACAGAAATACGTGAGCTGAGGAACTAGCTATCCCGAAGACTATCACCTGGAATGTAACACAGGCTGCCTGAAAGTACCTGAAATAGCTGATTGCCTTCCACAGGCAGCAAACCTGACCCTCTTCTATGGCTGATCAGAGCTGAGTGTGTCGATCTTAATGTTAAAACAAAAACACAGCACAAGGATGCCTAAGTTGCTATCCTGAACTGCCACGTCTTCTCCTTGAGATGCTGGTGGGGCAAAGGTGGAGAGGAGGCTGCATGTGGAAATTTAGCCTTGGCTTTAAGTGAAGCTTTGGGGAAAGATGAGTCCAGATTTGCAAGGAAAACGTGCAACTCTTCTATCCCTGCCTCCTATACTTCTCTCAGGCATTGCCGACCGTGGGTAACCTAGTAAGTCCCTCATCATAATGAGGTTGTTTTTCCCACTGCCTTGATTATACCAAAACACAACACAGTATGTGAAAGTCACTCCTCCTGCCCCCTGCCAGAAGGAGGGTTGTATTAACCAGCACTTTAAGGCCAGGGCACTCCTGAATTCCAGTGCTGGAACTAACACTGTCTTCTACCACCATCACCTTCACTGGTCCGCTTATAGACTATGATTAACAGTGCAATCTCATATGACTTGGTCTGGGGGACATCAGTTATTTTGACCATCTTTCATGAGTGGTCAAGCGGTGCCCCTTAGAATTTAATATTGATAATAGCAATGATTTTAGAGACCTTCTTTGACTAGGAAGAAAAGGTAAGCGCAAGATATTCCTTGTAACAACACTGCCAGGCTTCATAACAGCTCCTATTTTAACAAAGGGGATGTCATGATGTGACCGGGTGAGTACTCTTTTCTTTTTAAAAAGTGCGTGTCTCTGTAATTTTAATTTTATTCCCAAAGTTTGCTTTGAAAAAATGGTATGAGGGATCTCACTGGAGCACATAAGAATAAATAGCAACTGGAAGTTGTTTAAGGCATGTGTTCTTCACCCAGTGGACCAGAACATTGCCAGGCTGATGGGCTATTGGGTAAGTGAACATCCAGGCAGGTATTTAAGGTGTGTATCATTCAGCTGGTAGAACACAGTGAACCCTACAGAGAGGACTTATGGGCTATTGTGTTAATAAATTCTTGGGCAATTTTAGAGATGTACCTTACTTACCTTCAGGTGCCTAATGAACAATCTTTTAAGACGTCATTATTTTGAATTCACAAAAGCTGCCTTCCAGTGGTGAAAAGGCAATCTCCTTGCCTTAGTTTCTTAAAAACAGATAAGAGAAAATAATAGCTTAAACAACCATGCAGTGAAGCTACTCTTTGTTCTCAGCCTTACTGTGTGTTATCTGTTACAATTTCAAACTCTGAAGGTATTTAAAAAGATTTTACTCAGGCAATGTGAATATTTGCATGCACTTAGCTGGGATGGCTGAGCTGGGCTCAGAACACCTTTATTCTGGCATCTGCAAGAGACGCTATTTGCATACGGATGACAGAAAATTAAGATGTCTGACTAATTAGTTTCCACACAATGTTCCCATCACCTGACAAAGCATCTCCGTGTCTAGACAAAGCCAGCCTAATTAAAATTAATAGCCTGACAGTTGAAATCATTTGTAACAATGTGTCATCTTCCTTAGCACCTTCTAGCCAATAGAATCAGAGAAACTCAATTACTCCTCATTAGCCAATGTGCATATAAGATGTACAGAGATCATCAACCCAACACTGCTGACTGACATGCAAGGGATAGAAGAAAACTGTTACCTAAGGAAGCCAACTGACTTAGTGCTCTGATTATCTGTATCTTGATAGCACCAAGCAAAACCTTACTTGAGAGGTGTAGGTCTCCTGGGATCCCTCTGAACTGGATTCCCAGCAATGACGAGGGATGAGCCCATGAGCCCTTGAAGATGGGGAGACCCAATACTCTGCCTGCAGCATTTGGGAACCACCTCTGAACTGCCGATTGCTCTGGGGCCTCTGGGGCTCTGAGGGGAGACGGGAGAGGCTGTGGGGGAAGAGAGTCAGGCTGACAGGGAAGAAGAAACCCTCTTTTTTCAGCCTCGGAGATGCGAAAGGTCAGCGGCTCACATCAAGACATTTCACAGCATGGCTGATTAAGTAACAGTCATTTGACTTTGATTAAAATATCTGGAAGAGCTCAGCTGTGGCTGGAGGCAATTCTGACACCCCTGCCCCCCTTGCCCTGCACCGCCTCAGTGAATTTGAAAGACTTCACACGGGAAGGGGGAAGAAATGGGGAAGAGCAGCACAAAACTTTGCTCTTAGACACGTGTGCTACACTGACTGATTTTAATGGGAAGTCCCACAGAATGAAATGTGCTCCCCTGAGAGCAGAATATTATGTGAAAAAGATACTTTCTATTTATTTAGGCTTAAAGAAAAAAGAAGAAAATAAATTCAGAAGGAGCTGTTGTAACAACAGTTTTGCTTCTATCAAGCATCAGAATTAGGGGCAACAAACAATAATGCACAAATAATTAAATAAATTGGACAGCCAATAAATCGTCGCAGCAAAAACTGCCCCTTCCGTTACCTCAGTCAAAACCATCCCTCACAATCATGGAGCTCCAGCAGTTCTAGGTTACTGAAGATCAAGAATGTAAAATAATAAAAACTTGCACAATTTAAAAGAAAGCGTAGGTAATAAAGCAAGCGCTTTATAATTTGAAATGATCTATTTGTTCCTTTAAATACCAATGGGCTTGCTCAATGAAGTGGGAATTTAACTGTATCCATTAAAAGATTAAAGACCATAAATAAAAAAGTAGCAATTAATTGTGTTGCCTATTTTTAAGAGGTTGGAGCTTAGTTTTTCACACTCTGGCAGTCTATCAAACTCAGCTCCATTACAGATGTCTTAGAGCTGAATTGATGATGATATTCAAAACTAAGGGCATTCTCTGCAGTAGTCCTACCTTGATGAAGGAGCTCAAACGTATAGATGGCTTATGTGATTCTATCATTCTTACACAGTGAATTACAAATGTTAGAAATGTCAGCTTAATGAGTCATGCAAGAGTCTTCAATGTTCTAAGTCACTGGATCCAATTAATTTTTAAGTGTGCCTAAAATGAACAATGAAGACTGAGAAGAAGCAATACAGTGGTTTCCCCATACTCACTTTTTTACTTCTATTTTATAAGTCAGACCTAATAATGCTTCCAAATAGCTATCCAAGTCAATTATTAACAATGATTGAAATTTCTGAGGAGCTGACAGCGTGTTCTCTTCAGCCTTTAAATCTACAATGAAATGATTCCGGCTTGCATGAACAAATGAGGAAGTGGAGAACATAGGTATTAGTGAAAAAAATGGTAATTCTTTCTTTTCTTTATCCCTGTTACTAGTAAAACTAGTCACAGCAGTGACATGACAAACATATGCATTTTTTAAATATCTCCATGCTATTTGCTTCATAGTACTTGAAAACTACTTTGGTTTTGTACTGTACTTGGCACGATGTAACAGAGTGAATTTTGTTTCCAGTGAATCGTGTTTTTATTGAGCACTGTGGGCCAGCATCACTGGCTGGGCTCACAACTATGAAGGGGAAGAGCCATCCATTGTTACAAGCAGGCTTTTCTGATTTTTACATAAATATTTTTTACCATAACCCAGACATTTGGACCATTTAACTCTAGATTATGACTAGTGTGTATCTTGCTAACAAACATGCGTTTGCTCAGGCAAGAACCTCTGGTGGCTTTTCTTAGCTGTAGCTCATCTGAAGTTACTGATGTGGAGGCTCCCTTTCCACATGTCAGGAGAACACAAGCAAGCAGAGTGTGAATGAAACTCCCACTTCAATGGCCATTAAGGCAGGTGATGCTGTGGCAGGCCTGTTCTCTAATTTGGGATACAGCTGATGTTGTTCCCCACTCCCTGCCAACATCCCTTCTTGCACCCTTTGGAGAAGGGTCCCCTGGATGAGTGTCACACCTTATCTTCCCAATGCGTCTGGATTTGCACCAAGAGAAGAAAACATGAACTGAGGGTGCTGAAGAGCGTATGCATTTTGACCCACCCTGCCAACAACCTGGTCTTTGCAAGCAGAGCTGGGCACAGCAGCTTTTCAGACTGCTGCAGAAAGATGTCCCTGAACTCACTGGTGAGAGGCTGTGGACACTCTCCCCGGGGACTCTCCTAACTCTCACTGAGGAAAAGCAGCAAATAGCCGAGTGGTGGCAGCGCTATAAACTGCTTCAGTTATTCACTCAGTGAACATAAGCCCCTGAGACCAAGACGGCAAAGGAAAGAGGACTTTGAGGAGAAGAGGACTAAGTAGCACATGGGGGCTCCCTACACCTAAAGACCCCATGCCCTAGAAATATTTTTTGAAGCAAGGAAGAATGAAGCACTTGAAATCTTATGTCTGAATAAAGATTCAGCTTGACTGAATGGACTTTTAGCAAATACCATCAGTGGCTTATCAGATTTCATTGATCTTGACTAATGCTCTATTATAGTATCACAGAGAAGTGTCTGAGACGGCAGCTCTAGGGCTGATTTTAAACTCTTGTAAATATTGGGCATTTCAAGGCAAGGGTTGGGTTCGGATCTGCCTGTCCTAAGAAGAAACACTTACCTTTGTTGTGGTGCAGGCAGTTCTAGAGGTATAAGCTGAAAACAGAAAGTGTCAAAACATAAATAACAGAGACCAAAAAAAGGCAAGCTATATACTGCCAGAAAGTGTCAAGAAAATTCTCTGCCTGGAATACTCTGCCTGTGGGGTTGTGTTTTAAGAGCCAGGGGACAAAACTTCAGCTTTCCTCTAAGTTAAAGGAGGTTTAAAATAAGGAATGAATGAAAGAAAGAGGAGAATGGCACAAGTATACAAGTGAAACTGCAAAAAATGCATGGCTTATTTATGCCACCTACTGGATTTTTCCTGAAATATCTTTTCAATCAGTTTAGTTGTCACGATCATGTCTGTCACTCCAGTAAATACTTATGTTTGCATGGGAGGCTACGTGTACAAGTAGACCAGCTGGTATCAAGCTGATGACTCACATGAGTGAATGACCTGTGTGGACTAACATAGCTCCAGGACTGGAGATGGGGGTAGCTGTACACCCGTTTATTCTGCGAACTTGATGACTGTAGGGCAGCCAAGACACCAAAAGCTGCAGGCAAGCACTGAAGTCTGGCACTCAGGACTTTTCCAGCCCCTGTCAGTGCCTCAGGGGAGCGTGCTGGCACCGTTTCCCTCCTTTGCTTGACTCCCTCTGGCTGTCTTTGATATTTTGTTCTAAACGTCCAGCATGTTTATGGACACGATGTTTTCAAACAATGCAGACTGGCAGTGTGAATGCTTTATCTTCTATCCCTCACCACTCCTGCAGCTGAGGCTCTGTTGGGAATCCACAACCAGCCCTGGTGATACAGTCTATAAAATGACCTGGGAGAGTCAAAAAGATCTGCTGTGAACAGAGGGGGCAAACCCCTCTGGCTTGACCCACTGACAGCAAAAAAAAAATTAAACAGAATCGGATCTAGCAGATCTCTAGGTGGACTTACTAAATGCACTCAACCTCACTGACTTCTGTGAAACTAAAGGTCTTCATTTTCCAGGCAATGGTGTCAGAATCGAGACCTCTTTAATTTGTGACCTCTCTACTGAGATGCTCAGTCATGCCAAATGTGTGGTGAGGACACGGCTTGTTCACATCCGTCCCTCAAAATGATGATCCTGTTGGCAAATAAAACATTTCTGCAAGGTTCAAGGGATCAGCCAAAGGCATGCATCGGCAACGGACAGACTGTCACCAATGTGACATTTTGTACTTTAAAGACTTATGCAAAAAAAGTAAAGGATAACGATCACCTAGGAAAAAAGGCAAAAATGTCATTTGATTCTTCTTATTTTTTTTTTTTTCTTCATCAGAAACATTAATTACAGTTATTTCCAAAGGTGCCGGCAAACTGCAGTAATGTTTAGTCACTGACATCATCTCTGGATTCCAGAGACGCCCAGACTTACATTAAATGAATGACTACGATTTCTTGAAGACTTGCAGTGAGATTGCTCTGATTCGTGTTAGAACTGCTGGCAGTTTGTAACCATCTCCTATTCCTTCATGACTCCAACGGATGTCAAATCCAGTAATGTGTTGTCATCCTCACCAAACACCCATTAAAAAAATTTGAGACAAACATCACACGCTAAAACCATACTCAAAGTGTGACTTGAGCTAGCAAAACCAAAGCAATTAATTGTCAAAGGATCGACTGTGTACTTGTATTCATCAGGCATCTAAGTATTCTGGTGGTATTCATCCAGAACACAAAATACTAGATAGGTGCTAACACCCTTAATATTTTGTTCTTCAACAATTGGTTCTGTAGCATTATGGATCATACAGATCTGTGCAGTTAGCCTGAAAAGCAGGAGTAGAAAAATACTAGTTATGTGAAAGACAGCTGAATTAGTGTTCTTCTTGGAACTGTTGCATTTTTTGCATCTTGTGATTCATCTCTGAGCTTGGCTGTCCCACTTACTTCCTAGTGAAAAGTCATATATAAGCACCTGGTGGCTGCTGTTATTTCTCCTTTGTCTGTCTTTGCCTGCTTTATGCACTGTGCTTCTCTTCTCTTTTCTCTTTTTTCACTCCTTCCAGTTTTTCTCTTCCTCCTCCTCCTGTCATTTCTGATGTGCTTTTTCTTCTTCTACCTTTTCATACCTCAGTTTGTTAGTTTTTATTTTATTTTGCCTTTCTTATTCATTTGATTTAGCCTCCTTTCATCTCCTTTTTAATTTGCATTTTTGACTTCAAGACAATTTGCATTCGAGCACCTGAAAACATGCCTGCGGTGTGCTCAACCACACACAGAACTTCACAAACTGGAGTTTCACTTTCAAGACTCACCCCTAGACAGCAGCTTCGGGGCCTGATCAATGCCCCTACGAGTTGAGAGGATCTCAACTGATTTTGTTCAGGGAGGAATTTCACATTTCAACATAGGAGGCTAAGCATGCCTGTCCGCATTGTTCACCTCCTTAAATATTAGTGATATACACCATTAAGTGTATAGGCAAATCATGTTTTTGTTCCACTAAACATTGTACTCATCTTCTCCTCTTTTGCAGGAAAATGTGCAGTTACTGACATCAGAATGTCAATCCCAGCAAAGCGATGCAAGGGAAAATTTTCAGTTTCTGCGAGTTGAATGCTTGTCACATCCCCGTGCCAAGCCCACGCAGCTTCTGCTGGTGTCTCACTTGAGGACCATCTGACTGCTCGAGACTGGGGCTTAACAGGAGTGTTTTAACGTGGTCTCTCTGGAGGATGGAAAGCGACAAGGTGTATCCTACGTTGTACCATGAAGGAAAAAGTTCTCTAAATGTAATTTAGTAAATGCTAATGGAAAGCATCAAGCAGCAAGGATCTGGGGCTTTCTTCAGGCTGGGATAGGCACTGATTGTTTCTGGCAGGGAGGCTCAGTCTGAGCAGAATTAGCTGGGAGATAGCTGATCTGGAAGAGAGAGAAGCTTTCCTTGGCTTCTTCTAGCAGAAATAAATGTCTACCTACTGTAACTTATTACCATCTGATATGCTGAGTCATGAAGCTGGGGTTATAGAAATCTTTATGCAATCTTTATAAATCAGCCTCACATAATCTCAGGTGCTTTCTGCTTCATCTCTGTTGAGTCACTCATTTGACAGTTGTCATTCATCTTAGATTGAGATGTAATTTAATAGTTTCATTTCAGCATGAAGATAGCATCATCTAAAGTTGAGCCCAGAAAGATTTAAAGGTGTAACAGAGGAAATATTAATACTGTAAATAATATCTGTAGAGCTGCATGGGTCTATAAATCACATAGTGCCAAGTTGGAAGGGAAGCCTATGTAAAAAAGAAAAGAAAAAGCATCTTCTCCTGTCACCCTCTGCAGACTATATCCGCTCTAGCCACCCACACCAGCTCCAGAAGTGCTGGTTACCGAGTTGTCACCGTAGTCTCACTGCCTGCATTTGTTGGGATCACCTGCCCACACAGATATTGATCAAAGTGTGTTTATACCCATTTAGGGATATGAGTGTAAGGTAACCTGCAAACAGGGGACGTAGTCCAGCAAGGAGCCAGCAGCCTCACGATGGAGAGCAGCTGAGCTGCAGCAAGTCGGGTGTTTTATCTGGGGGTCACACCTCTCCCTGGGCCAGGCCACGTTGGCCGCCTAACCAAACCCGGCCTACCCAGCCCAGGGGAACACAGGGCTTAATAATGGCCTCTCTGGATCCCAGCTTGCTCCCTTAGACCACGGCTGGTGTTACCGCCATTGCCGCGGCCTGCGCCGGCCCCTGCCCCGGCAAGGAGGGCAGTGCGGCCGCAGGGCTGCGAGGCGGCCGCGGAGCCGTCTCCGACCGGGCCGAAGGGCGCGCTGTCGTGCGGGGCCTGCGGGCAGCGCGGCTGAGCCCAGCCCCGCGGGCACCCCCAACACGAAGCCGGGGGTTTCGGGCTGCCCCGGCCCAGCACCCACCGCCCCACCGCGCACCCGACGGCCGGCCGCCTGGCCGGGGCGGGAGCCGCCTCTCCCCGCCGTGCGGCCACCGCAGGCCGGGCTGGGCGGGAGGGAGGAGCGGGGAGGGAGGGGTGGCTGCTCCCCCACCCCCGGCGCCTGCCCCGCGGGGGAGAGAGGGCTTCGCGGCCGCACGGATCGGCCGGGGGGCACCGCGGCGGGAGGGGCGACGCCGGGCTGCCGCCGCCCGCCAAAACGCGCGGGGTGGCGGGACGGGACGGGGCAGGGCAGAGCCGCGTCGACCCCTCGCCCGGCTGCCCCCAGCCCGCCGTGATGCCCAGTGACGCCCCGGCCTTCAGCAAGCCCCCGGACGCCGCGGGGCCGGGTGACAAGGCGGGCAGCTTCGGGAAGGCGGCGGCCCTCATGGCGGCCGCCCCGGCGGAGGGGGTCGCCGCCGCCGCGGCGGGGAAGAAGCCGCCGCGTCTGCCCAAATGTGCCCGCTGCCGCAACCACGGCTACTCCTCGCCGCTGAAGGGGCACAAGCGGTTCTGCATGTGGCGGGACTGCCAGTGCAAGAAGTGCAGCCTGATCGCCGAGCGGCAGCGGGTGATGGCAGCGCAGGTGAGCCCCGCGAGGCGGCCTCCCGCCGGCCGCCGCCGCCTCGGCGGGGTCTGCCCGGGGCGGGGTGGGCTGTCTGCCCGGCATGCTGCCGGCGGTGGGGTCGTTCCTCCGCTCCCGGAGGGGTTTGGTGCCCGCAGGAGCCGAGCGGTCGGCGCCGCGCCGTGCTGCGGTGCGGTGCGCTGAGACAGCGGGGCCGCGGGGGAGCCTCGCCCCGGGCTGGAGGTAGACCGCCGTCTTCCTAAATTAATGAGGCTTTTCGCTGTCTTCCTTTTTTTTTTTTTTTTTTTTTTTTGGCATAAAAGTAGGAGATGCCCTGAAGGCGTGTAGGATTTAAGTCGCGGTGAGCTAGCAGCAGCAGTGGCAAGCGGTAGCGGTGAGCGTTTGGCGGCTCACCTCTGAGCACGCCTGAATGCATCTCCGTCTGGAAACGGGCAGAGCCGAAGCGTGCTGGCAGTCCTGAAGTGCGCGGATCTGTTTTAAAACCTTCAGAGAGGAGGCCTTCTAGTTAACGTCAAATTGCAGTTTTTCAACTTGTTTTTAACTAGATAATGAATAATCTAGCCAACTAATTGGTTAGCGAGAATATTTTCCACTGGTGGTTTCAGATTCGGTGTATCTGCTTTTCCTGATGCTAGGTGGCTTTAGTTGAGTGCATTTCTAAAAAGACTTTTTTTAACGGCGTTGTTCCTGATTTTGCATAGGGCAGCTCTGTAAATAGCTGTGTAGCTGGGTCATCTTAAATCTAAACGAGGACTCCGTAGTATTTCGCCAAGAAACCAAACTGCATCCAGTTCTGTGTAGCAATAACTTTTTCCCTTAGGTAGTCCCGCTGAAGTCACAACTCTTTGGCAATGTAAATGACCGCTGTATCAGTCCTTGTGATCCTTATCTTTAAAACTTCATTAAGAGGAGTCCTGGGAGTGTAATGGCTACTAGCATGCTTGAGCTCTGTGAGCGGGGTTCCACGTTCTCGTTCGTGCAAATAGTCCCTTGCACACACATTAATTGGAAGGCGTTAGGACTACTGGTGCAAGTAAAGGCAGTGATAGCAGACCCACCGACCCAATTTGCAGTTAATTGTAGAGCTTTGTGATCCCGCATGAAATGAAATGTCCCACTGACAGATTTTAAAAACCTTAGCAGCCCTGGATTAAATCCTTCCCTACTTTTTTATTTAATTATTCAGTGCAGGTATATTAAACGTCCTCTAAATAATTCCTCCTTGTCGGTGGCACGGCAGTCCAGAAATTGTTATTATGCCCAAGTTACATGCGCTTTCTCTGCCCGGTGTGAACCATGGAATAATAAACGTGGATCCCTTTGCTGCCTGCCTCGGGGGAGGGAGCACAGAATGGGGTGTTGCCTGCACAAGTGTCCCCTTCTGCACAGACTGTTCTCCTGCTGCTCAGCAGCTTCTGTCAGGCGGTGAATGCCTTCTGCTAGCGGGTCCGGGCGGTGGCCCTCCTCAGGGCTTTCTCTTCCCTGACTAGTATGTGAAAGTGGCTTTGAAAGCATCCGTAACTGAACCTTATCTGTGGAGGAGTTACACATTGAAAGTCTGTTTTTCCCCCTTTTTTGCAATAAGCCCCTTGGTGCTGGTGGAATTTTGCAGGTCAAGGTTATTGGCTTGTGAAGTCGAAGTTACCCGTGGTGTTTGCAAGTCTACACCCCCTGTTTGGGATGTCTCTATTGCAAGAGCTATTATTATTTTCTCTAACGGTACTACGCATCTGTATTAGAAAAATGTTGCTGTTGAACATGGAAATGGAGGGAAATCCTGTCCAAGTTACCCAGGAGAATTTCCAGCAGGAAAAGCCCATGATCCCACTCTGCAATCTGGGACAGATTTCCAAGGTTCAAATACAGATGCAAGTCACCTGGCAAGTTGCAGGGTAGGTAGCTGTAAAGCTCCCAGTGTCATGTTTACTGCCTGGACAACATGTCATACTTGGCACGGGAGGATGGCTGTGCAAAATTGATCTGCAGAATTGATCTGCCAGTTCAGATGAAGCAGAAAAGGTCCTCTGTATCTTCAGTAAGCAGGGAATGTGGTTTGTTTGCACCCATGTCCAGACTGCATAGTGCCTGTGGGCTTTGCCAGTGCCAGCTAAGCTATGGTATAACATCAGTGCTAGGAAAGAAATTAGGAGCTCCTGCTGCTGCAGGCCTGGCGAGCTGTCTGCTGTGTGTGACACTGGCTGAGATGCTTGCAGGATGGTTCCCTACATTTGCCATGCTTCTGCCATGATAGCTCTCTGTGTACAGTGTACTGTGCACTAAAGTTCCCTTGGAGGGTTTTCCAGCAAAGAGCCAGCAAGGGAGCCCAGCAAGCTTGGACAAAGCAGCAGATAAGAGCTGCTTTATATTGATGAAGAGACACAGCAGAGCCTTGCAAGCAGATGAATTTCTTATCCCCAGCAGCTGTGCATCAAGCAGGGAGGAGGGTAGTGACTCTGCTTTTCACAGTATGCTTTGCCCAAGGGTGACTGTGTGGTGTGAATAGTCAGCTTTAATGTCTTCATGTGGCCTTCATGTGGAGGGAGATGTATATAGCACCAGCATTTCATAGGTTTGTTCATATATGTTTGGACACGAAAAGGGGTTAGTTTTAAATAGGTTTATAACCTCCTTTATATCCTCCTCTACCCACTGGATTGTGACGTCAACACCGTAGGAGTACCAAGAGGAAAAAACAGCCTTGAGTTTGAGTCTTTCATTGTTGCCATTATAAATTGTGCTCAAGCCAGAGAGCATGCCCTATGTCTGTCTTCTTGTTCCCAGGTTGCACTGAGAAGGCAGCAAGCTCAGGAAGAGGAACTGGGAATCAGTCACCCGGTGCCCCTGCCCAGTGCCCCTGAGACGTTTGTTAAGAAGAACAGTGGTGGCAGCTCTTGCCTCTTGTTGGAAAACAGCAGCCCTACGCACTCAACGAGTACAGCCATGACAGCAGCTAGCACACCATCAGGTAAAGTGCTGGGAGAGCGATGCTTACCGCTTGGGGCAAGGGCTAACGTTGCTTACGTGTGCCTGCTGTTGCACCTCTTCCCCTGCCTGCAGCGGCGGGGTTGTGGAGAGTCCCTTCTCCAGGAACAGTTGCACTGTTGGTACAGTTAGCAAAAGGGGAGAACCCAAGATCAGTCTTTCATATTTTAATTATTTAATTGATTATTAATTTTTACTTGAAAATCAAAATTAGTTTGGTATAGACTGGCGCTGTAATTGAATTCAGTAGGGTGTATACCTGCAAGCAGAGATTTATGAGGAGCTTTTCTCCTTTCTCTCAAAACGTGTGCTTCTGCCACAGTCCTGGCAACTGCATGTTGGCTGGTTGTGTATCTTCTTCAAAATTGGAGAGTTTTCAGCATTGTATAGGAGCCAAGTATATAGGTAATGTCATTGACCCCAGCAGCAGAGAGCTGCCCACCTTACATGACTTGATGTGGTGGTACATCTGTTCTGTGTGGCCAGGTGTGACGAACTACGAAAGACTGATGCAGTCCTTCTACTCTACTACACCTTACTTACTGCGTTTAACCCTTGTAAAACAAACAAAAAAAAACCCCAAAACCAAAAACGAGTATTTGTCTGCAGATTCAGTAAAACCGTGGCTAAGCACAACCGGGACTTAAAGGCACTGAAGTGAAGACTAGGCAAAATGCTTTTTCCTATGCAGAGCTTATGCCTGACAGATATAGCAATTGAATATGTATAAAAATGAAACTGATGTAATTGACTTCCGCTGTATAGACAGAAAAAAGAAAAAAGCAAACAAACATGGAGGAAAGGAAAAGGAAATTTCATTCATTTTAAATCATCTGTGCTGATGTCAATAATACAGGTGAATATACTTCCCAGTTAAAAAGATGCTTCTGAAGTGGACAATGCCTTGCATTAACTAATAAAAGGACAGCACATACGTGTGTCTGTCAAACGACATCACTCTGTTTTGCAGGCCATTTAAAGCCTTGTCAGATGGATTTGTTGCATCCATTGCAGACAGGCAGTTTCAGACCAATGTGGAGGAATTTCTTCGGGAAGCTTTTAGAAGAACTGGTTGATAAAACAATAAATAGCTTTTTATTAGCTTTTTTGTTTTCTTTATTGCAATCGTGTTAGTGTCGCCTTTGAATCGATGCAATTACTCCTTTTGTATTTGGATTACTGCATGCTTTGTCTATAGACATGGAAAAAGCTGGCTAAAGATTAAAGTAGTATATTCAGTAATGTATAGAGATTGTGTGTAACTCAGGAGAACAAGAAAAACCTTGCTTATACAGAAAGGCAAAAAAATGAAATTGTCTTACTGTCAACAAAATTTGCATAAACTTTTATCTTAATGGTTTTAAAATATCAGTGGAGGTATTTAATTTATTAATCCCACTTTAATAATTTCTTACTAATTGAATTAAATTATGGTCTTAATGAAAAACATTCATTAAACAAGCTTAAGGCAATTCACATGCTTGTATAAAGACTTGAAAACATGAAAATGCCTAATTTTAAAGTAATTTGAATTGTTTGAAAAATTTTGGTCAAAGCAATTGTAAATGGTTTGCAGTCATCTTTCTTACAGCGGGTTTTTCTTTGTGAGCAACTCAAATACATTGTTTCTCAAGCATTTTACTAAATAACTGTGTGTGGGTGACAACATTTAAAATACAGAGCTTCATCTTCAGAGAGAAGAAGTGATTCCAGCCAAGAATCAAGGCAGGGTCAGCTTTGTTTACCAGAAATGGAAGAATCTGGGAATGAATAGGAAATTGGGTTCATAATTTTGTTTTTAGGCACCTAAGTACCAACAGAAATTCATGCTTAGCTCAAAAGCGGCTGCACTGCATAAAGTTCTGTCCCAACTAATTTTGGTAGGTTCGTCTGTTGAAAGCAGTGTAAGTACTTGTGGGTATGGATTTAACGCCACCAGTGATGGCATGCGGGCTCTGAAGCTGCAGAAGGTGCTCTGTGTTCAGCCAGACCTGTAGGGTGGCTTCATCAGATGTCGGAGTACAGGCTTCACCCTGAAAAGTCGGATTTTTCAGTGAGGAATACTGCTTAAGTATTCTGATGCTTTCTTTTTTTAGCATATAAAGATCTTCTGTTAGATAAGAAACTGCCAGGTGTGATGTGACATGAAGTTCTTGTTTTAGGTGTCAGGTTGTTTCAGGACCAGGTACTCGAAGGATTCTTACATTGCTGTTTTATCATTTTACTGGTACCTTCAACTGCAAGGAACGTGAGAGACCCTGTTGGAGCTAGTGTCACGGTGTCTCAGTTTGGTAGGCTGAGGTGCTGATTTTGCAAGAATTTACAGTAATCATTAAGGCAGGCAGAGAGAGTGAAACCCTTTGTAGCAGGGGAAGTCAGCAGCTCCCTGCAAGCCCCAGCGGAGCTGGCAGCTCCTGGAGTGCAGCGTGCCCTGTATGACACGCATTAGACTGGGCAAGAGATGGTTTTGACAGTGGTAATTCTGTTCCCCTGTAAGTTTTTGGCTTCAGAAGAGCAGTTTTTCTTTTGGACTCCCATCACGCAGAGTGTTGTTTGCCAGCAGAGGAGTAATGTGTGAAGGAGTCACACAAATCAGACATAGTGCCAGAGACAGAGTCTTTCCTCTCTGTATCCATTTTACCACCAGATCAGAAATATTGTGACACCTGGAGAGACCAGAGACAATTTTTCAGATCCCTTCATGACATGCTGTTTTTGAAAAGGGGAAAAATGAATTATCATGGTCATAGTGTAGGGGTGTGTGCATTTACCATCTCAAGCTTGGAAACCATGTGTAATTTGGATGGAGCGCATCTTCCCCACTCAGAAGCAAACTGGGAATTTGCAGCGTAGTTGGAAGGGAGCAGATCGTGGTCGCAGGGCATTAGCAGAACCTCTTGCAAACAGATTGTATAGTTTCTGTGCATTTTCCCTTAAAAAGTTGCAGGTTGCTGATAGCAAAAGCCGTTTAATTGTACAGAGCAGCAGAAAGTCGTTGTTCCAGGGCATCTAAAGTAATTGTCCTTCCTTCTGTAGGGTAAGTACATCTTGTTAGGTTAACTAGTGTGCAAAACTCAGGAAAAGACTATGGTGAGGCATTTAAAATGTGCCTTTCAGACACACTCAGTTTTTAAAACTTGCGTTCTTCCATGTTCCATGTCAGTTCGGTACCTCTGCCATTTTAATATTTAGAAATCACTGGGGGGTGGGGGGTGGGGAAGCGTGATCATGAAACGCCTTCAGGTGAGAGCTGCTCACACTAAAGGAAGGAGACAGCGTATTTCACCTTTCCTCCATTTTATTTGATCCTCGTCACAGACCAAGGGTCATGTTTGGCATTTGGCGGGTGGGGTGGGGTGGCTGCAACATACATCAGCTGATGACTGGAAGGTGCTGGAAAGCACACCTTCTTTTTGCTGCTCTGTGCTCGTGTTGGCCCAATTTAGAAGCATCCAATATAGACAGGATTACTGTATGATGCTAAATGCCAGCTCCTGCTCCTGTGCTCTGCAGTGGTCAATTTGCCGTTGGCTTTGCAATGACCATTGATAATGGCATTGTTCAGGTGCCTTCGTAGTATCACTGGTTGACAAGTTAAACATACCAGTATCAGCAATTGTGAGTAATAAGCTTGTGCTTGTTATTTCCCTTTGCTACATTTATTATGCGTGATGGAAACAAAATAGTGGTCTTTCTACATTTCTCTAAGTAGGTGCTGCCTTCACTTTGAAACTCTTTGAGGAACAGATCGGTTTTTATCTGCTCATAAATAGGGACTGTAGTGGGGTCAGCAGTAATAATATGCCTAATGATGGTACTGAGATCCCTTTGAACTTGCAATGCCCTAGGTGCCTCTGAAAACCCTACCTTGCCTTCTTTACTCTTCCTTTGCTTTTTTGATGTTATCTTTTGCATTGACCTTTTCTATAACACTGTATTGTGATTTCAAAAATAGATGCCATGACCTTGCAGCTGTTGTGCTGCATAGGTAATGAGGTAAAAAAAGAAGTTGTTATGATCAGAAGGTATCATGGCCTGGTTTTGAAAAAAGTGAGAAATTTTCTTTTTGAAAGAAAGTCCTTTTAAGCCTTTCCAGTATAGTGTCATACGCTGTCAGAATTTCGGTTTTGTCAAAAAAAGTCTCATTCTAATCAACTGGTGGGGAAACTGCCATGGACATACCACTGTGAGAGTGCTTAAGCACTGGAACAGGTTGCCCAGAGAGGTTGGGGAGCCTCCATCCTTGGGGAGACTCAAAGCTCAGCTGGATGGTGCCTGAGCAACATGATCCAACTGTGGAGCTGGCCCTGCTTTAAGCAGAGTTTGGGTCAGCTGACTTGCAGAGGTCCTTTCCAAACTAAACTCTTCTGTGATTCTATGAAATGCCTACTTTTTTGTATTGACATTAAGTCAACGTATTGAAATTTGAAATTCAGCCAGCCTCAATACTGATCAGCATTCGTAAGCCAGGGAAATAAATCCTGATTTTTTTGACATAAAAATACTCAATGACTAAATCTATGGTAGATTTCAACAGAAAATTAACATCATGGGGGTTGACAGGTGGTGGAGAGGATTGCTAGTTCAGGTGGCAGCAGCCTCAGCAGGGCTGAGCGGTAAGGAGAAGGAGGCATTAGCTGCTTTGCCTGCCTGTTCCAGGGCTAATATGATGGCTGCATGTCCTCAGAGGTCTTGGTGGATCTGCGGTGGTTACTGGTCCGTCCTGCTCTGTCCTTTTGTCTTTGTCTCTTCGTTACTTTCTAACGATGATTTTCTTCTGCTGTGCCTACTGCTACTTCTTCACCAGTTTCAGTTGCTGGCTGCCTCCTGGTCCTGCCAACTCTCCTTCGATACCGAGAGCCGAGCAGCCCCATCTATTGCTTCCTGGTGCTTTTCCCCAGCTTCTCCCACAGCCAACAAATCTATGTTCAAAAGAAAAGAGCGTAGTTGAACATGATGTGTCTTTACTGGATTGTAACAGCTGGCAAAGAAATAAGTTTTGCATCCTTCACCTGTGAATAACTGATACCTTTCCATCCATAATCGTCTGTTTTTCTCCAGTTCGTTGCAGTTAAGATGAGAGAAAAAGAATCAGTCGCAAGTGTCTGTTTTAAGAGTTTGTGAACTGTCTTACCTCTCTTGCATTGGCATTATTTCCACAGCACAAGTTAGACTTTGTCTTGGGAAGCAGTTGCTGGAGATGGTCTTTTGCCTGTATAGTGGTTTTCTCAGTTGCTAAATCTCTTTTAGGCTGGACTAAGTAAATACTCAGAGAGTGTTCTGCTTTGAACAATCTTTCCTTGGTTTAGGATAAAGCTTTCCCTTAATAGGCTTTTTTAATTTCTCACTGATACAACTATGTGATGAATGAAGCACTCTGCTGTGTGGTGGCCACGGCTTTGTAATTTTCAGTTCCTACCAAAATCATGTGCGTTTTGCTCGGAGTTGTTTAAAAAGGTATTGCTTGTGAAGCAAGGGGGGCGTTTCTGCCTCTCTCCGCTGCTTTGGTTTTGCTGTACTCGGGAACGCTGCAAAGGAGTTTTGAGCATCTCATTATAAAAGGACATAGATAAATCTGAAAGGATAGAGGGAAGGGTGACAAAAATGATGTATGGCTTGTAGAAAAGGAGACTAAGGGTGGATATAACAGTCTATAAATATTTGAGAGGTAATAATATGGAGGAGGGGGAGGGATTATTTACAGTGCTTGAGACAGCATAACAAGGAGCAACGGCTTGAAACTAAAAAAGACAAAATTAAATTAGACAGTAGACACTTTTTCTCCTAACTAGAAGTGCAATTAGCAATGGAGTGACCTGCATAAGGACAAGGGGGTAAGTGAAGCATAATCAGGGGAGGTGTTTAAGAGTGTGTTAGATTATGATCTCAAGTGATTAATAAGGGGGTAAACTCTGATCAATGTGCAGGTTAAACTAGATGACGGAAATCTCCTGCAGCTTTGTCATCTCCTATATGATTCATTGCCTCTGGCCATTGTTTGACTGTGTTAAATAAATCATAATGTTACAGGGTTCTGCATCCCTGATTAGATGTTTCCAGTTAATTCTCCAGTTCTGGAGCCTGCAGCTTGCAAAGCTTGCACTTTCCCTGCTCCTCCTTTCAAGCAATATTTGTTCGTGGTCTTTGCAGCTTCGTGTGTGTGTGTGTGTGTATAGGTGCCTGTGTTTTATCTGAGCTAACGTCTGAAGTGCCGTACGTGTTTATTCAGTAAGGTACAGACTGTCAAAAGTGTGGTATTTCTGTTGTGTTGGTGAAACAGGTAGAATGAGCAGCAATTTTCAGAGTTAAGTCTCTAAATAAAGAAGTTTTATTTTTCCTTTTAGGCTTTTGATCCTGTCTGAAGCTTCAGTGGAAGTGTAAAAATAAATAGTAGCATAAAAAGATTTGGAAAACCTCAGAGGAGATTGCTTTTCTTTTTCTGTGCAAGTGGTACTGTGGGGCTCGCCCAGGGCTGTCTTCACCAGAGGCAGCGGCTGGGGAGAGCTTTCTGCAGCGTGTTGGGGAAGCAGGGGTGCTGGGGGACCAGCCGTGACCTACCCACACCTGCTTACTTCGGGAGAGAAGGGCTGCTCAGCCCCAGGGCTTCTGTGACTGCCTTTTGACCGGAGTGGTGGAGGTGAAAACCCACAGGCAGCTCAGCAGGTATTTCCATCCTTCTTTCATGTTTCAGAAGAGCTTTTTTCCCCCTAAAGAATTGGGAATAGATTTTTTTTTTTCGTTTTCCAAAATCTTTCACCCTAGGGCTTTCTGTGTTTGCAGCATCTTTCTGTCCGACTTTTCTTGCACCAGGTGAGGTTTCCATATGTAGAGCTACCAGTTAGAGCAAGGTCCCTGCTGAGTGGCGTTTGCTGTGTGCTGAACGGACTTTACCATGTACACTGTCCTAGCACCTGGGTGCTCGGGGTTTCTCTTCCCACCGAAGGCTAGCAGGGCTGGTGGGCAGCCCCTATTGTTCTTTGTGCCTTGGAAGCTCTTCCTCCGTCACACTGGCATTTGCATATGTGCATTCACGTTATGAGAGTTATCTGTGCCGGCTTGTGCTTTCCATTTGTCATTATGAACACCGAGATAAGGCATGGAGCAGGAGCAGAAGATGTACTAAGAATTTTCTATCTGTGGGCACATTATTACACTATCTGCAGCTAACCTCTTGTTCCTTTCTGTGTCCTTGAAACAGTTATTATGACTTATCTGAATGTGTGGGGCTTTCTTTTTGTTTTTAGAAAAGATATAAGTGGGGAGTGAAGGAGTACTGCACGCTTCCTTAACTGAGCACTGGCATGATTTCTTGCTTTTTCTTTTTTTCACATGCTTTCTTACACCTTGAAGACTGCTTTTGTTTGCTTTATTTATCAACTAACTTCCTAATTCAGCCTGTTGGACCATTTTCCATTTTCAGTAGATTTGTCACTTAATGACGTGGGGACTAAAATGCAGTTTTGAAGGTTTCTTTTGTAGGATACTTTTTTCATATGCTTCTAATTCCTCTTTTTTTTTTTCTTTTTCTGAACGTTGCTAAACTTCCTCCTGAGTTTGAGTACCTGCTAGTCTTAATCAGAGTTGTGAATAGCTCAGTTACTTACGTATAAACATCGTTCATACACTTCTGTCCTGTGTTTTCTTGAAGAGCTTGCAGAGAGCCAGTTAAGCCCTCAGCTTCTCTTCCTTTGCAAAGAGATTGGATGCCTAATTTATGATTTTTTTTTTCAATTCATGTCTCTAGTCTCTATTCATACTATTTCCATTGCTTACAGCATAGGCCACCATTTGCTGACTTGGATGCCTATAGTCATGGACACAACTGAACCTCAGCTGATGTAAGCCACTGTAGTTCCAGTCGCTGTGCTTTTCTGTCTGTCAGTTGTGCATGAACAAAATTCATTAGTGATCAATCTGCATTTGCATGGAAGCAGATTTTGTGAGTGCAAATGTTGTTGCATCCGTGCAACACTGGCGATCGTGTACAAAAGTGATGTATGATTTTTACTCACTTGCCCAGGCCCAGTGGGTGTCTACAATGGTTCTTTACCACTCCTGATACTAGTTTTTCCATCACGTATTAGGTAGAGTGAAAAAGCCCTCCTGTTATTTCTAGTTGGCCTTTTTTAGAAACGTTTTGGGTTTCTGTCATCATATAGCTTATAACCAAGCATGGACTCCAGCTAATTCCAACCATCGTCCTACTCCCTTTTAGTGTGAGCCATAATGATTTTATCCCAGTCATATTTCCTCTCCAAGGTCTCCTATCTCAGACACTTGTAAAGCCTTCCCTCCCTTCTAATGTTCTCTTTGATCTCTTGTTAATGACTTAAATCCCTTTACGTTTAATCCACACAGAGTTTCTTTCTCCTCCTCTCAGTTTGCTTCTTTGTGCCTGCAGGTGTCCGGGCTGTTTTCCATCACTGTCTAGAAATCTGGTTTTCTTTCCTAATGTCCTTTCTCTTTTAATTTCTTCCTCTATTTTTTTTAAAGTTGTGTTGATTTTAAGTTTTGCTCCCATTACACACTTTAGTAGCATGTTGGATGACTGAATGCAACGAGTTAAATGTTTGTGAATTTCTTTCTCAAATCAGGTATCTCAAGATGAATAATAACATGTATATATACACACATAGTAGTCATACTCCCAGCTGTTATACTGAAGATTGAAAATGGCACTTGCTTCTCATGCTCCTAATTTTCTGAAGCACTAATTTTATTGGTCCTGATCCTGTTAGCTGTCATGCATGCTAATAATTTTAGATCTGTAAATAATCCTGCTGTCTCAGTTCAGCGTGAACGGACGTATGCTGGAGCATTAAAATAGTGCCTAACATCTTCACAGATTCAAAGCTATGTTCAAAGATTTTGAATGCTTTTTCTTTACTAAAGCCATTCTTTTTTGCCAATAAAGATTTGAATATGATCACTATAGCTGTATTACAAAGACCAAAAGTGCAAGTAAGGAAAGAACAAGCGTTGCCCCCCCAGCTTACATAAAAAGATCAACTACTCTGCTCTAGTCAGTGGCAGAAGATGTTGAAAGTGAAATTTGCTGCTGTAGACCTCTTATTGAGGGCCTGAAGCTTGCATTAAGTGTGGAAATAAAAATTATTTTCTGTAGGTTTTATTTCTTCAGATGTATTAGGAGGATTTTTAAGTTGCATGCTAAATGTTTGCAGCAGATCATTTTTATTAAGTGTACGCTAAATGTGAACAAAATGTGCCCTCTCCAGTCCTACTGAAATCAGTGGTGGTATTTCAGCTCCTCTTAGCTGGAGCTGGATTGGGGCTATGTGTACGACTGGGAAACTTACTATGCCAAGCTGCAGTCTTCTGGCTGGGATTTTTCCCTTGTTTTTTTCTCCCAAATCACATTTTCCTCTGGAAAAAAAATGTTTTGTGTTAGGTTTAAAATTAACTAAAAATCTTAAATTTGGGAGGTTTTTTAGTTGTATTTAGGAACACACACACACAGAGTTAACAGTCATTTGACCCATTATGGGATAACAATTCTACATGTGGAAGAGAAGAAGAAATGCTCAGTCATTTTTAATGATCTTTGCTTTGAAGAAAGGCAGATGATACTGCTGTATATGGACATAGTGACATTTTGCTTTCATTTCCTGCAGTAACTGAAATCAGCAGGATTGAATTACTTGCATGCAGTATTTAAAATAAAACAGAAAACAACAGAAGACTTGGCTGAGGATCAATCTGGTCTATTAATGCTGATTTCCAGTAAGTCTTTTAACACTGGAGAAATTCCTAAGGCCTGGAAGAAAGATGATGTCATGCCAGTGTTTAAGAAAAGTGAGTGTGGTAGGATGGGTGGCTACAAATCCGTCAGCCTGACATGAGTTTTTTGTGAAAACAGGGGAACAGTCCACAGCAGAATGAAATATGTGGGAGGGGGAGAAATGCAACTGTTAAAGGATGCTTACGCAACATGAATTAACAGAAGTTCATGTGTAAAAGATTCTGTCAAGTTAGTAATCTTTTATCATTACAAAATTGCTTGACAAAGTGACATATTGATGCAATCAAATTCTGCACAGCATTTGATTTTTGTATCCCCTGACATCTTCATTAGGAAACTGAATTGACAGAAAATCAATATTGTATGTGTTTTAAGAAGGATGATCCTATCAGTCAGAAAATGTAGGTCTGAGTGGGGAATCTAATGCAGTGGTGTTTCTGGAGAAGTCTCAGAGGGACCTGCTCTTGGCTGTAAGCTGTGTGGTCTTCCCATTGGTATCTTGGAAGCAAGCCTGGAATCACCACAGGTTGTCCTGGTAGGTGGTGGAAAGGTGCATGGACTGGAAAGCAGTGGAGAAGACAGAAGTGCCCTACGGGAGGGCTTGGCTAGATGGTTGGCCACGTGCAAGCAAGAGCCACTTTAACCCATACCAGAAGTGAAAAACAGAGGAGTCTGTCCCTGAGAAACATTGTCACTGCAGAGGAGCTGGTGGCCACGAGGGTACTACGTTGAAATGTTAGTGGTTCCCAGTGGAAAAGGATGACCAAGGACTGGCACAGCCCTTTCAGACAGTCCTGTGATGATGGGAAGGAGGCTTGGTGTCTTCTGTGCCTGAAACTGGTGAGGTGCCTGTGGGACTAGTGGGACTCCTTCCCTGGTGACATTGTACGTGCAGGAAAGTGGGCTCTCAACGGATATTGGAAGGGAGATTGTTGGTGGTTATTAAGTAAGCATACTACACCAGGCTCAGGAACTTCTTGAGCCAAAAATGGTGGGAGGCTGGGAGAGGGCGCAAGGGAGGTATCACGTTTGTTTGCCCTGTTTGTACTGTTCCCTAGCTTTCTCTTTATAGCTGGTGGTGGGGATATAGCCATGGTCTGAACCAGCACACCTGGGCTTGAACTTGGGAGGGCTCAAGCAGGAGATGCAGGAATGATTAAAAGACCAGAAAACACGTCCTGAGGTGAGAGATGGCAGTTTATTTTGCCCTTTAGTGACCCCCTCATCTAAGATTTAATTAATCCCCATATGATTGTTCCGAATCACTTGTGCCTTTGCTAGACTAGACCAGCTCAAGTTGAAGTTTTCTGTGTCATTTCATGGGATGGGTTTTGACATTGTGAACAGAAGCACCATGTGGATGCAGAATCCCATGAAAAGCTTGTGTGTTGGGTGCATCCACTGCAGGGCTCAAGCAAGACGATAATGAACAGCCTTAATTCTAGGATCGCCCAGATTTTCTTGAAATGTGCTGTGCTTGCTGCTTAACTTTTATCCTAGAGTGCTTCTTTCTGACAAATGTCATTCTTTGTAAGATGTGCTGTCCCGCTTAGGACTGGTTTAGCCCTTTATAGGTAGAACTGGAAAAGCTTATTCCACTTTGCTCAAATGATGACTCCAGCGTTATTCCTAGAGGGAAGAAAAAAGTAATACTCACTCCCTCAGGGTGAAAATGAGTATTGTTCTGGCAGTCGAGTAAACCTTGAGAAGCAGGAGAGCACAGTCGTTGACATCTTTGTGGATAAAGCCATCTCCTGCCCCCAGGACATATGCCCTGCTCCTGTAGACACTGCTGCCATTATGCCTGCTCCTCACCGATAACGCCGGCTGAACTCACAGTCCAGCTGCTTCATCCGGCGAGGGGTGTTGCGGGACACCCTGACTCTGCCCTAGCTGTCAGACAGCCACTGCAGGAAAGGTGCAGTGACTGGTTGTTTTGTCTTGGGACGGTGGGAGGAGGTGGAAAACGTGGTAGGAGTTGGCAGGTGATAAGTGCCCCGGGCGAGGCATAGCTGTGATAGGAGATGGGGTAGATCAGTCCCTGTGTGCTTCAGCTCCAGGGAAGAGGCCAGGAGCCTGCAAGAGGCTCAGAGTTGTTGCACCGTGCATTTTTTCTTTTTTTTCTTCTTTTTTTAAATGTGTATTTCTGCTTTGAGAAGAAAGGTGTATCTCTGCTGAGCAACAGTGTTCCCTGGGTATGGTCGGAGAGGTGCCTATGGTCTGTGGTGGCAGTAAGCTGTTTTGGCTATGATTTATTCTCTTTAGCCTGGAGACACAGCTGCTTTTAGCCCACGCATCTGATACGGCTGATAATAGATTTTTCGACCTCTCCCTCTAATAGATGTTAGTTGGAGCACAGCTGGGCATCCTGGGCTGTTTGGGCAGGCAATCCTGAACAAGGAGGAAAAACAACCGCTAGATTTGACATTTGAGCTTGAGATGGGGTCGTAGCATTGTTGGCAATTGAGGGAGGGAGGAAGAAACATGCTTTTCTCAAAAGCTTTCTGGTCAAAACAATTGGGAGGACTGCAGAGATGGTTTTCCATAGGTGAATGAGAGTAGGACAGCCCCGTACATCTCAGAAACGGGGCTGCAGGACAGGGGTACGAGCGCAAGCTCCCCTGCTGCTCTGCGGACCCTGCTCTTCGCCTGTATTTGCTGGCTTGTCTTGAACGCAGGGTGACTCTCTCTTCCTTGTACTGCTGTTAAGTTCTCCACCTCCCCGCTGCCTGAGAGCCAGGACAGAGCAATGGGCCAGGGGTCTGCAAACTGTGCAGAAACGTGGAGAACCACTTCACAGCAGTGGCTCAGGTAGCCATCTCTTAGGGCCTGAATTCAGGGATGCTTTCAGGAGTCCAGGGTCCCTGTTTTGTCACTCTGCTTTTACGGAGGAGGCTTTCACTGGCAGATCTGAAAGGCCTGATTCTGCATACCTTGTGCTACAGTAATTTATACTGTGCACTTTTAGTCCAAAGTGAGTACCTGATCCTTGACATTTCCTTTTATTTGTCATGATGGCAGAAAAGTATCTCAGATTTTCTTGCATTTGGGAAGTTTATTTAATCACACAGTTCAAAAGCATCAAAATTTTTTTACTAGAATTTGCTAAACGATAATTTCTTAAATATCTCTTTTCAGATAGGGATGTGGGTTGAGAGTTTTATACATATAAGCACCTGAAAGAGAGGTTTTAAGATAAAGCACCCTCTGGAGTATATTAATAAAAAGAGGACTAAGGGGAAAACAAAAATCAGGATGGAGGCAGTCAGCTGTCTTGTTTTCTTGAGAGCCCTGCTTCTCTGTAGGGTCCGATTCCAGTGTCTGTATGAAGAAGAGGGACATAGTGCGTGGACTCATAGTGTGGTGACAGTGTTAGCCTAAGCAAATGGCACTAGGATGCAGGTCGGTGTCTGGTCCTTTGCTGGGAGCTTTGAGAGCAGTGGAGACAAAAACCTGGTCCTTTGCGCACTCATGCCAATGTCCATAAAGGACAATCCCTGTGAATCTCATATTGGAACAAATTTGTCTCTTAGGAACCTGTACTGCATTGACAGAAGCTGTAAATTTGGGGTGTGTGTGTTTAAAGCCCCCTCTCTGCTTACTGAAGGAGCAGTAAATGAGCTTCTGTGTGAAAGAGTAGGGCTCAGCAGAGTTAGACAGGTGTGAAAAGAAGCCAAAATGGTGGAATCGGACTCTGAGGAGGGAGAGGAGAAAGAGAAAAAGTGGCATTGGAGAGGAGAGCAGGTGGGACCTTTTCCAGAGCCTGATGTTCAGGCTTAGCCATGTGTTGCTGTTGTGTTCCTCAAATTCCCATTGAGAGACTCCAGCCTCTTCCCGTTCCCTTCCTTCTCTTACTAAATAGTTTTCCTTTCCTCTTCTCATTTTAGCTAAAGCAGGGAGTAGGAATAGGGAAGGTGTTAGTGTGTAATATTTTGTATGGTATCCCTATGCAGGGTGCAAATAATAAATCACACACTACATGCTTAGACAATTTACTGCTGGCTTTTGTATGTGCTGTGACAACTGCTCAAAAGGTCAAAAAAGCTTCCTTAACAAATTTGATAAGATAATGCAGTGAGCTGTAACAGCATAAAGTCCTGGGGGCCATAGACCAGAATAGAAGAAATAATTATGCATGGTAATGGGTAATTACAGATAATGGCCTTTTTTGGGGGTGGCAGAAAATACAGACCCACAGCCTTGCCTGGAATGAACGTTGTCTAGCACATTAACTTTATAGCAAGCTAAAAGTTCAATGCTGGAACTGAAGATAATCCGCAACTTCTAATGGGAAGAGAACAGAAATACTCCTCTCAAAGGCAGAGCGAGCCTGCGGGTTTTGTTCCTTGGGAGGCAGAGTGTCTCAGCAGAAAGTAAGTAATGGTGCCAGCTTTCTTTGACATCTGAAATAGCTCTGTCATGATGGTCTGGTGGGAGAAACATATTGTTCCAGCGTTTCTGATTATGATGTTAGGGAGTGATTTCACACCGGCCTCATTCAAGGCTACTGTCCGACCTCAAAGCCAGCTATGAATTGAACTAATGCATTGCAAGACTTAATATCGCCAAACCAGTTTAATAGGAGTGTACTGATGCTTTATATACTGAGCAAGGGAAAATCCACGATTCTTTTGAGGTCTGAAGGCAAGTGTTTCCTGACTGAATAATTAATTTTTGGCGTTTTAATGGCATAGCTGTCTCCTGCCGCAGAGGCTGGCTTGCAGGAAGATGCTAACACTGCAGTGATGAAAACAGTCATTCTGAATTGAAAACTACAGGAAATGTAAACTACCAGAAGCTGAACTCTGTTCACTGGGCAATGGCTATGCCTTCCTGCTCCTCGACTAAATGTGTTACTTGAGTAGTCACGTTTTTTCTGCATTTTCAGCAGAGTGTAGAGTCTTTGTAGACATAGAAGAAATAAAAACTGCTAACCATAGGTGTATATAAGAACTCATGTCAATAAATGCAGGCAGTGAAACTCTCTTAATTGCCACACTGCATATACAGAATCCCTTTTCTGAAATGTACAATCAAATGGAGACTAATCAGCTGTTATGGCCACATGAGAAAAATTGAACCATGCCACTGCATGCTACCAGACATTGAAATGTGACTGTATGTGCTATCCTGATTTTTAAAACAGTTCCTGGTGTGTGTCTGTCCCAAGCTGACTAATATTCTCCCCCAGATTCCTGAGTGTGGTCCAGTAACCGTTCCCAGTAGGCAATTTGGTGCTACCACCCTGTTTTAGACCCTGAGAAAGTCTAATAGTATGGACTCTGTGCCATTTGACCTCAGCATCAGAGGCTTGCCCAGGCATGTTTAAATTACTATTATCAGTGTATAATAAGATGTATAACTGGCCCTTAACAGTACCAATAGGAATAGAAAATACTCCATGCTTATGTACAGAATGAGTGAATGTTACAGATAGAACTTCTACAGATAGAAGTGTTTGCATTTCTCGGTGTGTATGCTTAAAAACACATTTGCATCTGTGAGAGAGAGATGATGGTAGAAATTCCTGTAAATTCCCTGACACTTCTCCTCTCTCCTCCCAAAAAGTAAGAAGGGAAAGCATGATCTATATACTGGCTTCTGCGTTGATTTTGCTATGCATATCCGCAATTCGTGTAAATCGCCATAGCTTTATTGAAGTAAATGGTCTGAGACTGGTTTACATTAACTGACGACTGGACCACTGTTTTTCACCATGCTCTGCTAAGTGAAGGCAGGAGCCCCTCATAGGTTACTGAATGTATAAGACCCATATGTGTAACTGACCCCGAGAACTCACCTTCCTTAAAAGAAAATCCCAGCCGTCCTGAAATGAATTACTGGTTAACTACTATTAATATGCCATAGAGCTGGAGAGTCGTCTACAACACTGCAAGATCAATAACAGTATTTATCGTGCATCATATTGATCTTCTATGAAAGAGTGGGCCATATTTCACACTGTGTACATAGTGCAAAAAAAGTAGCATCGGTTCTCTACAGGGATTAGTAAAGACATAGAAAAGAGCTTAGAGATCCAAGGGCACAACTGCATGAAGGGATACTGCTGTCTCACTGCAAGAGTGTTGCTCACACATGGAGAGGCTCTGACAGCCCTACATTGTAGATTTGGTGTTCCAAAAACTGAGTGAGAATAGTAACCATTCTTTTGTTGGTTTGCTTTTATAATTTCTGTTCCTTCTTACACCGGTTCAGTCCCATATTTTTAATCGTGTCCTGTTTGCAACTTGCAAAATGTTAAAATTCATGGCTAGTGGCAGGGGAAAGACCCAGGAGCCCTCCCCAGTTTTTCCATGTAGAGGGTGAAGACAGTCAAGGTGTGAGCCCAGCTCCTGCAGCAGCCCTCTTGTTTTAAAGGGCAGGTGGAGGGGCAGAGTGGGAGTTTGACGGCGCAGCAGCAGTTGCCTTGTTGAGAGCTTAATTCCTCTCGAAAATTGCTCCCCTTAGAGCAATGAACCTCAGGGCTGCCCCTCATGTGCAGGTGTTGTAACTTGGCAAGCTCTGAGGCAGGGGAGGACCCTCTCCTTGCCAGCAGAGCCATTCAGCTGTGTTGAATTACATTTTGGAAAAAAAAAAACTGAGCTGAAAGGTGCTTTCTTAACCTTGATACTCTCTCCTTGCTGATGGAACACGTAGCCATGGGCTGACAGCCTCCCTTGAGGAGGACACCTTGCTCGTTGACCAGCCAGAGGTGGGGCTGTGGGAAGGTTCAGCCTGTAGGTAGGAGTCAGGAATTACAGGTACAGGCCAAAGACCGACCAGAGTAACCCCAGTTAGTTCAAGTTTAGTTACAGCCATTGCTTCCGATAGATCTGCCCTATTCTGCAAATGGTGGCCATGCCCGAGGATGCTGCAGCCCAGAAGCAGCGTGCTTGCCCGCCAGCTGGCTAGCAGACTTCAGCTGGAGAGGACCAGCATGGATAGGGCAAAAACTCCCTTGGGCATGTGATAAACGTGAAATCTTCTCTGGGCAGATCTCCGAGTGCCTTGTCTTATCCCTAAGACAGTTTAGCAGGGTTCTTTGGCCTTTAATTCTACTCCCCTTGGCACTTAGCTCTGCTTTGAAGGTACCCCATGTGGGCACTGGCTGGTCTGACCTGCTTTTCTTCCTGAGCTTTCATTGCTTTCAGGGCTTTCTCCATTAATAGGAAAACTCTTTCCCCTTAATGTATTTACAGTTGTGTATGTTCTGTATGTGTTGTATATGTATGATGTATGCATTAGTAGTAGGAGATGACATGATTCAGCCAGGCTGGGTAGGGTAAGAGTGTAGAGCTGGACTGCAGACCTGCCCTTGACCCGGTGCATGCCAAAGTTGCTGAAGACCTGCAAGAGCTCAGCTCTCCAGAGGCATCCTTCCCTCAAGCTGGCTGGTTCAAGACTGAGGAGTTTAGAGTAACCCCTGGGATGCTTTGACCTGGTCTGACCTGACATCCGCCCGCAGTCTGGATGGCACGAAGCTATGTCTTGTATGAGATGTCTCCCTTCTCCCGAGTGAAGCACCAAATTGCCTCCAGATGCTGCAGAAAAAAAGCAGAGACTTGTCCCAAAGCATGACATCAAAGAAAAACTCATCTCCTAAATTCGGAGAGAAAGTGTGAGTTGAAGCATGTGGCAGCTTTCTGTTGGTCTTTGCCAGATGTTGCCAGTCCTTCCATCTTCAGGAGCATGATGTGGCTTGGGATTTAGGGAAGATTAACTCTACAGGCCATCTTTCCAGCGCTGTCACAGGAGTCCTAGTTCTGTATGGAGTTGCGTGTGTCTGTCCCTTCACTCGAACTTTCCCCTTTCCCATGGCTTCTGCTTTTTCTGCTAACCCTCTGGGGCACATCCCTGTGGTGTGGCTGTAGCTCAGAAGGGTTGTGAGGGCTGTTGACATCTGGGGATTTATGTGTGTGCGTGCATGGGTGGGTGAATGAGCAGGTGACTGGCTCTACATTGAGTCTTAAGAGGGCAGCTGATAGTGCTGTAGAGGCTATTGGAGAGTGGTGGGACAGCAGAAGGAAAGCAGAGGACCGTTCTGGTGGATTCAGCCCTGAGCACTGAACTGCTGGCAGCTGTTGTGCAGCTGGATAAGGGAAAATGGGTGGGAGCAAGTCAACCATTTTACACTTCCGGTGGCAAATGATGGTAACCCCAACCACAGACAGGAGGTAGAAAGAGAGAAGAAGGGGCAATAAGTGTATTTTTTTCTCCTAGTTAATGCAGCAGAAGACTGCCACCGCTGCTCTTTCTTCAGGAAGGAGCTGTAGCACTACCAGCCACCTGAACGTAACAGAGACATCAAGGATGCTTGTATGATTTTGGGGATGACTGCAGCAGGTTGCTGTTCTAGTTTAGCCCATCACATGTTAGGAAGTGTAGTGCATGAGACCTTTCCAAAAGTTGCAGCAAAGCCTGCTACTTTCTCCCCTCCTTCCTTTTAGCTGCTGACATCTCAGGGTGGCTCACCTTTCCTGTGTGGGTGTAAAGAGGCCCCATCTTCCTGGTGCTAGTATTCTTAGTGGAAAGTATTATCCCTTCTTACAATGCACTGCAAGTGGAAAGATACTGCAGAGGTTTCAGAAGAAATTGCACATCTGTGCGGCATAGCATAGCCCTGCCAGAAGTTAAGCGGCTGGCTGCCTTGCATATCTCTGTCTCATGTGAAATCTGTATCCCAGCTGGGAACGTGTTGGAGGATTTTGCTTTTGGCTTCTAATTTTCAGCATGAAAACCAGAACAATTGGACCGCAGCATCATTCGGGAGCTAAGTTTGGGGAGGGGAGTCAGGCTTATGCTATGATTTAACAGAATTGTTGGCTTTTCAGTGTCAGTGGTCTTAAGTTCTGATTTTGTCAAAGACATGGACAAAAGGACTTTGAAGAGAGGCCTGCCCAGAAGCAGAATAATAGCTATATTAAAATTTCATTAAAATATGAAAGGGCAAAAACTGTGAAGGGTCTTTTGTGGCATTGCAGACCCCTCTGTTTCATGCGCAAATTTGAGAGGTGCTCCCAATGAAAAAGACCAGCTGGCTGGGTTCTTGCTCGCATAGGGCTGAGGGGCATAAAAATCAGATGCAGGAGGCATAAAATGCTCTGTGTGCTAATAAATGGGTATAGTTCATTGATGTCAACAAAATGTCAGCAAGAGCTGAATGGGGGCACTGTACAATTTAGTGACCTGGAAGGAGACTATCCATGATTGCAGTAGAGAGCTTTCATTACAGCTGAAGAAGTGAAACAGATTTGCATTGTAAATGGCAATAATTGGTAAAACCGATCATTGGATCTAGTGTGCAGCTAACGCACAGTACAGTGGAAGGTGTTACCGTGACTCTGAGAGGCTGGCTCACCATATTCATTTTGCAGGTGAGTAACCAAGGTACAGATAGATATACCAAGAGAAAGGCATAAAACAAACTAGGCAACGCCTGCCTGACATCTCTCTTAGAGCTGATATTTCATACATGCCTATTGTCCATGCTGCTTCATCTCCATACTGACAGCCCTTGAGAGCTCATCTTTGACAAAAAGCAATTGTTACATGTGCTTTAAGCCACGTCCTTTTCTCTTCCACAGTGGAGTTAGACAACATCATGGGAAGAGCAGGAGCTTCTTGCAGAAGGGACCATTGTGCTGCAAATACCCCAAGGGTTACAGGGACACAAGCTAGAACCAGGGCTGCATCGATGGTGGGGTTTACAGTTGCTCCCTTGTTTAATATGTAAATGTATATTCACTGTGTGGTTAGACTTTTTAAGGTTGTGGCAGTTTTTTGCTGTGTCTGGCTCAGCTGGGTAGCTGATGCAGCGTGTCAGAGCTTGGCTGTGAAACAATACTGACAAGCACCTTCCTTTTTCATCCTTGCAAGTATTGCAAGGCACCAGCTGACACTGGAGTGAGGAAAACGGGACTCTAAAACAGCCTCTGGGAAGGCCCCCGTCTTCAGGAATGACAGGGGAGGCAGACCTTTGTGGGGGCAGCTTGCGGGGAGTGCAGCCAGCTGGGCTCTGGTCTGGAGGCACCTGAGGGTGCAGACACCAAGTCACGAACAACCCCCTCCTCGTCCTTCTCTTTTGCCAGTGGTGTTAGGAGCTTGTTCTGATTTTGTAGGTAAACATGCGCTAAATTTGAGTTTGGAGGTTGGGCAGGGATGGAGGGCCTCCCTGCTCGCAGTTAGCACCTGAGACACCTTGGCTGATTGTGCGGTGCTTTTCCTACTGCAGCTTCCTCTTGGCCTTGTGGCTGTTTGCCTGTTCTAGAGGCATGTTCAGAAAGTGTCCTCTCACCTGCAGGACAATGGTGTCATCCTGTAGCTAGAGCCTTTCTGCTTCCAAGGGGCTAAGAGAAACTTGGCACACTGTTACAATTTAAAAATAATAGCGGGCTGCATCCTTAGATGGTGTAGATCATCATTAGATCAGCTGATGCTGCTTGAGGACTCAGAGCACTATCTTAACCTGCGGTTGGTTTTGTCTCCTGTTTTGCAGTCTGCGGTGTCTGTAGGTGGTCTTGAGCTTTGAGTGACATTAGTCCACTTGAGTTTCCACCAGACGTCCAGCCGTGTTTCGCTTTCAGCTCCCATCTCTTCCTATTCATTACCTTCAGCCCAGCCTTCAGGAGAAGTAATAGCTCGTCAGAAGGTGAAAGGTAATGGTCTTATGGAGCCTCTTGTTTCATAATGGCTTGTTTTTTTTCTTTTCCAGAGGGACGGATGCTCATTCAGGACATCCCTTCCATCCCCAGCAGAGGGCACTTGGAGAGCACATCTGATTTGGTTGTGGACTCCACCTACTACAGCAGTTTTTACCAGCCATCTCTGTATCCTTACTATAACAACCTGTACAACTACTCCCAGTACCAAATGGCAGTGGCCAGTGAGCCTTCCTCAAGTGAGACAGGGGGTACAATTGTAGGGTCGGCCATGAAAAACAGCCTTCGAAGCCTCCCAGCAACATACATGCCAAGCCAGTCGGGAAAACAGTGGCAGGTATGATGTTACAGAGGTGTTACATGGAAGAGTGAGGTGGCCAATAATCTGTTTCTTGGGTCTGATTCTGACCTCCTGTTTACTGGTTTCATGGCAGTGGAAAACCAGAACCAGATTCCAGGGTGGGATTAGGACCCACGTTAGGAAAGTTGGCCGAAATGGGTGGTTATGATGCAGTACAACGAAAGCAATGATAACAGGTATAGGTAGGTTGCCACAAGCACAGATAAAGGGCACCCACTTGATCTATCTTCTGATTTACATCATAGCAGATTATGGGCTGTTTTCTGGAAAAAGAGTCCCAACTGAATTACCCAACATAGCATTCTGGGAGCTTCAGGTGTCATATCTGAGAGGCTTTGCTCTTCAGGAGCCTGTTCTTTTCCATCTTTCACATCCAAGGCACTGAAGTGACCCAGGAGACCATGCTGTTGTGCAGTGGGTTGGTGGCAGTCAGTTGAACGTGACACAGCGTGTTGCTAATGGTGTGTTCTGGCAGCGTCAGCTCCAGGGCTTGCAATTTCGACTTGGGTAGCTCGAGTTACAGGCTGTGCCTAAGAGGTTTGCACCAGAGTTCTGTGTACTTCATTAGTTAGGGTATAAAGCCAGCTGAGCCCTCTCACTCTAGGACTTGATAATTGTAGCCTCCAACTCAGTACTGGTTGGAGACTGGAAAAAGGGGAAATCTGCCAAGGCAGGGGATTCTTGTGAAAGTAAGTGGAGCCTTTTCAGTGACCCTGAGGCTGTTCGGTCTTGGGCTGCAGTGGTGCTTTTCTATCTGAGATTGAACTTGGGAGCCTGCACCCTCTGAGTCTGCGTACGCCCATGTCCCTTGTCCAAGGGCAGGAGAGGGCAGACCTCTTCTGTAGAGCATCAAGGGCAGGCTGCCTTCTGCAAAGGCTCTGTTGTGAAACCACTCAACAACAAAAGATTAAATGTCCACTAAAACCTCCTTTCTGAAGGGAACAGAGGGGTCATCCCCTTTGCTGACAGAGAATTCCTCTAGCAATTCTGGCACAGGGACCAACTCTGAAAGGGCATTTTAACTTCTGATACCAAGGACCTGGAACTAAGACCAGGATGATTACAATTACTGTAGCAGTCCACAGCACCTTCAGTGAGGCTTTCCTATCATTAGACTCCTTTTTCATGGAAAGGTCCTTCTGAAAATGTGGGAGCCTCTTGGGGCAACAGCTGTGAGGTCCATGAATTTTAAGATCATGGCTTTACAGCAGTCTGCATTTAGTACTATTCCATGTCCCTTTTTTACCATGAGTACAGCTGTATGGGGAAAAGAGCTGTCTCCCTTCCTTCTGCTGTGTGAGCCCACACCACAAGCGCTTTCTTCTCTCGGTGTGTTGACAGGCTTCACCACAATCACCTTGAAATACATGAAGGTACACCTTTTCAGTTAGATTAGTTAATAGCATCCTCTTTACCTGCTGAATTTTATCACCAGACCAGGGGGACAATTAGTCAAGGCAAGCTGGAAAGCAAGCTGGGGATAGGATTTTGTGTGTGGTAATGAGGTGAGGTGCCAGTGCTTTTTTAGCTTTTTCATTTTGGTTGATTGGGTTAAATAATAACTCTGTCATAGCAGAGTTATTTCAGATAGAAAGTTACTTCTTCTGAAGCTTTTGCAGTATCTAGCTTGTAAGAGCCTACTGCAGAGCTGATGCTTAGAGACACGGTCACCACACAAGTGAGGGACAGCAACATTCATCTTGTGAAAATAATGTTCTTGCAGGCTGCTAGTCCCACACTTCACCATTCCTCCAGCCAGTAGAGACTTCTGTGATTTTATTTGCTTGGGAAAAAAGAAAGTAAATTACACCTATTGACTATCCTAGGACATAGTGTTTGAGGAAGAGATACGAGGGTATGTTAAAATATGTTAAACCTTTGAGTGAAGATGGTGTCATCTCGGTTCTGTTGCCATGTACTGTCATTTGAAACTAGACTATATGTGTAAGAAGTCTTGGCCTAGAGGGTCTGTTGTCTCACTCTGAGATTGTCTGTTTCTTGTGGGACCTTTGGCACCCCTTAAAGAAATAAAAGCAATAGTGTGTTTTCCATGCATTTTTCTCTTGGGGCCCTGCAGAATCTGTAACTAACTTCTGCTTAAATGCCACTCAAATTAGTGAGGTACTGAAGAAGTGATGAAGGAAAAAAGAGGTGGTTGTTGTCAAAAAGGACTGTTTTCCTTCCCTCAGCAGGCTCCAAGCGCTGGGTGTTCATTCCCACCTTGTGGGATGTATCGCATGGTTCTGTTCACCTCCATGTGAATTTAGCGATTTACGTCACCCTAAGATTTTAATTTCTCCTGGCCGAACCTTTTGGGATCTTTCAGTGCTGTTCTGGTGAGATGTCTGTGCAGAAAGACTAGAGGTAGTGCTTTCTGCCTGCAGAAGTGACATCTCCCCAGCTTCTAAATGGCCTAAAACCAGGACCCACCTCTCCAGTTCAGTAGGGCAGAGTGTAGTTCAAGGTCAGTGTCATTTAACTTACAAGCTGTTTCTCAGAGGCTGATCTGCAAGAAGGATTGTTATTGCTGGAAGAGTTACTAATCATGGGGTTTGCATACTGTTATGACAGCATAACGTTGCACAAATAATCATAAAAAGTTTTACAGTGAGAGCTAGGCTAGATAATGCTTGATGGCAGTGGGTGCAGTGATGCTGAGGTTGTAAAACACTGTGTGGCACTGAAGATGGTTTTTTGTAAGGGGAACGAGCTCTCAACTGCTGCATGTGGTTAAACATCAATTCTGCACATGGAAGGTTACCAGCAAGGGAAGATCACAGAAATACAGTGTTAAATGGAGAAGGATGAATGAGTTTCTCTGTCAGGCACGGTAAGGAGTCACAGGACAGTTTCAAAGCATGTTCCACAAAGAGAAATCAGACCTTGCTTACACCTTCAGGGGGTTTTGCTGGCAAACCTATGCAGGCTGATTCTCTCCAGAGGAAACACGTAGCTGTATCTACACAGGGATTTTTGCTGGACTGCCTGTACTGACTGGGTTTATTTTTTACATGCACAGGCTTTCTTAACCAGTCTTCCAGTACGAGTGAGTCTGCTTATGTGACTGGTAGTGCTATAACTGTTTTGATCAAGGTTTTTGGTTTTTGCTTCTTTACCAAAATGATAGCTGTGCAATGACTGCTGTGACCAAATCGGGCAGCTTGCTAAGCTGTGAGCCCACAGGAGGGTTTCTGTATTGGTATAAGTCACCTGTGTGCTCACTGGAAGGTATCCTAGTTTAAGCAGTGTAGACAAGACCCCTGCCTTTTTTAGGCTCTGTTGGTGGAGGCTTGCTTGTCCTGGAATAACTGTAACCACACAACGAGAATTGCATACTTAAAGTAAGGTAGCTTCTGGATGCAGACGAGGCCTTGAGCAGCCCGGCTGTCTGCTGTTCCAGAATTTAGGGAGCAAGGGAGAAAAGCCGGGGAGGAAACGTGTGAGTGTGTGTGGGATGGGATGAGGATTAATGCATCATTGAGCCTTGGCAAATAAACTGAATCACTGAATCTTTAATGTAGATTACTGTCAGATTTCATTAGTCTTTGTTCTTTGCAGAGGCTCACGTACTTGAGTGGATTCATAGGGGTGCAATTTTTTTAGATATTTCTGTGTAGGTTTTGTTCATTTGTATATAATTATCCCAGAAGCTGTATCCACCATGATTTGGTAAGCATAATGAAGATGATAGTTTTGGTCGAGACCCTTTCAGTCATTTATATTCTGCTGCTTTTGCCAGCTCTAAGGCAGATAATCAGCTATGTCTGGTGTTGCACCTGAAGAAAAGACAAGCTTAGGTCAGAGAGGAAATGTAGCAGATGTAGTGGTTACTGTGCATCTCCTTGCACTCCAGTTCTGTGTGAGCGTCTGGACCCTCCCTTGAAGCTCTCATAATTGTTCATTACAACAGGAATTTATGTGCCTTCAATCCAATTAACAGTTAAACGGGTTCACCAACGTTAGTACTGCAAGTCAGAGCTTGTTGGTATACAGTGGAAGTTGGTGCTTCTGACACTGCGGCCCGCTTAGGGACAGCAACTGGAAAATGATGGGGTGACTGCAGTCTTTTCTACCACAACAAAAGTAAAACTTGGATGGACATGTCTGAATCTAATCAGGTTTAATTCTCCAGGCTGGTAATGAAACTGCTGGCGTGTGACCCACAGCGTGAGGATAATCGGGACTCCTTGTGAGTCAGCGTCCTCCCCAAAAAGTGTTAAAACTCTTCTGGTTCCTACAGCCATACCGTTAAAAATCTGCAAGATACAGAATGTGCCCCCACACCTGGGGACCAATGGCTGAGTTTTCTTTCTTACTCTGGTAACTCCAGGGATCCTGCTTCAGAGAAAGGTTAAGGCTGGCCAGGAGCTTTTGGACAAATTTTAGAATTTCATGTAAATTCTGTTTCATGCTCTGAGGGTTTTTTCCTCTTCCTTCCTTTCTTCCTTCCTTTCTTTCTTTTTTTTTTTTAATGCAGCTTGACAAACCAGTATTCCGACTTCCAAAACCTCAACTTTTCGTTCTTTTCTTAAGCCAATTTGGAGCAAAAACCTGAAGTAAGTATTGGTGAGAGTCAGACTGAGAAATTTTAACTCATTTTCTAATATGGGAATTACATTTACCATTTGGAAGTGAAATATTTAGCATTGCTGAGGTAGGAAACTGGTTTTTAAGGATTTCTTAAAAAGTAGCAACCACATAAAACTGTCTTTTACTAAATCCAGAAAAATGTGGCCGTGATAGGGCAGCTAGCAGTTTGAACTCTTAAGAATAGCTGCTTGCTAGTAAAAAAGATTGCTCTTTTCAACTTCCACAACCTGTTTCTAGTTTCTGGCACAGTTTTTCCTCCAATAAGCCTGGCCTTCTTACAGAAATGTGCGGTCTAACTCTCCAGAAATAGGTGTAAAATGTGTAAAATATATGTGTGTGTGTAAATACATACACATTGTGCAAGTCACCCGACACAATCCCAATTTTATGTGTAAGCAGTGTATTATATACTGTATTCATAACATACCCTTCATACTACAGATTTATGCTAAAAGTATCCTAATGTTTCTGACAGCTCATGTGTGACATGAATGCAATCCATATTTCTTGGAGGAGCTAATCTAAGCGGTTTATTTTCCGATACTGCTGATAGGGCTATATCTCTAGGTGTCACCGCAGTTGAGATTCTGATGGTAACATATTGTTTATGGGTCACTGCCTTTGTCTAAAAGAATAGGTTGGAACAGAATAGCAAAGGTTAATTAAGTTTGTCTATCAAGGAGGGACAGATATAGATGTGTCTTGTATTTTCTGTGCTAGAATCAAAGTAAGTCAAGGTAGGGTATCATAGACTCGTTTTTTCCTTGTGCTGGAAAATATGCTTAGTTGGTTTTAGGAACAGAACAAAGCCACCTCGGGCAGCGCAACTGCAGCAGTAGTTGTGAGGGGTCAGCTCATGGGCAGTAGTATTGCAGGGTGGGAGGGTAGCGGCAACCCTGGTTTGCAGCTGGGGAAACTGAGGCAGGGAAGTGTTAAATAACTTGCCCATGGTCACACAGCCCACAGGTGACAGGGTGGAGGTTCCTGATGTCTGCATTTCCACTCCAGTGCCCAGCGGATGCCATCTCGCCTCATGCCAAAAACTGACGTGTAAATTCTGTTGTTTGCAAACAATGACACATAAATGCAAAATGCAATTTTATGCCCCCTAAAGCTGGCTTTATTTTTAAGATCAAGGCAGAAGGAGGAGGCTATGTTAAAACTTTTAACAGAGTTTCTCTGGTGTTTCCATAATTACGGGGTTTGTTTTAAGGCAGCTGTTGGTGAGTCATGGGTGAGACAGAAGGATGGAAAGCGTGGGTGAAGTGATTTGGCCAAGATCACGTGACACACCAGTGGCAGAGCCGAAGGATAGTACTTCGATCTCTTCTGTTGCTCTGAATTTTTTGCAGCCCTTGTCACCCAGGATTATCATCCGCGACCCCCTCCTACTTGTCCTTGGGAATAAGCCCCATAGTCAGTATCAACTGCAAAATGTGAAGGTGCTGCTAAGAGTAACACTGGCTTGCTCGCAAGGAGATTGTGGCTGGCAGCTACTGCAAATAAAATAATTACCTGGGTGATGTTTTGTCTGAATAAATAATCTGGGAAGGGCAGGACCATTTTCTAGTCTCTGAGGCTGGAGGGAGAAGTGAGCCACCACTTGTGCCTGCCTTGCCTCTTTTCTGTTTCTGATCTGGCCACCTCCTCTCCTCGGCTCTTCCTTCATGAAGAAGATGTGTAGAGGTTATGCAGACACTGCCAGGAGCTTGGAAGGAGGAGCTGGGCTTTACGTTGCTCTTCCACCAGCTGTTGAGAAAGCTTTTTCGCAGGAATGGTCTGAACTGATGCAAGAGCATTTTCTTTATGCTTCCCTGGCTTTTGCTACATATTCTGTCACTGTTGGGCACTGATGTAGGGCTGCACTGACTGTTGTGTTCAGTGACAGACAAATCCTGCTTCCAGCTTGCCTGTTTGTGGACGAGCTGTAGCTGCCTCTTGGTTCCCCATATTGGCTTTACAAGAGAAAGAATTTCCACTGCGTGTGTGGTCTTTTAATCAGGCCGTATTTATTTGTTCATGAGTTCTAAGCATCCCACTGTTGCTGGCAGTACATCCTTTAAAAAGTTACTGAGTGCATGCTGTGTTGTACAATTTAGGGGAACCCGTAAATGTTGAATAGGCCAAATGTGCTTCTCCGATGATCTGTGTCTCCCACTGAAGTCAGTGAGGTACTCGGTGAACTGATCCTGCAGCTGGGGCAGGGCACAAGCGATGTGTGGCTGGAAGGGGATGCCACTGTAAGTGAGCAACTCAGGTGTTCAACTCAGGAGCTCAGCTTGCTCTCTGCAAAGAGCAAGTGCATGCCCTTCCCTTCCACAGCACTTCCTCACCTAAGACATGCCTCATTCTTACAGCGCATAGCCTGTGGTGATACAAACCAGAGTGGCTTGTGGGACTGTCCCAGCCCTTGTCTGTCTTGGCCTCGCTGTAGGGCTGGAAGGGGTGAGGGAGGCAGGAAGAGACACCGGAGGGCCAGGCATCTCCTCCTGTGATCCCTTCATGACCCCAGCATTCCCCCAGGACAGGACCCAGGGAAGGATCCCAAACCTGGCACCTGGCTGCAGCGTTTGGAAGGCTGGACTGCCCCAGGTTAGAAAAAATCTGAATATTCCATGGCCTCCCCAGGGCTGTTTTTATCTCCCTTTCTGGCACCCAAAAATGTGCAAGGACTCTCCAGAGCTGCAGGAGTTAATACAGAGCAAATGCCCCTCCTCATGGGGTAATGATCTCCTAAGCCCCCTTTTTAATGCAGTGCTAAGGTCAAGAATTTTTACGACTGGTTGTTTTTTTATTGTTACTGTAAAATAGGATTGCTAAGCACTATAAAAAGGAAACCTTATGGTTCAGATTTACTGTGGTGTGTATTCTAAACAGTTTAATAAAACAAAACCAAAACCTTTTAGATTTTCTTCAGTGGTTAATACACAGCATATTCTTTGCAGAGCCAAGCCTCCGGTTGTCGGTCGAACTGTGGTTCATAGACTTGGTGTGGGTAATAAGATTATAAAACATGTCTCTTGCTAGCCAGCTACCACACACTAATAATAATAGTAGTAATAATTCATTGCATCCAGAGATTTTAAGTGAGTTGTTTTTTTAAGAAATGGAGAAAAACCCTAAAAAAAGGTTTGAAAGGAAACAGGTCACTGCATCCACTCTACAGGGAGAGGAAACATGCACATGATCGTTTCAGTGCCAGGGAGTTATCCCTCCATTTTGTTCCAGCTGAAATAATGCTGTCTCCTGCAGGCGACCTTTTCTCAGTTGTACGCATGCACACGTGCACTTGCACAAGGGAGAGGTGGAGATGTGAGGACCGTGGATGCTGCCCACAGCCCTGCCCCACTGAGGGAAGGAAGACGGTGTGTGCAAAACGGCAGGCAGAGAGGAGTTTGCTAACTTTTTTTCCCCAGTACTTCTAGAGCTGTTGAGCTTTGCGGATGTGCAGATTCAAAATGGCCTTTGGACTGACCTTTTGGGCGGTTTGTATTGCCAATTTTGGGTTCTGTTGAGGGAGTCTGTGCAAAGCACAGATGTCTGTTTCCAAGAGCAGACTACCATTCTTCAGAACAGCAAAGGGGACACCAGTGGCTCTTTTGAGTTTAGGCTTCCTTGGGATGACACATTAAATTTTTTTAAGAGCAATTTACTATTTATCATGGATGAAACTTCAGTGCATGTTGAACTTTTTCTGCATGCATAGGATGCAGATGGTAGAAAAATCACCTTTTAAGTATTGCTTTGATTTATAATAGCAAAACTCTTACTTTCACAGACTAAAAGCGTGTCCTGCCGATCCCTCAGTACATGTGCAAATACGTGTGACTGTGCTGTTGTCAGAAGACGGGCAGAGGTGCACTCTGCTTCCTGTAAACAGCTACCGCTCTCTCTCGGCACTTAATCTCGCTGCAAACCTGGCTCCACATGGAAAGCCCTCTGTCTTAGAGATCACCAGCAGTATTTTATGTGACTCGGGCCACGTTATTTTCAGCTAGGCATACTAAAATCATTATTGAACTATTAAGGAGACCCCTGGAAAACAAGGGGTGACTGCATTCTGGCTGCTTTGCTGGGAGGTGCCAGTGGCTCCTTCTGCCAGGACCAGACCATGGGGTTCTCCTGGCGTGGGGCGGCTGTCTGGGACAGCAGGCTTATCCCCTGCCTCTGCTGCTCTCCGGGTCTGAGATCCGCGGCCTGGGAGGGGCTGAGGAGCAGGGCTACACATGCGGCTGGCTGGGACCCAAGGGAACCGCAGTGGAGCGAGCAGAGCTCCTCTAACCGAGGTGAGATGCGGCTGAAAAGGCTGTCAAGCATTTCTGCTTGCGAAGACGACGTCTAATGGCATAGCTGGACGTGCGTTACTGTTGGCACTGCTACTTTTGTACCTGGTACAAAACTGTGATGTTTTTTCTTTGCCCGGAAGCTTTCCATCTTACAGTCATTCACTGCCCAGCAGACTTAGGGAGACGAGGTAGTGTTACCTTTCCTGTTGAAAATCCTAATCTTGTGAAGTGTTTGGATGCATTTTTTGGAGCACCCTAGCCACGTTACATTGTAGGGCTTTGGAACAAATAACAGTAGATGGTAGTTCTTTCATAAAACAAAAATTTAAAAAAGCATTACAGCCTCTCTGAGGAGATCAGTTTGGATGATTTCAGGGCATCGGAGTAGGATAAACTCTGATTTCTGAGTGCTGCCAACTTTGCTGCAGACTGTGGGATGGAGAAGGGGTTGTCTGGTGGAGACCGTGCTGGCACAGCAGACCTGCTGGCTGGTGTCCAGCTGTGGCTCCACTACAGGCTTCCCATGTAGCCTGTCCACAGCTTGGTTTGTCTAGGTAAATCAGGAAAATATTTTTCCATCTCACTGGGTTGTAAGAAAAGCGATGTGTTTGTGGGCGTGTGTCACTGCTCAGATGCCGTGGAATGTGTCCCAAGTGAGTCGGTTGGTAGGACTGTCCTCCTTAGCCACCCCATAGGTCCCTGGCAGAGCAGTTACCACCAGTCTGAGACGGGTTAGTCTCTGGGGAGGTGTAGGGACTAGATGGACACTTCACCTCTGACACTGGCCAGGTGTGTGCAGTTGAAGGGCTCTGGAAGGCTTCCCATGGTGGTGTCTGTGCTGTAAGCAGGGGATTTGCCAGGAAGCTCCTTGCAGTGCAGGGTACATGCTTGTGTGCCAGACGCAGCTTCATCTGAGGTAAAATAAACCAGCCATAGTATGCCAGTGCTGCTGCTGCTGCTAGGTCACGTCCCGTACGCCAGCTCACTTGTAGCTGAGCCATGTGGGCACGCTGTGAGCCAACCAAAGCAAAAACCCAGGGCCAGTGTGTCAGGATTTTACTTCCCATCCGCCTCCCGTGACCTCCTTCAGAGCCGGGGGCGGGGGGGGGGGCAGTGGGCTGCCCGTGCGGTGCCGGGGCTCAGCTTTCACAGGCTGCTGTTGCACTTCTCTCTCCAACAGATGAAGGGCATGGAGAGCCGCCACGCCGTCAGCTCCCAGTACCGCATGTGCTCCTACTACCCACCCGCTTCCTACCTGGGACAGGGGGTTGGCGCTCCCACGTGCCTCCCCCAAATCCTGACCTCTGAGGACATCCCCTCCTACTCGGAGTCGAAAGCAAGAGGTAAGTGCACCCACCAGGGTGTCTGGGACCGCTTTGCCTTGGGGCAGGCACCCAGGAGGTGTGGATTGCTGCTGGGAAGGAAGCTAGGCATCAGAAAGTAGGTGTTTACGAGATGGTGGCTGTTTTCTGGAAGGCTGGTCGTGCGGTGGCAACATAAGGCTGTTACTGTACAGTAGTGCAAGCTTGTAATTCTGAAGTCTCGTGGTTCAGGAGCGCAGTTAATTGTAACTTTCTGCTCCTGTTTATGTCTCTAAGTTGTACAAGGAGTCACCTGAGGTGCTGTCTTTGGTGCTCACCAGCTGGCTCCCTCACAGGAACAAGGAATTATCTCTGCCCCAACCACAGAATTATCTTCCCTCTCAGAAATGCTGTCTGTGTTTTTTTCCACAGGCCTCCCATTGAGCCTTTGCTGTCCTCTTCTTTCTGAACCACATGTGGGAACTATTCCTGCATCCCAGCCATGTCGTGAAGCCCTTTGTAGACTTGCTTCCTTGTTTGCTTTCAAACTCATCACACGGTGTTACTTCATTTAAAACTACTGCAGATAAATTTTTCTTTTCATATCCAGTGTTTCTTGGCTGTCCTAAGGATTACTATAATCTGCAATAATTTCCAGGAAAGCGTTGGTGAATTTACCCTGTGGTTTTGACAATGTTTCTCTCACTTCCTTGTTCCCTTGCTCCGGTAGCAGGTAGAGTGCACACACAGGCATTAACATGGCCCTGCTGGAGTAGACCAACACCACTGAGCTGCTTCCCTGTCCCTGGAACAGGACAGTAGCTGATGCTAGAGAAACAAGAAGAGAAACAGAGAAAGAGTAGGGTGATCCTATTTCGTATGTCCAAAATCCTCACGCTCCTACAGCATTCAAAGGTGTCCTGAGCTGTTGATTGCCTCTGAACCATCATTTCAGTTAACAGCAGCAGACCTGCACTCCATGAATTGAGCTAACCCTTCCATAAGCTTTTCACACTTTTTATCTCTCTGTAGCAATCAATGAATTTGGCACTTCAATTTTGTATGGTCTGTGGGAAGTATTTCTTTTCGTTTACTTTACACCTGCCAAATTTTTGTGTGTTTTTTTTTTTTTGCTCAGAGTCACACCACTGGCAACAGCATCCATCCTCATTTGCTTCTCTGATGCACTTACACATTGAAATGAATCTTCTCCTCTTTATATCTGATGGAAGGATGTATGTTGCATAGGTTCCATAATTGTTTTCAGTGATAGCCTTTCTGTGGCTGATGTCCTGGTGTCTGTTGCATTTGTGTTGTGGTGAAAAATACGGTGGTTGTGTCATGACAGGACCTTAAGGACTCAAACGGAGTTTTGGAGGGTGAGGTTTGTATAAAGTCATACCTGTGGCTGCTGTAAATCAGCACTGAGCCCTTGAATTCAGTAACTCCAGAATGATTTATGCTGAGGAGGTGGCTGTTCTTTCGGAGTGGCTGTTTTCTGAAAGTCTTCCAACTAACTGTGACGTATCGGATAGATGAAGAAACAACACGTGGTGTGATGAAACCTTAGACTTTTCCTCCTTCTCCAGTAGTTTTAAATGGCTTAGAGAAATCAGTGATCCTTGGTTCATTTTCCTTCTCTTTTCTTCAGTTTTATTTTCTTCCCTCTTCTCTGACCACCATTGAACAGTGACGTCTTCCTTTCTGCCCATTGGTCGGAGAAGCCGCTGGCTTTATGCTCAACTGCGGTTGACACTTTTTCTTGCATCCATCACTACTAACTCACTAAGAAGTCTTACCAGTCAAGTGTTCTTACAAATAGACAAAAGACCTTATACCCTTTGTTCCCAAATGCACTTCAGTAATTTTTCATCACTCTAGAAAAAAGTTGTGCGTAATGTGCCACTGATTTTTAAACTGCATAAATACTGTATTTTCAATAATCCCTGACTGCTTCTCCAGACAGTATTCCACACACAGATATTGTTCCCTAAGTTACACCATCAATCAGAAACCGACAAGCAGTGAGATGTAATTTACTGAGATCAAACAGCATTTTCCAGACTCTGAAGAAGTGTTTTTCCATAGCAGGGAGCTAGTGGGTGAAAGAGGCACCAATGTTTTTGTGAGAAACTTGAACATGTGAGCAGGACCATAGCCATTTAATAGGCTTCTTAGCATCTTCTTTTTTGTTATGCATGTTCTTGGAGGAGATGACTGCTTTTACTTTTTCCATCTACAGACAATATTTTCAGGCTGTTAGTCAATGATTTACACTCCCATGATGTTTTTCTTCTTTTCATAGTCCTCAGAGGATTTGAGGTTTTTTGCCTCTTTATTGTCATCTGTGTGAGTGCTGAGTCAGCCGGCAGGCTGTGACCATTGGATCCTGTGTGTTAAAGAGGGTGGTCCATTCCCCCAAAGTACTGACTGCCCATGCTGCAAGCGCTGTCTCATACAAAAGATATATTCTTACACATTTCTCCATTGATTGTTGGGCTGAACTTTTTGTACAATGCCTGACGGCTTTGTATGAAGCCTGGTGACATGTTTCTGCAGGGTTAGTAGTTGCTACTCGCTAAAGACAACTCTAGTGCATGTTTTAAATAAACGTCATATTTTACTCCTTCCTTTTCTGCGGTTGAAGTGGTAACCATGCTCAGAGACTTGTTTTCTGTCTAAGAATACATGTTCATAGATTTTAGGTCCAGAAGAGAACATTAGGATCATCTAATCTTACTTGCTGTATAATGCAGACTGTAAAACTTCACCTAACAACTCCTGCAGCAAGCCCGTAACTAATTTCTTTAAGATCTATGTGAAGACTTAGGTATTGTTAATCCAGAAATTTTACAGGAAGGTAACAGTGCGTATAGAAGAGCAACAGGTCAAAATGAAAACCTCATTTTGCAGCCAAACTTTCAAAACATCAGAAACGTGTATCTTTAACAAAAATGGTGATTAAATTCCCAAGCACAAATCTGAGATGGTCTTACAACACGTGCAGTCTATTACCCACGCTTCAGTTGTAACTTCAGCTTTATAGAGGTTTTGCCAGTTCATGTATTATCTCAGTTAGTATTTCAGTCAGACTGTTTCATTAATTTTTTTTTTTGCTAAGTTAACTGCCTGCTTAGACCAGTTATATTGAAAGGGAGATGAGCTAGCAGACCACTGATTTACACTTTCTTTGTCTTTATGAATGATGCGAAGCTCTCGGGAAGCTTCTGACATTTGTACATGAGGTCATACCGTGTTACAGTGTGTTGCATATAGTAATGCGCTGACATTTTCTGAATGGCAAAACACCGTCAGTCAACCTTCTTGCAATTTGAAGTGGTTCTAAGTAAAATGGTTTTGCTTCCAACAAACACAGCTGCTGCCCTTCCAGCTGAAACTGGAGAAAATGGGGAGAAAAAGAAGATAAACTAGTGACAAATGGCAAAAGGATGTTTTCAAAGGGCTCTCTTAGATCACCAGGTTGTAAGTTTTGTATAATAATTTCTAGATATGAGAGGGATTTTGTACTCTGTACTTTCAACAGATTTTTCCTCTCCTTTTTTCTGCAAGAGCAATGAGAGGAAAAGATGTATGAGAGTTTGTTATCAATCCCTGTGCATGCAAAGCATACTTTAAAATATGTCTTTCTTTTGGAAGAAGCCAAGCTGAGAGATCCTTGTGCAAGAAGTGGAGGAATTAGAGTGGATCACAACAGGGTATTTCATCTCCAAAAGGCAAGTGCCTTACTCCCATTGATTTCTGAGGGACAGTTGCTTTTTTTTTGAAATGGGGCTTTTTCAGGATTGGATCTCTGCCCAGAATTGGGTAGCACCTTCCACTGATTTTGAATCAGCCCCTCCTGCACTTAGATTTGTGAAATACCTGCACAGGACTTTGGTTTGAGAGAGCAAGAGAGCACATGCTTGGGTCAGGACTGTGTGCCTTGTTCTGGGTCCTTTTTCCACTGAGTAAAAGTCGAGCATTTGCTTACCTGTATGGGAGTATTTTCCAGGTTTGGGACAGTGGCAGAAAAATTTAACATTCAAATAGAGGATGCAAAGGAGAAACATCCCTGTATTTGCAGACACCTTTGATTTTAAAGTAGTTACCTTGTCTTAAAGTTGGTGTGGAATAAAAACTCCTCTGTCATTATTATGTGAAATGTTGAGATAATTATTCTGTGTGTCTGTGCCCGTGGTGAAGGAGATGGCTTGCATTTAAAGTGTTGCTCTAGCTGCTGAATGGATTTGAATTTTTGTTTTCCTGTCTGTCGGGACAGTTGGAAACACAAGTAATGAGCACTGGAGCAGTGCTGTATTGCAGCTTGAACATAAAGCAGGACCCTGAAACTCCTCCCAAACACAAATAAAAAAACCTGATACAAAGTGTTCATTTTGATACAGAAAAGGTCAACAGTTTTGTGTAAATCAGCAAACACCATTTTATGAAGGAGAACATTTCTAGTAACAGGTTTTTTTGTTGGAAGCAGAACAGCTTCCAACACTTTCAAAACACTTTTTCACAGTCCTTTCTAGAAGTTCGATAACTGGTATCCCCAGTTTTACAGTTGTGGAAATCAAGGCAGCACACACTTTTCTAGGGTCTGCATTTAAAGACTCACCCTTGCATCTCTCTGCGTGGATGCTGTATGGAGAACAGTGCTGAGCCATTGGAGCAGCCTGCCCAAACTGCAGCAGCTCTGTAAAGAGCCTCTTCCAGTGGTTTCACAATCAAGGGCATGTTGGAAATAGTCTCCCTGCTTAAGACAAAAAGTTTCATTTTGGCAAAAGCATGTTTCTTTCAGACTGGGTTACTGTGCACCAAAGTTACGCCCCTTTTTTGAGGTTTCCTACATACGGTATTTTTGCATGAACCTGTGCCCTTGAAATGCCATGCAAGATAAGAGTAACGCTCCAGAGCCACAGGTGGCACCTGGTTGCAGGATCAGAGAGGTCAAGGAGGCCTGGTATGCAACAGGTCTTTGAGACCGCGTCCTTGAACCTGAACTGCTTTCTGCAAGCATGGCACTGCAACAAAGCAGGCTGGTTTGGTGTGGCTAAGAAATTACCCCAAAGAGCAGAAAAAAGCCTTGCATCTGTCTGCTCTTCATTTGCAGCCAGCTGACAAGGTGCACTGGCAGAGCTATGCTAATGAAGCACTTAAAGAAGTGGGGTACAACAGCAGAAAATAGCCCAAATTTTCCTCCATCAGTGTAAGCTGAAGAGTAGCTGTTGCAGTCCCTTGGGGTCTGGGCGTTGTCAAGCCTGAGAGGTACCACTTCTCCTTTTCTACACGCCTCTTCAGTAGAGCACCAGCAGAAATACATCTTGAATTTGGAGGGATTTCAGCAGCAAAATATGTGGGGAGCATATAATTTTGCTCCTAGAACTGATACAGTTCAGCAATATTTAGCTTGTGTGTTTTGTGTGTGTGTGTGTCTATCTGTCCCATATTTTGCTTAAAAAGTGACCTCTGTTCAAGAGTATGCTCTCCTTAGTGATGAAGGAACAAGCAGTGTTTGCTGAAACTCCAGATGGTATTTTCCACTATCCATCTCACATAAAACTTTCACAAGTAAATTTTGAAATAAGACAAAAGAAGAAAGAAAAGGATAAATCATCTAAATCTGGAGATCTTGAACAGTCAGTTCAAGTGGGTCACTTGATCTTTGCACAACTGTTTATCTCTTTTTGTCCATTCTCATTGCTGCTACTTACAGTCCCCGATGGCTATGCTGTGTGCAGCTTCCCTTAGGCGCTCATTACAAAGATGGCAAGCAGATTTTAAACTGCATTTCTGCAGGCCTTGGTTTACACAGCTGGTTGTGCATGTGCATTACAACATTTTACACGCTTTTTTAGGCGATGCCCTTTTAACATGCCACTTTCATTTTCAATAAAAAGTTGAATTTTGGGCTTAGCTGACTAGACAGTTGTTGGGTTTGGGTATTTTTTTATCTTTTAAATCAAGCAAGCTGCTAACCCTGATTTGTGACATTCTTATTCATACTTCATCGTTTCATTAGCTGTAAAAGCAGCTATCAAAATACATTTGAGAATGTGAGGCATATTCAGTATAAGCACTGGCAACTCACTTTTCTGTGTACTGAAGCCTTTTTGTAAATTATTGGTCTGTGTTACGTATGAGGTTGGATTGGTGAAGATTTGACCAATATTAAAATAACTTTACAAGGTCTGATTGATAGAGAAGGGAATTCCTGAAAAGAAATGAATGTAAGCATTTGCTTGCATCCCATTTTGCTTCAGTTTATTTCTGATTAAAAGGCTTATTTTTGTAGTTTCTTCTCTGAATGCAACCTTTATGTTACGCTCACTCAAAAGCACACAGAAATAAAATAATATGTGCAGCAAAGCCACTTGTTATTGGGCAACTGCAGAATTACAGGTTTGATTCATGAGTTGTGCTGACTGATGCCAGGGTAGTTGATGAGCCCTTGCTGTTTGCTCTGGGGGAAGCTGCTGGTCCTGCCACAGGAGCTGAACAAGCTGTATTTTTGCTGGTTTTCCCCCCAGCCTGTTTTTCTAGAAATGCAGATGTTTTTGGAGTGAGGCTTTAGCATCCTCTAGAAGGAATGGTAAGCTCTCATGAAAACAACTTGTGAATGCTTTCGTTTGTTGGCACTCTAGCAAGAGAGAGTGGGACAGCCTGAAGCCTCAGGAGATGTCAGTGGGACCCCATCCACCCACACCAGCAAAACCACATCCGCGCAGAAGGGGGTCAGCCTGGACAGTTGTTGAGCAGTTGTTCTGGTTTCTGCTGGTTAAACCACGACAGCAGTGGAAGAAAGATTTTTGTCATGGCAGGTATTTATCCACGCTATAATATTTTGTGTGGATCAAAGGGTGCAGGGTTTTTAAAATTCAAGCCTGTGTTTCAGGCTTGCAGGTATTGGTTTGGTAAAACAGGGATTTAAGGAAAGTCCTTCTGTTCTGAGGAAAATCAAATCAGCGATATAGTGGGCCACAGCAGGTGTGGATCCAAGACAATAAATTTAAGACTACTGCCAAAATCTCTACTTTTCTTAGTTTTCTTCTATGAAAAGAAGTTCCCGGTGTCCCATCAACCCCGGTCCGAAAATGACGGGGTTTGATGCACGCCCTTCGCTCTTGCTGGCCCTTGCTGAGGGTGCAGCAGAGAGCAGGCTCCGCGGCGAGTGATGCCAGCGTGACGGCGTGCTGCAGAGCGCACGTGGCAGCGCTGGGTCCCACACCGGGCATCAGCGACTCCCTGCACGCCCCTGCCAGAGTGCTGTCCTGGGATAAGTAATGGCTGTGTTTGATGCTTTCCCTGGACACCTTCCCTCTTTTCCTGTACCTTTTTTTACAGAGGGAGGTTTCTTCTCAGTCCCTCTTGCAGTTGGGAGCATTTTAGAGCCACGTGGTTTGTACCCACTGCAACTGTGGACTTATTTTCTGCCTGTTTGAGCTGCTCTTTGTGTGGGACGGAGGATGTTACTATAGCTGGTGAGACTGTGTGGGTTTTTTCCTCACACTTTAAAGGGTGTTGGATACTTCTCAGTTGAGCTGCTTCATTTTACACGCGGTGTGGGTTTGACACTGATTTTTTCCACTGCAAGCAGAAATTGATAGAAATCATTAATAGTGAAACAAACTTTACCATGAAGTGATAAAACAAATGAAGACATCCTGTCAGGACAGTGGTGACAACAGTGTGCTTACCCAGGCAGGGTTTGTAATTGTAACAAACAGTGGTACTGCTCGCCTCTTTGCTTTCCTTTAATGTGCAGTTGCATCCTCATAGCTTGATTGGTTAAGAGAAGAGAAAACTCACTCCATATTCAGCATACTCTGTGTGTGAGGGTCTGCATAGAGCATCTCACAGTTCACACCAGCTTTGCAGCTCAGGTGAGAGTCTGCAGCGGAGCTAACGCTCCTGCAGCCTCTTCTGCTTATAAAGGCATTCCCATTAGCAACCCTTTGCAGATTGTGAGAAACTCTAGCAAAAGAAGAATTTGCTACTGATCTCTAAAGAAAAGATAAATGAAAAGAAAAAGGCAGTATTTCTGAGGCTCTGTAGTGTGGAGTGGTGTAGACTGGCTTCACCTCTAGCAGGGAGGCGGTGAATGGAATTGTGACTCTTTGCAAGAGGTTGTTGCAGTCCATGGCACTGCTCCCACACCAGAATGGTCTCAGGGAAAACAAACATCTCTCCCCACTGCCGTGCTTGCATGCTGTGAGTAGTCTCCTTTCTCTGTGCATTAGACCCTGTGGCAAGGGTAAACTTCTGACAGAACAGAAGTAGCTTTCCTACGAGCAGTGGGCAAAGGAGCTGGGGGACTGGAGTCGAGCACTGTGTGTAATTGCACAAGATACAGGGGAATCGTGGTGTGTGAGCGGACAGCCCATCATTCATTCTGCCCATTTTATAAATATGCATATTTATATTGCATATGTAAATAATACCAGGGTATGTTGCCTGCGCATGATGTATGTAACCCTGCAGGGCAGGGTGGGGGGTGTATGCCAAGGCTACTTAATGGGCTTTCTTAATTTAGCAACCATTAGCGTGCCTGCCCATCAAATGTTTTTAATTCTATGCTTCAGTGTAACCGATGAGTTTATTTCCAGTGCTCCTTGCAGGCATAGCTTAGGCCAAGTACAAGTTGAATAACCTTCAGGAAAGCTGTGCTGTCCTTCTGTCGGCCGCTGTCTTTGAAAATTGCCTGCAGAGTTAGTGAGCAGGAACAGTTAAGATTTACAAACAATGATGAAGCTTGTCATGCATCTTTCACCATTCATCATCTGGGTGCCGTGGCTGGGCGGTGAAGTGTTCTTCATAAAAACCAGCTCAGTGTGAAATACACCTCGCAGCAATGTTTACTGCTCTGAAACTCGTCAGCAGCCCTTTATAGTAAATCCAGATTGCAATGTGACATTACAGTATATCATTGCAGAGCGCGCTGGGGTTTACACTAGGAATGAGTGCAGTTCACACCAGATGAGATGTCGAAATTGAGTTATGTAGGAATTTGGCTGTTATATGGGGATAGCTTTTGTTTTCTGAGGACTGAAAGTTAGCTTTATATATATAATATATATAATCTACACATACCTGTACTTGTGTGTGGGTGCCTATATCGATAGATATATATATATGGATATATGGATACACACATGCTATGCGCACATTCTCTGTACGGACACTGTGCATGGTCAAATACAGATTTGTCTGACGGGACCCTGTCTTGTTTTTATGCTATTTCTTAAAAGTATTCCAGTATTTCATTGAAGTGCTGCATTTTAGCATTAGCTTTTCAGCGAAGTAGCCTTTTATTTAAAAAAAATACTGTTGAAAATACAGTTCTTTGAATATCGTAATTTTACGATTCCTGGCTAGAAATACAGAGTGGGACTTTTCCTAAGGGATTTTTGGTTTAGGTTAATTGTTTTTTTGTAGGGTTGCTATAGCAGATGCTCACATTGAACTTCTCAGTAGCAAAGCCAGGGGACCTGTGAAGTGAGTGTGTCATATACAGCTGGTGAGCTGCCTTTGGATGAACGGGGCTGCGTGCGGGTGCACCCCACGGGCAGCCAAGCTCTGTCGAGGCAGAACGCTGTGGGAGCAGCTCAGCTGGAGGAGGTTGCTTCTGAGATGTAGAGATGATGCAGCTGGCTGGTAACCGCTGAAATGGAGGTTAAGGCCCATTGCTGAGTTTTGGTTTGGGTGGGTTTTTGTTGGTTTTTTGTGCGAATGTCTCCTAGAGCTTGGGAGATGCATCTTTGAGCAGAAGATTTGGCGGAAATTTACCCAGAAACCTTAAAATACAGAAGCTACAAAAGTTACTGGTGCATCTGGCTGTGTGCTGGAATGACAGATGTTCTCCCTGCTTGTTTTAGTTTCTTTCAACTGCAGTGTGGACACGAGGTCATTGAGAATAAGATAAAATAGTAGGTGCCTTTGTCCAATTACATAAGTAGGAAGTCGATGCAAAATATAACCAAGACATTTTGTGTATGAGTAAATTGAGGCTGAGTCTTGGGGATCTGGTATTCTGAGAAATGTCCCTGGAGTTAAACAGTAATAGCTGCATGAAGTGGAAAGCACGCTGTGTTGGTTGGCCTAAAGACAAGGACAGTAACTTGCTTTAGTGAAAGTTAGGTACTTTGGTGGCAGTTAACTGATTAAAAAGAAATGAAAGAAAAGACTGGAGATAGACCAGCAAAGTTTTTAAGTCCTTCCTGTGATGATGCTATTTCAGTGCTATACTGCAAAACCTGGAAATTGTTATATTTCACTGTCTTTAGTGCTGTGACTGCCTTGTCCTCTGCATTTGAAACAGAGTTGGCATGTTCTGGACTCTTCACCGAAGTCTTTTGTTTTTATTACTGTCTGGCTTTTCAACCAGAGGGAGAGATGGGATGTTTGAAATACTGTCATATTTAATTTTAGATTCCTGAGACCCATGCTCAGGTATTAAATACCGTTCAGAAGTGGAAACAGGAGTGCGACTGCAGTTGGGACTACCAGAGAGGAGAGATAACTATACTTCATTTGTCATCCTCGGCTGTTTTCAGCTCCTGTAGTTGTTCTTGCTTTGAGTGCTAATACTGCAGTGAAATCATACTTTTCTAGCTCAGAACAGTTTCCACAAATGTGTTTATTGTTACTGATTTTAGTTAGTTGATTAATTATGGTTTTCTAAAAAAACCAACACTGTAAAGTTTACCTTTCAGTCTGCTGTGGGCAGTACGAAGGTGAAGCTTCAGATCCACTAATCACATAAATACGGAGGCTTCCAGGCATACGAGTAGCATCCTAGACTTGTTTGTATTCATAATTAGCGTAATGATACAGTATTAATCTCACCTGCTTCTTTACCAGAGGCTTTAAAGGATCCAGTGAGGTTTCATAGGGATGATGGGGGGGTGAGAGGGTAGAAGTGTTAAGCATTATTTACGAAAATTTTTTTTACTTTATCCTTTTATTTTAAGAGGGGAAAGTTTAGACATCTTTTATGTTACTCTTGTGGCTTGAATTAGAGGGGTGGAGAGTAAAGCTGTCACTTATAATGTAGTGGTTTCAGGCACCAGAATGTTGCATATAAAATCAAAGGGACGTATTTCTTCACAACCTTGACTGCTTTATGTACCTGTTCGGTTTCTAGTAACTTTACTAAGCTGCAGTCTTCAGATATGTATAGTAAGCGGTGCCTTGACGTAGGGACGCTGTAATAGCCTTAGGAAGCTTGAGGTCTGTACAAATACATACTCGGAACACTATCGTAGAGCTTGTCATTTAATTTCCCATTCTTGCAGGTGACTCGTTCCTCTTGCGGTGTCTGCCATACGTAGATTGAAAGAGAATTCCAGGAGTTAGGGAAGGAGTTGGGACAAATACTCCAGAAGGGTGCCACATTAACAGTATTTAGTGCAGTGCTAGCATCCAATTGCTGCTGTCCAGACATCTCCAAATTGGAGTTAAATGGGTAAGTGCTGGCTGGGACTAAGAAAAAAGGAATCTTGTATGCCAAGTTAAGTCACTTAATTTTATGTTGCTTTCCCACACACATACAAAAGTCTCGTGGTTGGGGGTGGCATTTTGTTTCGGTGACCCTGCAAGGAATCAAAGCAAACATATCTATAGAGCACTGTAAGAATAGTCCAGGAGGAAATTGCTCAGAATAGGGGAAAAAAAAAAACCACCACAAATAAGCTAACAGTATGTTGGCTGATTATAATGACTGTCTTAACAGCATCCAGGAGTTGTCAATCATACCTTAATGTTTATAGAAGTGAAAAGTCAATGTGTAGTTGTTTAATTTGACATGACTCGCAGGTTGAGAAAGTGTAATCGCTGGAGGGGACAGTTGAGTAGCTGTGCTCGGTGTCAGCCTGTCTCGCTCCGACTACTGCACTAAACGCTTTCCTGATGAGCGATAGATTTGGTTAAATACCAGGATAATTGCTAGCTACAGCATCCACCACTCTTTTAATGCCTTGTACTACATCTGTATTAGCACTTGCCTGAGGCTGTTTGAGGTTTCTGCAGGGAAGAAGGCATGTATGTTCAATTACATTGTTCTCCTTCGGGTTTTGAAGGGCAATTGTTGCAGAGCTAAATAGACTATAATAAATTATGTTTAGTTTCTTCCAAACCTGTTGAAGTACATCAGACATGCAAGTGTTGTAGCTGCTTTCTGCTTGTAAGTGACATTTTGTTAGTCTGCCATACTGAGGACACACAACTATTTAGACAAAGTGTGTTTTCACTTGAAAAATGGAAAAATACCAGACTTGTCTTGCTACGCTGGTGCAAAGCCAGTGAACTTGTTTTGCATGCTGTAAAAGTATTTGCTTCCCCTCGCTGCTTCCACACGTGTAAATAAGATCATATACGAATGCATATTCATGCTCATTGTGCATAATCAGAATAGGATAGGCACTCCACTCTCCCCTCTGTGATTAGGAGGGTGTCAGCATTTTCATTAACCTTTTAGGGCTGTTGGTGTTTTAAGGGGAAGACTTGAAGTGGCTAGGTGATTTCTGTCAGGGTGGTTGCCCGCTGATTCCCGTGAGCGGTCGTACCGCCTGTGTGCAGTGACGCTGCCTTGCGCTGGCATAGCTCTTGCTTGCAGAGCATGTTCCTATGGCATCACAGCACATGCACAGTGGCGTGGCCGTGAGGGACGTGCCAACAGCTCCCTAATACTTCCCTGCAGTGTACCCCACCTCTGCTACAAAAGGGTCTACCCTGCTTGGCACCTACAGGTTGGACAAGATGTGAGAATAGCAGAAAGCATCTGAGCACAGATGGGCGTATTACAGCTCACTTCCAAAATGTTTGAAAGGGATTTGTTGGGGGGCAGCATTTATTTTTGAAATACGCTTATCTTAAAAATCTGAAAACATCTGGAGATTGGTTTTGAAGTATCTTCAGAATTGAACACTTCATTTGTTGAGATTCATTTTAATACATAATCCGGAAAGAGCGGGAGCCAAGTTAATCACGTAGGACTCCCTGTGGGTCATGTAGAAATAAACCAAAAAATTGTGATTTTGTTTCTTCTTTAAGATTGGCATTTAATGTCTTTGCATTTATTTCCTGCTTTTTTGTAATTTTACAATGCCAATTTTAAAGCTCTATGCCTGATGTTTGTCTCACAGTATCTGCTAAATCAGTTAAGCTTCCCAAGTAGAAGGTTTGCATAAGGTCTGAATCACACCCCATATGCTGTGGGTGGCATGTTTGTTTACCCCAAGCATGGCACTAATCATGTCTTAGACTGCTGAAAGTAAAAGAATGTTTTTAGTCCAGTTTGTCACTAGTTTTGTTTCCTTCCTGGACATAAAAGAAAAATAAAAATCAATGAGCTCTCTCTCCTGTTCATTTATAAATCATTTTCCCTTCCAAGTTCTGTCTCAGAGCAGTTGCAGACACTGCAAGGAGTATTTTATTTTCCCACCCTAAAACAACTGTTTACACTAGATTTTTTTAGCAGATTTTTGTATTGGCTTTTGGCTATATAAAACATATTTTGATAAATTTCCTTCTGAGCCAGATTTGAGCTAGCTGTGTGCCCTTAAATACAGTTTAAAACCTCCTAAATACTCTAAATCAAAACTTGGCTCATCTCAGTTTTTGCTGTCCCCTCTCTTGGATAAATAGGAACTTCTAGTTCATAAAGCTATCTCTACCAGCTGTGTAAAACACATCTTGCCCCTGCTCTTCCCTGAGTCACAAGTGCTTCTGGGGACTAATTCTGTGGATTGAGTCTCTAATTTTTCCAAGGCATAAATACTACACGTAGGTTTGTGCAAAGAGAGTCTACATTGGAGTGAAACAACACTGGCTTGTTGAGAGGGATCTGCTGTATTCCTGTTATGTGGATACTTTTGCAGGGACTAACCTAAATGAAGCTGTAACCGCCTAAACTGTAGTTAGAAAGGAGTGAGGAGAGAGGAATGTGGGTTGGCCCCTAGTTTGAAAGTAATTACCCCTCCTCAGCCATGGGGCTGACCTCTGTACCTCTGGCTCTAACTGTCCAGCTTGGATCACTTCGTCTGCTTTTCTTGCTACAGTCAGCTGATGTGCCTGTCAGCTACATGTGTGGAGGGAGACAGAGATGCCTGACTGCCCCATCCTCCAAGGGAGGTAAAAAGCCTGCCTTGACCCTGAACAGCACCAGCTACTTAGGTATTCTGCATGGTGCAAGCTCCTGCAGCCCCTGCCCTCTCCCCCCTTCACCGCCCCATGTCTGCGGTGGGTTGCAGCAGAGCTGTATGGTGCAGCACAGGATGAGCTCCACTTTTTTCTTCCCTTCTCTCCTCTCTGCCTTGCCCTTACAGCGTTGAATCAGTTTTGTATTGTCCAGAGTTGCATTCAGTGCTGTTGAAATTAACTGAGGTGTAGCATTGGAGTTGTCCTCTTGAAGGCAGGCAGTCTTCGACACAGCCACCAGTGTCTGGATTGGCCCACTAGACCCAAGGAACCTGTCTTAAAATTTTCTCTACAACAGATGACAATAATAAAATTCTGATTTTCTATTTATTTGTTTGTTTATTTTAGAACTTTTCTGCCACTTAAACATGATTTAAGGTTCACCTTCTTGACTTCAGACTGTGGCAAGTGGGGGCAAGGGAAGCACATGTTGGAAATTGGTCAGATGCACTCGAGCCCGTTCCAGAAACCTTAGTAAGGAAAGGTTACTTACTTCCTTAGTAAGGAAGTGCTAAGTTCACTTAGCACTGAAGTGACCTATTACCCTTGTAGGAGACTAAAACGACCAAGGTTTTTAGGCCCTATTGACCCACAGCTTGTAGACCGTTAACTGTGATCTCAGGGGAGTTTGGCCCTTCCTAGCAAGGCTGCTACTGTCAGGATCCTGAAGAAAGTGCTGGACACTGCTGGGTTGACCATCCCACCAGGTCTGCATCGCCACACCTGTAGGAAGTCAGCAGGACCTCCTGGGCCTGGGGAGATGCTGCTGGCAGCACCAGCAGCATCGTTAGGCGCAGCCCGTGCCCTCCGGCTGGTGGCACACAGTCAGCCAGAGGCTGGCCCTTCACCTTGGAGCAGGACCAGCCTCTGCGCCGCACCAGCGTTTCACAGTCTGCATTTAATACTGCTATCGTGTTCGTGGAAATAAATATAAATACAACGCAGCAGGTCTGTCTTAAGCCTAATGTTGTGTGAAACTTCATTTAACTTATTTGACTACCTCAAAAATGTTTTGTGTTCGGTTTTTGTCCCTATTTTCTCAAGTATTGTGACTTATTGCAGCGAGGTTCCTAAACTTCGGAGGGCATAAATCTCACTTTAAAATAAGTAGCAACATTTTTACTCTGTTCATGCATATACCCATCTTGTGCTGCGTGTTTCATCAATTCTTGTTGAACCATTTTACTGCAAATCCACTTGACTTGCTTCCAAATTAAAGTTAATATTAAAAATGGTAATGCCATGGTAATATTAAGTCACTTTAAAGCCTTCTAGGCTTTTTAAACTGCAGATTCACTTAAATTGTAAGCTGTAAATTGTAAGGCTGCTTCTTTCTTCCTTCTTGTTCAATTTTGAGCACAGTTGTTGGTGAGTACAGTCTTGCTCGTAGTGAAGTCTGTGACAAACCTCCTGCTGTTTTCGCTAGTGTGGTCTGAGTTGCAGGTCCTTGTTTTCTCCCTTCCCAGCAGAGAAGCTTGCATTATAAGAGCATTAAAAAAAAAAAAATCTATTCTTTGCAAGTGAAAAATCTATTGTATCTACCATAACAGATCACTTTCATTAGACTTAGCATTTTCTCTGATTGTTTAGTAACCTCTTGATTTCCAAAAGCTTGCAAATCATGTCCAAAAAAACCTTTTAAGCTGTATAATATGGCACTTTTGCACTGAGCCAGTATTTTCTAAAATTAAGACTGTCATTAAACCTGAAAGAGCTGGGGCCATCATTATTAGCTATTTGGTTACTCTTTGAGCATTATGGCTGATGACAACGGGCATGGATTTCATCCTTGTTTTATAGATTGAAAGTGACATCGTCAACAATAAAAATGTAAAGAGGGGTGACCAGAATTAACATTTACATTTATATGGCTAGTCCTGGTGTTGCGCAAACTGTGATACCCTCCTTTTTTTCCTGATATGCTAGTGAAGATTAACAGCCTTTCTGACCCAAGAATGGAGAGACATTCAGCCAAAGTAGCGTTATGTTTGGATTTCTGTGCTGAACACCAAAAAGTTATACATGATTATTGAAGCTCTTAGTATCCTATTTCCTTCCTTTAGTATAGCTACACAAGAGAGAAAGCTTGTGCCTTTGTTTTGTTTCTCCACGTATTCTGCCGCTTGGTAACATTATCCTGAACCTTGAGTGCACTCTTTCCTTTAAAATTACCATTGCTTTTCAAAAAACATTTTCTTGCCACAGCTATTGCAAATGGCAACGCATTTTCTAGGTAGGACAATTGATGCTTCTAGAGGTAGTTATTCACAAGGAACTTCTTGTTTAGACAGGTTTTAAATATATATACCAAGCAAAACAAAGGCAACTATATTGTAGTGATGCCCAGAAGCAGACGAGGAGTCAGGAGTCACTAGCTGTCTCCTGTGTTGCACGAGGAGATAGATGCAGTGTGTGAGGTCTTTCCTCGAAACAGGGAGCAGCCCCCACATCTGTCTGTCTGCACCCTGCAGTGTCAGCAGTCACCCCACAAAGAAGCAGCGGACAGCCTTTTGTCCATTCATTCTCACGTGCTGCTGCGCGAGAGCCATGATAAGCGTGCACGACTACATTGCCACTAGTTAACTGCAGCTGGGGATGTCCATTTCAGTTGCCTCTGCGTGGCATTATCTGTGGGTTAGGTGGTGTTGGGGATGCATGGAAAAGCCTATGTCATCAGTGTAGGAGAAGATGCAGACCCCAAAGGAGAAGGACAGTAAGCAGCCTCCATAAAATTAGCGTGAGGTCCCCAAATTATGCCTGAGGGGACTGTAGGGTGCAGAGAGATGACACCATGTTATCTTCTTTAGAGCTGGCTGGAAAGTGTTCTGATAAAAACTTTTGCTTTGGAAAAAGTCCAACCCACTGGTTGTTTTTGCTGAAATCACATGTTTCTGCAAACTCATAGCGAGACAAGCAGAGGATTCAGCTGGACACCTGCCTTCTTCCCTCAACAGGCTTACATGGATGGTGAGTCCATTTGTTCAGCCTGGAGAAGAGAATACTCCAGGGAGACCTTGTTGTGGCCTTTCAGTACTTAAAGGGGGGTTATAAGAAAGATGGGGACAGACTTTTTAGTGGGGCCTGTTGCGATAGGACAAGGGGTAATGGTTTTAAACTAAAAGAGGGTAGAGTCAGACTGGATGAAAGGAAGAAATTTTTTACAGTGAGGGTGGTAAAACACTGGCACAGGTTGCCCGGAGAGGTGGTGGATGCCCCATCCCTGGAAACTTTCAAGGTCAGGTTGGACGGGGCTCTGAGCAACCTGATCTAGTTGAAGATGTCCCTGCCCATGGCAGGGGGTTTGGACTAGATGACCTTTAAAGGTCCCTTCCAACCCAAGCCATTCTATGGTTCTATGTTTCTATGATTCCTGTCTCTAGATTTGGAGTTGTAGGCAGTCTGTTGCTGCTTTTGCCTTGCCACCAGAGGTTGCCACCTATTCACATGGTTGTGTGGCCTGTTCTGACCCAGATTTGTGGAATGGTTTGTTTTCTTTTTCACAGGAAAAAAAGAGTTCTTTTTCAAAAGATGCAGTTCATTCCATGGATCTGGCTTTGAAGGTGGCTGCACAGGAGGAGAGCATGGGGTTCTGAGATCCCTGCCTTGCTGCTGCGCCCAGCTATGGGAGAGCCTAGGGAGCTCCAAGCCTCCTGGCCCCGTAGCACAGCAATTTTGTGCAAAACCAGTCCTGGCATGATAAAGTGCCCAGAATAGACGTTTGGGCACGCACACCATCAACTGGCAAGATAATTAGATATTTCTCATGAGAAATGACTGATACGTGTCTGTTTTAATCTTGTTAGAACAGTTTTTAATTACTATAGGAATAAGAAAAACAGTCCAAAAAGTGGATCTGAAGTCCATTTTTTTCTCAGAGCTGCGTCTCTCTTTTGCCAGTCTTCTGAGTATAACACACCAGGGACATCTTTTTTTGACGGCGAATCAGTCTCCGGTGTTGTATGTGGAAAAGAGAAGTAGTTTCTGACCTCCAGGAATAAAGACATGAAAGGTCCCAGCTTTGTCACAGCCTTGTTATGTGATGAAGCAAATCGCTTCATTCCTCTGAGACTCCTTGCTGCTCCTCAGCTGGTGGCAGATCTCCAAATACCCCATCCCTCACAGCCACTCTTTTATATGCCTTTCCTGGAAATTGATGCCTCCTCATATGTTTCTGTGGCTGCTCTCTAATCTTGAATCTTGAAATGGTTTGTTGTTTTTTTGTTTTGTTTTTTTCCAAAAGCATTGTCTCTTTGTTGGCCTCTGGTTTAGAGCACAGCCATGCAAATCAATGGATTTGGCCTGCCATGGTGGACTATGAATGTCTGAGGGAAGTAGGGATCTCCAAAAGTAGGTCTGCTGGTAGTCATAACACAGAGTCACAGCCTGAAGGAGAGGCATGTGCATCTTTCCAGTACTGGCAATACAAAACCAAAGGGGCTGCATGTTCAGCAGCAGAATTGGTTCTCCAGTGTAATTCCCCATGTTGCTGCACAAATGTGTGCGCAGGACAATGCAGGGTTTAAATAAGTGACTGGAAAACATGGTAGGGAAGAAAAAGGGAGATGCCTTTAGCATTTTATTGTGATGCCTTTTCTCTGTAGTGTTATTATCAGATTAAAAATACCTCAAATTTGTGACCTCATCTCAGCTCTTTTCTGATGCTGAGGTCATCATGCTCCTTGTGTAATCGTACAGAATGTTTACACTTAGATATGACCCAAAAAAACCTCTACAGAAGTGCACGTTTTACCTTGTTACCCAGCAGTGGGAAATGTCTGCTTTACATTCAGATGTCTGGTTCCTGGAGAACGTTTTGCTTCATGTCTTCCGAAACAGAAAATGTCTGTGTGAAACCATTAAAATCATGTCTCCTCATTGAAAGAACTAGCCATCAGGGTTCCTGGCAGTGGAATATAAACTGGGGAGCTTTCTGTGGAGTTGTACTGATTTATACCTTGCTGAGACCTGGCTTGGGCAGAGGACAGCATTTCTGATGAATACCTTGCACAAGAGGTGAGTAACCATTCACTTCTGCCAACCCAAAAGCAAGCTTTTACCAGCTGAATTCTGCATGTTGCCTTTCAATCATTCAAAGCAAGGGTACTCATCTCAGCACACCTGATCCTCCTGAAGTTTTTCTGAGGTGGTTCACTTTCTGCCTTTCCTAGCCTGCAGCAGTGGCTGAGTGACATCAAGTTAGCCACAGAATGTAACACTGGTGATAGCAGAGAGTGTTGGTCCATCAGTACTGCTCTGCTCTGGATCGTGTCTGCAAGCGTGTAGGGTGATTGCTTCATAATGGATTGGTATAGTTTCAAGGTAGGTTTTGGAGTCTCAGGAAAAAAGCCTATGCTTCCCAAATGTCGTCTTTGCGTCCTCCCTGTCTAACTGGTGGTGGGTGAGAAGTGGAAAGCCTTGTTTGATTGTTTCACATATTATTGTAAGAGAATTTAAAGCCAGAGGTGAGGGAGTCAACAGGAGGCTATTTTCTTCAGCTTCTGGTTTCTAATTACATCAGTTACAGCCCTGCCTTCTTAGTTGCTGAAAGTACAAGCATGAACTGGAAAAGAATGAGATAATCTGTGGTAAAGCATGCTGAATAAAGATCTCCATTCAGATCTTTACCTTTTATCCTGAGTTCCTAATGCCAAGAATTAATGCTATTTGAAAATACACAATGAATGTGCCCTACTGTGGGCATCCAAGATAATCCTAATTGCTTTAAATGTTAGTGAGAAGGGTAGGTGTTTGAGAAGGGGGAAAGGGCTTTACTGTGAAATAGTATATCTGTGTTAAGAGACACAGACGGGACATGTTTTCGGTTCCAGATCCTTAGGCTTGTTTTTATTTTTGCATCGAAAAGCAGCTCTGCTTGTTGCTCTTGAAACTTCTCGTCAGCGGGAAAATATCCACGGACATAGGTTTCTAGAATTGGACTGGTTGCCATTGTGTTAATAACATGCAAAGCAGAAAAGGAGCACCACTCCCATTTTCTCTTGTTGGTCCACATTATGGTCAGCACAGAACAGTCCACAGCATATTGATCAAAGCAAAAATCGCAAAGACATTTCAGCTGGTGTATGTAATACATGGAGTTCAGTTTTAAGGCAGATCCATAGCTGAGTTTTCACTAGCTCCTTATAACTATTTGGTATCATAACTATTTGGTATCAGCCTCCTGTTAGATTAATGTCTCGTCTTACTCTCTGCTGTGCATAACACTGTGCGTAACTTGTGCTATGTTGTGGTGACCAGCTGCAGTGAGCAGAAATCCTTGGCTTCAGGTGGGCTTCCAGAATTTGTCCCTGTGGGAGCCATCACCTGGTCCAGGTCTGTGATGAGGCCTGAGGGATGGGAGGAGAAGGACAGTCAGTACAGAACATTTTAGCACATTTATGCAGTTGCAGATGTTGGCAGAAATTCTCAGTCAGTAGGAACCGTTTCATCCCAGCATTCATCCTGAGCAAGAGAGATGTGAGGAAGGAGACGGCAATGGTTTTTTTAGGTTAGTTCACACAGAGTAGAAGCAAAAGAACTAAAAGATATTGGGGATTCACCGAGTGTGAACATCCTTCAGAAACATGAGTTACTGCAGTTTTACAAAATACGGATCTTTGTGTTCAAAGGAAATCTTGAAAACACAGCTGATGAAAGTTCGTCTCTTAATTTTCTTAAGGTTTTGCAGCTTTCTGTGGCCTTCTAGCAGGAACCCATCGAGCCGTAGGCTCCTGACTGCTGGCGTCTTAGAGCTGCACAGAGCAGAATACAAGAGTATGAGACTGATCCCCTTGCATGGCTGGTTTATGAAGAACAGGCTGCCACTTAACGCTGGTTGATTCACCCTAGTGTAAGTCAGTAGTCCTCCATCTTTTCAAATAGTGCATCACACAGGAATGAATTGCATGAGAGGTTCAGTGGAGATAGATTTTCTTTTTGACCTTTTGTTAATTAATTCTGTGCTTAAAGAGTTGAACACTTGGGAACATAGCGTTAAGCACTCCCGAGGTGAAAGGCAGCTGAATGGAGATTGCTTAGGATAACTTAACTTGGCCTTTCTACATGTTTTTGCATCGAGATTTCATCTTGCCCATCTTAATGATGATCTACAGCAAAGTCAGGACAGACCTTGATACTCTTGTTACCACTCTGATGCTTTCTCCACAACAGGAAAATTGTGTTTTTCTCTCACTCTCTTTTTTTGTGTGTCGTCTTATTTGCTGAGCCAGCAACTGAGATGATTCTGATGGTTCTCTGATTCTGAGTGCCTGATTTTGCAGCAGTAACTGGGTTTTTTTTGTTTAGTTGATTTGGTTTGTTTTTTTTACCTAATGCTTTGTCAGGCAGTTGCCATGTGTGTTATGGTAGTTGCTGTAGCTTGGCAGGCTGTTTGCTGGTGGTGGGTGGTAGAGTCAGCCCTCCGAGGTCGATCTGAGCAGTGGAGTTGGCAGGGTGGACTGCCACTTGGGTGGAAACGGGGCTGTGTTTTCAAACTGAATTCGACCCACGGTATTTCCAGGCCACCAAGCCAGCCTATCTTCAGAGCATTGCCCATCACCCCGCTATGTCCGATAGCAGCACCGAGAAGACCGCTGCCAGTCCTTGAGATGGTAACCTGGGGAGAGTGCCGACGCCATTCTCTCTTGTTCCACCCTTCACACAGGTAGCGTGGCTTGCTTCTTGGTTTGACTGCCACCTGCTTCCCAGGCCTGTTTGTTTCTCGAGACACTTCGTACAGGATCTGTGGAGCCTGGAGTGGAAGTTACTGCTTGCTTAGACAGCATCCATTTTCAGTGGTATTTGCAAAAGGAAAGTGCTTTGGCTACAGGGGAGAAGGTACCATGAAGAGCAGTTCCTGTCCACCCTCACACCGAAAACCCAGGCATGCTTTAGTCATGCTCCAGTGCCCTCGAGCTGCCAGTGGCAGTCTGGTTCCGCTCCCCTTCATCCTGCATACGTGGCTGTGCTTGCACACATATGTGTGCGCACCGGGAAGAAGTGCCTGGGCCTTAGCAGCATGTGGGACTGGCATACTTACTTATTTTCCTTTTCCCTGAAGAAGAAGGTGAAAGAGTTTTAAAAAATGGATTGTACCTCTCAACTTTAAATCTTTTAAAATTGCTCCTTATTGAGAGTTTCATAGTTTTTTAAATGTAAACTCGGGAAAATATTTACTTTTCAAGCATGAATGTCCTTCTGCTTTCTCACATCACTGCAAGTGTATTATTCTTTTCAGTCCATTGAATTCCAGGGATCGCTCATGTTAAAAGTCAATGCGGTTTCCAGTGTCAGAAGATGTAAGGTTTTGCATTTATGGTTGGAATCCCTTCTCGCTTCTTTTCCTGTGTGATATTAGCTGAAAATTTTTCAGATTCATCTAGCTCAAAAGAATTCAGGTGCTTTCCCAAGGGTAAAAGGTAATTAGATCAAGGAATGGTCTTTAAAAACTGCCACAGACCCAATTCTGGTACTGTTATTTACACAGATAAGGGCTGTGTAACAACAGTGGGAGGATCAGCCGCAAGCCTCAAACAGATGAAACTCATAGACTTAAATCAAAAAGAACATGGGTTTTGTTTCTTTGAACTTGGAACTTCTACATTTTATTGCTGTGTGATTAAAACACTGGAACAGAATTGCTCATTTCCTTTTTGCTGCCTTTTTATAGCTACAAGTCCCAATCCGAGTATCTTGCTCTTATTATCAGCATTGCACTTACCCACTACTCCTTGCTTGAAGTGAAAGTCTGTCCACGTAAGCAGTGCAGGTTTGGATAGAGGCGTAGCGCTGTCGTCTGCTAGAGGTAGTATCTCGGTAGTACCAGGTTATTTTTAAAATCTATGTGGCTGTAGTTAAATACCCCTATGTAAATTCAGAGACCAGCATATATAGCCCAAATTGCCTGACCATCAAAACTGTGATCAATTTAGAAGTCAGTGGAGAACAACCCATGTTATTTAGGTCAGTGCTTCAGACCCTGAAACGGTTTGTGGGACCAACCAGTTGGTGACTGGAACTGTTCCCATATAATGACACTTTCCATTTGAAGTTTGATCAGGATGTCTGATGCCCCATGAGAAATGTTGGAAGATTGGTGGAGCTCCACTGGTCCAGAAGGCTTAGGAGCCACTGCTTGAGGTGCTAAGAAACAGATGTGGGTGTCTGTCTACCAAAAAAGTTGCCCTCTGTGTCATTCCCCAGGTTTATAATAAATTAACGTAGGGTTGCTGGAAAAATAGATCATAAAAACAAAGTGGCAGTTTTACTGTGGTAGCGTTTTAACATCCATGCTGTAGCATGTTGGGTGGGTTTTCTGCTGGATTCTTTCCATTTAGAAAAAAAACTTTCTGTAAGTTTGTCACAGAGATTTATAGATCTCAGTATTTAAAAATGGGCCTTTCCATCACTCCAGGCACATGCACACTAAAAATATTAACAAAGCCTTTAAAATAAATAAGCCTTTTGCCCATTTGGCTACTCAGGAGTAAACAAAAAATTGTCCCCTTTCAACCCCAATCGCTTCCTTCATACTTCTGCCCTGGAGCCTGGGAGCAGAGAGATTCCTTACAGCATGTCCTAAATCTTAGCACATTGGGCTTTGCTAGATCAGAGCAGAATGAGGTTTCAGAGTCAGAGAGCTGAGTCCTTGAGCCAGCCAGCCCTGTTGAAGCCACACTGCTGTTTGTTTACTACATAATGCAAGGTACCTCATGGAGAAAGAGATGATTCCTGATGCCAGACATGGCCAGATCCAACCAAAGCTTGTGGTGTTGGCAGCAAAAGCTAAGCCTCTGAATGACCTTTGAGGAGCTAGTCTCTAGCACACGTCAGGAGAGGTGCCGATTGCTGCCTTTTCTGTAGGTGATTTCCCCTTTGACATTGGGGTGTGGGCCTACAGAGCATCTCTGTTCTTTCGTTTTGTAGTAGTCAAAGCATGAACCACTCCAACAAGTCACTCGCCAGAAATAATGCATGGTGTGTGCTTCAGATCATGGGAGTGTGGTGCAGACTGGGCCACCCAATGAGTATTTTTGTGCTGTGAGCCTGTCTCACCAGGTGAGCCAGCTTCCCTTCCAGAGGAGCAGAAATGTTCCTCCATTCATTTTCCCTAACCTGCATGTTTGCATCTGGTTCAAGTCCTAGGAGCTCTTAGGCAGTGATGAAATCTCAAGCACAGATGTAGCAGTGGAAGTGAAGTGGAAAGACAAGTTGCATCCTCATCCGAAAACTGGGGAGATGTGACTTCTCCTTGGACTCCACCATCAACCCCACTTACACACTGAAAAGGGGAGGTAGGAAACAGCATCAGGAATCGCCTGGTATGTTCTCATGGCAGAAGAGAGCTTAGCTCTTGCACCCCGCAAGGAGCGTTTCTGATCCTGCAGCGCTTCTGGGTTTCAGGATTGGTGGGCTAGAAAAAGTGAAAATCTACAAAGTTGTTCCCAACTGCAGGTTACCCAAGTGCTGTTCTAGCCCGCTCTGGGTGCAAATCAGTGCCCTCCTCCAGCAGTCCAATGGTTATTCAGGCCCGGAGATGTTGGAGAGACCTGGCTGTTTTGTGCGTTTGACCACATGGCGGGGGAATATACGATGCTCCAGATCCAGATTCCTCTTTCTGTGCAATTAAACCATTAGCAGCATCACAAGATGTCTAAAAACTGTTGGAAGTTGCCGTGACTACTTTGTCACTCCCTCATATCTAAGCTCTGCGTTCTTTTCTGTGTCTTTTAGCTGGGAGAAAATGTAGTATGGGGTTAATATCCCATTCATCAGGTTACAAAAAAAACATTTTATGTCAGATCTAAAAGGTAATAGTAGAGTCTGCTTTGGCAGGGTGATGTTGGAGCCTTACTTGTCCCTTACATGCGTCAAAGGAGAGACTTGCATGAAATCAAGGAGCCAGGTTCTGCAATGTCAAAAATGGGCAAAACTCCCTGAAAGTAACAGAAATTGCCATTTTATCTAGTCACAGGAAAACAGGTGAAAATGATACATGAAACCTCAACTCCATAATGTCTTTTCCATCTCCTGGTAACCAGTGTCATGTTTAAAATAAGGACAAATCAGGAAGCTGAGCTGCAAATGGAAGTTACTGAAGAAACATAACGATACTACAGAAATGGGATGTTGGGGTTTTTTAAGAGAGTGTTTCTCATTTTTCCAGTGATGGGGTGAACCCAGATGGCTGCTGTTTACTTTCCTTGAGTCCCACTGGATTTGCATGGCTGTGAAAGTCAAGCCTGACCTTTTCTTTTTCATTGAACTTCAGATGTGCCAGAAGTCCCTGGAGCCTGCAAGCACCCAGGGCTCAAGCGTAGAGGAGCTGCTCGCTTAGGCACAGTGGTGCGGTTTGGGGACAGAGTTTAAGCCTCAACTCTGTATTCCTTGTTCTTGCGCGGTTGTACTAGATTCATCATGGCTTCTAAAAAACAAGCAATGGTTGTAAACAATATTCTCTTTTAAAAGATCCCAGCCTGGTAATATTCTCCACTAAACAGTAAAATCCAGAACATAGTAAGTATTGATGATTAAGGTGTCAGGGGCCCATGGAGCTCCCGCTGTGA